>NC_142794.1:93474816-93797316 GCF_049724085.1 Artemia sp. Qi Xiang Cuo | reverse complement strand
GTATGGGGTTTTCGACTGCGAATATATTGGCGTGAAGAAATCGGCGTGTGGAGTGATTTTTGAATGCGCATTTCTACTGTTGACTACTGATCATCAAGACGTCTCTTGTTACCACTGTTATATAAATTATAATATGTATGCTTACAATGAAGAGAGGTGGCGCAGTACACTATACTTTATAAACAAAATAGGTTTATATAATAGAATGATTCTTCCATCCTATAACAAAGGGAAGGATTTATCCTACGTACAGGAGGAAGTCAGAGAGATATGCTGTTTTTTTTGGCGTAACAGCACTGTACACAAAAGGGAATGTGCCCACTGACACACTTTTAATCGAGAAATGCAAGTCAGATATACCATTATTCAACTTGGAAGATTTTAGTTGTGAGATATTTCCGAGTAAGATAAATAACCCAGAGGACGAGGTTCGTTTTTTTAGTAAATGGGTACCAATAGATATTCCTTCTCGGAATATGTGTGTGAGATATCCTAAGAAGAAGAAGAAGAAGAACAAACAAATCCCTGACATAGATTGGAGTCATACTGAGTGGATGACAAACAACGATGAATTTTACAATAGTCATTACACTCATGAGTATCCAACGGTCTTTTTAAAGACCACCAATTCTATAAACACTTCGTAACTATGGTAATTTGAATATTTTAGGTTCAATGTTTGAAGCTAGCTTCAGCTGAAGCTTAGGATAGTAGCGGACATCCTACTGTAGGGTTCATTTAATTTTCTTTCAACAAACTAGAGTTTACAGTAAAAAACCCTTATTAGCTCAGATTTTAAGGAAATAGTTTATTTTTTCGATCCAAAAATGGACTTGAGTTTCACATTTGAAACAGAGAATTGTATTTTCCATAATTTTCTTGCAAAAAACTAGAGTTTCTGAAAAGATATAATAAAGCCTTAAAAAGTATTATAATGGAGGCTCAGAGCCATCGGAGCGCTGTGTGTCCTTTGGGAGCCCAGAGAACCTTTGAGGACCGGGGTTTCCCTCGGGGCTGGGGTGGGGGGATCGGAGCCCTTTGGGGTTGTGGTATTCGACTTCACAACACTGTTCAAATGGAACTTGTGTAGTATAACGACCACAGAGTAACTTCGCTAATACCTGGGTGGGGGGGGGGGGAGTGGAGCCCTTTGGGGTTGTTGTAGGGCACCTCACAACACTGTTCAAATGGAACTTGTGTATTATAACGACCACCGACCCCATGCAACTGAACCCCTGTATAACCGAAACCCCGTATAACTGAACCTCCATTCTACTGAATCCTGGTGCAACTCGACCCCATTTAACTAATCCCCGTGTAACTGAATCCGCATGTAATTTAACCCTTGTGCAAGTCAACCATCGTGCAACTCAACTCCCCCAAAACACTTTTCAGCCATTTCTTGTTAATTTTTTTATTTCTAAACTATTTAAAATTGACAACACTGTGCAAATCATCACTTGTGTATTATACAGTACACATTCATCCCATTTCCTCCAAAACACATTTCAGTCATTTCTTGTTAAAATTATCCAATCACTAATTACCCCCTTTTTTTTCTCCACCTTCAAATATTCCTTTAGTACCTACGCAATTAGACTAAGTCATCGTCCCAGTTAACACTAAGATGTAAATTGAGTAATCCTATCGCAATAACTTTTTTAGAAAACCAACCAATCAAGTTATTATATTGGACTAACCACCAGCTTTCTCTAATCGACTGACACACAAAAAATCGATTTCATAATAAAAAACATGTCTGCCAACCCATGTAGAGTTCATTGTAATAGGCAAATGACCCTGATAAGGCATATTACGCAATCACTCGTCGGATCCATAGGCAAATGACCCTGGTAAGGCATATTACGCAATCACCTTCAGTAGTGCATTCTAGCATACTACTATAAACCTTTACTTTTAAGACGAACCGAAACAATAGTTACCATTCCTGAATTAGTGTCAAATGGCAATTTTTTTTTCGATAGGAAGTTTTTCCCAACGTGTTTATTAACTTTTGGTAACTATGGGCTATGGTTCTCACGTATAGTCCAGATCTATTCTTCCAAATGATGGCAGGCAAGAGGGATAAATCCTTCTCCATTTTAATCCGAAGGACCTCTCAGGAAAACATAGAAAATTTATGCCTTAGAATTAACAGGCATCCCCTGTCTCCAGTGGCTCATATGCAACTATATTGTACCATATAAATATCAAAAAGACGTTCCATTAAGTAATTAGTCATTGATTATATGTTCTAAATAATAACTTTCATTTTGTACGGATTATGGCATTGATGAAGCCAAAACTGCTGGGATTTTCAGGAATGAATAGCATTGTATATTGTGTTGTTCTTTGTTCTTTTTAGTAATATTGATTATTATTTTTTTGTAATATTTTACATATTTTTGGCTTTACATATTTTACATATTACATATTACATATTTTACATATTTTACATTACATTATTACATATTTTTGTAATATTTAATTTTTTGTAATATTATTTAGTAATATTGATCATTTTTTCGATATTATAATTAATAAATACACACTACTCGAAATAAAAATTGTCTTCGGTAAACTACCAATTGAGTTCTAGTCTTTGGAAGGTATGACTTCCAAAGTCTTGACTTTGAAACGGCTCCTTGACTTACATTAATCAAAAAAACTTTTTCCACAAAATAAGTTTTTCAAAGAAAAGTAACGAACTCCATTAAACAAAAAATGAGCAAAAATAAAATCAGATAATCTACCAAGCGCGAAACTACCACAAACCAACATCAATAAAATTTGCACTTTACTGAAAAAATATAGATGTTTATACTTTTATAACTTTAATAAATCAAATAATATTAACATTTTGATTGCTAAATATCAATGTACATTAAACTGACAATGCACATTCATTTGTATTTTTTTCAGTAAAGTCCAAATTTTGTTCTGGCCTTGGGAAGGCATAGGGGTTTTGAGCCCAACTTATGTTAATTTCTGCTCGTTTTGTGTTTGACTCGGTTATTTATTGCAATTTCTATTCGTTTTGGGTTTCATTTATTTATCAATGCTGATTTGTGGTAGTTTCACGCTTGGTTCATTATTTGATTTTATTTTTGCTCATTTTTGGTTCAATGGAGTTCTTTACTTTTCTTTGAAAAACTTGATTTTGTGGGAAAAGTTTTTTTAATTAATTTCTGTTCGTTTTATATTGACATAGTCTTTTCAGGGAAAAAGAAAATAATATCTTAAATCTTTTCGTTTTTTTAAGATTTATATTTTGGCCTGCTATTTGTATGCTGGAGAAAAATTTTCAGCAATTTTTAACAACATACACCCTTTTAAAAATATGGACACAAAATGTAGTGTTTAATTTAGTTTCATACCTCTCTAGTTGACCGGAAATGGAAAACTTGAAACCATTCTCAAAAAAATCTGTTAACTTTCTTTGATAGCTTGGATACACTTACGCTATTTTGATTTGGTTAAATTTGAAGAGCCGAAGTGGCCCCGAAAGTTTGAACATAATACCCTCAGTCGTTCTTGGAATACTGCTGAGATGCCTTATTGGGAATTTAGCATTAACACAGTGCATTTTGATTGAATCCTAAGGCAACATTTAGTTTTTAAACATAACGGGAAAATGGGAGGGGGGGCGTGGGAGGGGGATTAGTTGCCCTCCAATGATTTTCGACTATTAAAAAGTGCATCAGCCCTTTCTATATTCAATCGAATGAGCACTTTTCGAAGTTCCCACGACCACTCCTTCGATATGAAGCAGACTGGTCTAAACAACAACAACAACAAAAAATAGTACATTATACCCACATCGACCTTTACTATAAAATGCCAAGCCTTCAAATAACTTTCGACTATTAAAAAGAGCCCTAGGCCTTTCGATTTCCAATCGAATGAGCCCTTTTTGACTTTTTACGACAACGCTTTCTATAAACACCTTATATGCCCCCAGGGCATAAATTACAACCCTTGCCCTAAGGGCTGTTAGGGTGGTTGTCATTCTCTAAGACCTAATTTCCAGAACTTTCAACTACGTTAAACAAAATGGCTATCTCAAGATTTTGATTGAATGTATTTGGGGAAATGGTGGGCGTTAGAGGGGCGTTAGTCGCTCTCCAATCAGTGTCAACTGTTAAAAATGGGACTAGCCCTCTCAAATTCCAATCAACTGAGCCCTTTTGAAGTTTCTACGACAACACTTTCTATAAAAACCTTATATGCCCCCTGGGCATAACTTACAACCCTTGCCCTGAGGGCTGAGGGGGGTTGTCATCCTCAAAGACCTAATTTCCAGAACCTTCTACTACGTTGAACAAAATGGCTATCTGAAAATTTGGATTGAGTATTTTTGGAGGAATGGTGGGCGTGAGAGGGGGGTTAGTTACCCTCCAATCACTTTCGACTATTAAAAAAGGGCACTAGCCCTCTCAATTTCCAAGTGAATGAGCCCCTTTTGAAGTTTTATGACAACTGTATCTATAAAATCTTTATATGCCCCCAGGGCATAGCTTAGAGCCTTTGCCCTGGGTGCTCTGAGGGTTTGCCATCCTTAAATACATAATTTCCAGAACTTTCAACAGCGTTAAACAAAATGGCTATCTCTAAACTTTGATTGAATGTTTTTTGGGGAAATGACGGGCGTGAGAGGGGGTTAATTACTCTCCACTCACTTTCGACTATTAAAAAGGGCAATTTCAATTTCCGATCCAATGAGCCCTTTTTGACATTTCTACAACAACTTTCCATATAAACCTTACATGCCCCCAGGGCATAACTTACAACCCATGCAATGAGGGCTCTGAGGGAGTTATCATCCTAAAAAACCTAGTTTCTAGAACTTTCAACTACGTTGAACAAAATGGATATTTCAAAATTTTGATTGGATGTGTTTGGGAAAATGGTGGGCGTGAGAGGGGTGTTAGTAGCTCTCCAATCACTTTCAACTATTGAAAAAGGCACTTGCCCATTCAGTTTCCAATTGAATGAACCCTTTTGAAGTTTCTACGACAACACTTTCAACAAAAACCTTATATGCACCCCAGGGCATAACTTACAACCCTTGCCCTGAGGGCTGTGGGGGGGGGGAGGGTGTATCATCCTTAAAGACATAATTTCCCAAAATTTCAACTACGTTGAATAAAATGGTTATCTAAAAATTTTGATTGGATGTGTTTGGGGAAAAGGTGGGCGTGAGAGGGGGGTTAGTTGCCCTCAAATCACTTTCGACTATTAAAAAGGGTACTAGCCCTTTGAATTTCCAATCGAATGAGCCTATTGTCAAGTTTGTACGACAATGATTTCAATAAAATCTTTATATGCCCCCAGGGCATAACTTATAACCCTTGCCCTGAAGACTGTTGGGTGGTGTCCTGCTCAGAGGTATAATTTCCTGAACTTTGAACTGCGTGAAAAAAAATGGTTATCTCAAAAATTTTGATTGAATGTCTTTGGGGAGATGGTGTGCGTTGAAGGGGTGTTAGTTACCTTCCAATCACTGTCTTCGATTGAAAAGGGCACTAGTCATTTCAATTTCCATTGTAATGAGCCCTTTTTGAAGTTTCTACGACAACGCGTTCTATAAAAACCTTAGATGCCCCCAGGGCATAACTTACAACCCTTAGACCCGAGGGCCGAGGAGGAGGGGGGAAACCTAATTTCCTGAACTTTCTACTACGTCGAACAAAATATCTGGAAATTTTGATGGGATTTTTTTGGAGGAATGGTGGGCGTAAGGGGGGGGGGTCTAGTTACCCTCCAACCACTTTCGACTATTAAAAAGGGCACTAGCCCTCTCAATTTCCAGTTGAATGATCCCCTTTTTAAGTTTTACAATAACTCTATCTATAAAAACCTTATATACCCCAGGGCATAACTTACAGCCTTTGTCCTGGGTGCTTTATGGGTTTGTCATCCTTAAATGCATACTTTCCAGAACTTTAAACAACGTTAAACAAAATGGCTATCTCTAAACTTTGATTGAATGTTTTTTGGAAATGATGGGCGTGAGAGGGGGATTAATTACTCTCCACTCACTTTCGACTATTAAAAAGGGCAATTTCAATTTCCAATCAAATGAGCCCTTTTTGAAATTTCTACAACAACTTTCCATACAAACCTCACGTTCCCCCAGGGCATAACTTAAAACCCTTGCTCTGAGGGCTCTAAGGGGGTTATAATCCTAAAAGACCTAATTTCCTGAACTTTGAACTGCGTGGAACAAAATGGCTATCTCAAAGTCTTCATTGGATGTGTTTGGGAAAATGGTGGGCGTGAGAGGGGCGTTAGTCGCTCTCCAATCACTTTCAACTATTAAAAAAGGCACTAGCCCTCTCAATTTCCAATTGAACGAGCCCTTTTGAAATTTCTACGACAACGCTTTCAATAAAAACCTTATATAACCCCAAGGCATAACTTATAACCCTTGCCATGAGGGCTGTGGGGGTGGGGACGGGTTATCATCCTTAAAGACCTAACTTTAGAAACGTACGTTGAATAAAATGGCTATCTAAAAATTTGGATTGGATGTGTTTGGGGAAAAGTTGGGCGTGAGAGGGAGGTTAGTTGCCCTCAAATCACTTTTGACTATTAAAAAGGGCACTAGGCATTTGAATTTCCAATCGAATGAGCCCTTTTTTAAGTTTCTAAGACAATGATCAGAGGCAACGCTGTAGCGTTGCCTATAGTAAAGGCCATACGGCTCCAATGTTTATTATTATTTATTAATTTTTTTTCCCAGAGGCACTTCATATGGAAGGGGTCGTCGTAGAAGCTTCAAAGGGGGCTCATTCAATTGGAAATCGAAAGTTCTAGTGCCCTTTTGAATAGTCGAAAATGATTGGAGGGCAACTAACCCCCGCCCCCACGCACATCATTCCCCGAATCACATCCCAACAAAAGTTTTAGATAGCCATTTTGTTCAGCGTAGTTGATTTCCAGATAGAAAATATATTTTTGAGGAGGATACTCCCCCAAAACCCTCAGGGCAAGGGTTTTAAGTGTTGCCCTGGGGACATATAAGGTTTTTATAGAAGGCGTTGTCGTAGAAACTTCAAAACAGGCTCATTCGATTGTAAATTAAAGAGCTAGTGCCCTTTTCAATATTCGAAAGTGATTGGAGTGTGACTAGCCCCCCTCCCCCCCCCCCCACGCCCATCATTTCCCCAAACACATCCAATAAAAATTTTCAGATAGCCATTTTGTTCAGCGTAGTTGATTTCGAGAAAGAAAATATATCTTTGAGGAAGACACTCCCCCACAACCCTCAGGGGAAGGGTTTTGAGTTATGCCCTGGGGGCATATAAGGTTTTTATAGAAGGCGTTGTCGTAGAAACTTCAAAACCGGCTCATTCGATTGGAAATTAGAGGGCTATTGCCCTTTTTAATAGTAGAAAATGATTGGAGGGCAACTAGCCCCCCCGCAGGCCCATCATTACCCCAAAAACATCCAATCAAAATTTTGAGATAGCCATTTTGTTCAGCGTAGTTGATTTCCACATAGAAAATATATTTTTGAGGAGGATACTCCCCCACAACCCTCAGGGCAAGGGGTTTAAGTTATGCCCGGGGGGCATATAAGGTTTTTGTAGAAGATGTTGTCGTAGAAACTTCAAAACAGGCTCATTCGATTGGAAATTAAAGAGCTAGTGCCCTTTTTAATATTTGAAAGTGATTGGAGTGTAACTAGCCCCCCTCACCCCCCCCCCCATGCCCATCATTTCCCCAAACACATCCAATCAAAATTTTCAGATAGCCTTTTTTTCAGCGTAGTTGCTTTCCAGATAGTAAATATATTTTTGAGGAGGATACTCGCCCACAACCCTCAGGGCAAGGGTTTTAAGTTATGCCCTAGGGGCATATAAGTTTTTTATAGAAGGCGTTGTCGTAGAAACTTTAAAACAGGCTTATTCCATTGGAAATGAAAGAACTAGGGCCCTTTTTAATAGTCCAAAATGATTGGAGGGCAACTAGCCCCCCCCCTTTCACGCCCATCATTCCCCCAAACACATCCAATCAAAATTTGAGAAAGCCATTTTGTTCAGCGTAGTTGATTTCCAGATAGAAAATATATTTTTGAGGAGGATACTCCCCCACAACCCTCAGGGCAAGGGTTTTAAGTTATGCCCGGGGGGCATATAAGGTTTTTATAGAAGGGGTTGTCGTAGAAACTTCAAAACAGGCTCATTCGATTGGAAAATAAAGTGCTAGTGCCCTTTTTAATAGTGGAAAGTGATTGGAGTGTAACTAGCCCCCTCCCCTCCCCCACGCCCATCATTTCCTCAAACACATCCAATCAAAATTTTCAGATAGCTATTTGGTTCAGCGTAGTTGATTTCCACATAGAAAATATATTTTTGAGGAGGACACTCCCCCAAAACCCTCAGGGCAAGGGTTTTAAGTTATGCCCTGGGGGCATATAGTGTTTTTATAGAAAGCGTTGTCGTAGAAACTTCAAAACAGGCTCAATCGATTGGAAACTAAAGGGCTAGTGTCCTTTTTAATAGTCGAAAGTGATTAGAATGTAACTAGCCCCCTCCCCCCCACTCCCGTCATTTCCCCAAACACATCCAATCAAAATTTTGAGATAGCCATTTTGTTCAGCGTATTTGTTTTCCAGATTGAAAATATATTTTTGAGGAGGACACTCCCCCACAACCCTCAAGGAGCAAGGGTTTTTAAGTTATAGCCCCTGGGGGCATGTAAGGTTTTTATTAAAGGTGTTGTCGTAAAAACTTCAAAACAGGCTCATTTGATTGGAAATTAAAGGGCTAGTGCCCTTTTTAATAGTCGAAAGTGATTAGAGGGCAACTAGCCCCCCCCCTCAAGCCCCCCTTTTCCCTACATATATCCATTCAAACTTTTGAGATAGTCATTTTGTTCAGCATAGTGCATTTCCAGAGTGAAGATATGTTTTTGAGGAGGACACTCCCCCACAACCCTCAGGGCAAGAGTTTTAAGTTATGCCTTTGGGGCATATAAGGTTTTTATAGAAGGTGTTGTTGTAGAAACTTCAAAACATGAACATTCAATTGGAAATTCAAAGGGCTAATGCCCTTTTTAATAGTCGAAAGTGATTGGAGGGCAACTAGCCCCCCCTCCGACGCCCATCATTCCCCCAAACACATCCAATCAAAATTTGTAGATAGCCATATTGTTCAGCGTAGTTGATTTCCAGATAGAAAATATATTTTTGAGGAGGACATTCCCCCACAACCCTGGGGGCATATAAGGTTTTTATAGAAGGCGGTGTCGTAGAAACTTAAAAAAAGGCTAATTCGATTGGAAATTCAAAGGGCTAGTGCCCTTTTTAATAGTCGAAAGTGATTTGAGAGCAACTAGCCCCCCTCTCACGCCCACCTTTTCCAAAACACATCCAATTAAAATTTTAAGACAGCTATTTTATTAAACGTAGTTTTAAGTTCTGGAAATTAGGTCTTTGAGGATTACAACTCCCCCAAAGCCCTCAGGGCAAGAGTTGTAAATTAAGGATTCTCCGAATCCTTCATATTATTTCTTATGGAAGGGATGCTCGTATAAACTTTAGAGAGAGCTCATTTGATTGAAAATTGAAAATTCTTGTTCACTTTTTAAGTGTCAAAAGAGATTGAAGGGCAACTAGCCCCTCTCCCACCTCCACGCCCTAAATGCATCAGATAAAAATTTTGAGATAGACATTTTGTTAAAATAGTTCAAAGTTCTGATAAAAAAAAACTCCGGTGTCGACACAGCCCACCAGGGCCAGGGGTAGGCGTTGTAAGTTATGCCCTGGGGCATAACTTATTAAGGGGGGTTTATAACTTGTGGGAAGTTTTTTGTATGGGAAAAACACATAGGAAATCTATTATAATTTTCCAATTATAAGGTTAAAATACATACTCTATGATAGATGCAAAATTACTTTGGCAGACAAATTCCTATTAAGGTCAATTCAAAACAGTCGTGATCCCTTTGTGTCAGCAAGTGAAATGGTCTAAAACCCCTTATTGGAGCTATTTTTTCAATCCATTCTTTGTTGTCAATAGCTGTCCACAAGTTATGCAAGCTGTCTATTGTCCATATATAAGGTTTTTATCAAAGAGGTAATCGTATAGACTTTGAAAAAAGCCTCATTCGATTTAAATCGAAAGTTCTACATCCGTTTTTTAAAGTCAAGAATAATCGGACAGTAAGAACCCCTCCATGCCATAAAAACTTGAAACTTTTTGCAATCAAAAACGAACAAAAATTAATTAAAAAAAAACTTTCCGAAAAATAAGTTTTTCAAAGAAAAGTAAAGGCCCTTTTAAACTTAACCCCAGCAGATAAAAATACCTGTTATAATTAAAACTTAAAACGACCAGAAATTATTATTAAAGAATAAATAAAACCCAAAACGAAGCGAAATTAAATAAACAATCATAACAAAAAACATACAACAATTAATAACATAAATGAATAAATAGATCTTAAAGCGAGTAATGATTGGATTGAATATGAAAATCAAGCTTAAAACAAAACAAACATTTTGCTATTAAAGTATAAATGAAACTTAAAACGAACAGAAATTAAATAAACAATGTAAATGAATAAATAAATCTTAAAACGAGTGAAACTTAAATTGAATATGCAAATCAAGTTTGAATCGAATAAAAATAACTACAAACAAGAGTTTGGGTATTGTCTCACTGCAGAAGCCTGAAACCTACTGCGTCATTGGCGCTTTACTGAAAACGAATTATATTACAAATGTTTTCTTTTGTACTTAATACTGAAAATAAATATTAAAATTACAGTAAAATTTTGGACTGATGAGCTTTTACCAATTAATATCATTATGCATCAAATATTCAGTTTAATTTATTAGTTCTTTCCAAGATTGGTCAAGACAAATATAGTTTCACTACAAGCAAAATTTGGATGCTTCCCCCTTCTTTAAATGTAAAAACCTAAAGCCTTCTGCGTCATTGGTGCTTCACTGAAAAAAATTACTCGCATATTGCAAATTTATTCTTTTCCAGTTCTTACAGTATTGAAAATTAAAGTGCAAATTACAGTGAAAAAAAAATCTTGAACTGATGGATATTTCAGCAATTAATATCATTATATGTCTAACGTTAATGTTGATTTTGTTTATACTTTCCAAGACTGTTCCAGACTCATATAGTTTTGCCATTTTTTTTAACTCTACCATTTTTTGTAACTAATCGTGTTAGTTTGTTATGAAAACTTTCTATGGCTTCTAGGCATTTCCATTTGAGCGGAAAACTGCACCTCAAACTTTGTGGAACATGCATTTTCTTGCATTAAACACCAAAATACAATAAAATGTCAAGTTTCGGAGTGTTCCACCACTCGCCTGCAAGTGCCATTCATATTTTTGAATCTGCATGGTCAATTTAGGGAGTGGAGGGTAGGCTAATTCTCGTAGCAGCCCCATTCCGTCGTGGTATGGTTCACATTTTCAACACCTGGCGTCCGGACTATCATAAAATCTACCAAGCATACAACTACCCCAAATCAGTATCAATAAATAAATGAAACCCAAAACGAACAAAAATTAAAATAAAAATAAAAATAAAATTAAAATAAACTTAAGACGAGCATAGATTAATGTGAGTAGGGTTCAAAACCCCTATGCTTTCTAAAGACCAGAATATAATTTGTACTTTACTGAACAAAAAATTCAAATGAGTTTACTGAAAAAAAAATGTGCATTGTCATTTTAATATAAATATGCTGATTTTAATTCCCTAAAATCTTAATTAATTTTTGATTTCTTAAAGTTACAAAACTGAAAATATTTCAAAGAATTGTTTTCAGTAAACCGCCAATGACGCAGTAGGTTTTAGGCTTCTGTAGTGAGACGATACCCAAACTCTTGTTTGTAGTTATTTTTATTCGATTCAAACAAGGTTTGCATATTCAATTTAAGTTTCACTCGTTTTAAGATTTATTTATTCATTTACATTAATATATATTGTATGTTTGTTCGCATTCATTGTTTATTAAATTTCTGTTTGGCTTAAGTTTCTTTTAAATTAAGTTTAATTTATTTATTCATTTACATTGTTTATTTAATTTCTGTTCGTTTTAAGTTTCATTTATACTTTAATAGCTGTCTAATGGCCACATTTCTTTTTAGAGCATTTCTTGTTTTGAGCTGTAAGTTATTATTAGCCATAAAATCAGTGGAAAAAGAAAGAAAATAATCGTAATAACCCAAATTACTGAAAAGATTTATTGAAATGCAGTTTGACAGTTTAATTTATATTGATATTAGTTCCTTAAAGTATTCGCAAGTTTATATTTAATAATTTTATAAAAGACAAAATGTTAGAAATATATTTTGTTTTGGGTCGAATGGAAATGATTTTCCGGTCTATAGAAGGTATAAGGGGAGCCATCCCTGCTCCTTTTTGTGGTATTCTCTGTTCGTTTCAAGATTGGCATAATCATTTATTCTAATTTCTGTTCATTTTGGGTGTTACTTGTTTATTTAATGCAGGTTTAGGTTCGTTCTAATTTTGAATCATTTTTTGACTCTATTCATCTCGTTTTAAGTTTAACATAGCTCTTTACCTGCCGTTGCAAAGATTTATTTGTAGAAAAAGTTTTTTGAAAATTGATTTCTGTTCGTTTCTTATGACATATTTTTTTGGGGGGGGGGGGGGGGGGTAAAAAAAAAAAATATTACTAAAGCATTTTTCGGTTCGTCTCCTTAAAAATAAAGATTTTGGCTTGCTATATGTATATTGAACCAAATTTTGCAACTATTTTTGTTTTATTTGTACTATAGAGCATTGGATGGATGGGAACATGGAATATTATTCCGATAAATTGACTAAAATTCTGCACAGTCTTTAAGCTTCTATAAGGTCGAAACCACTCTGACCCCCATACCAATTGAATGATTTAGTGAGAACTTCGGACGGCTCGCCAGGGCAGTCTCTGGGCCGTTTTGGTGTGGTTGAAAGTTATTTAAACTTGATCCTTTAGAGGAAGTAAAAGTTGTAACAAGATTTCCGTAGGTGAACCTGCGGAAGGATCATTGGGGTTCGGTGAGCGAGAAGATGCCTCTCGGCCCCTGTGGTAAGTAGTTTTTCTAATCGTTGGTATTGATACACGTTCCAGTCTTTGAGGTGTACAATTAGGCTACCACCTGTGAGGAGCAGCCCTGTGCAGCATCATACACGGGAAATTCGTTGAACAGAGGAGGGCTCAGTGGATTCTTGAGAGGCTGTTATTACGATAGAATGCTTCAAGGTTTGGTTCGTCACTATTTTAAAAATCGATGGGTGTTATGTTATAGCCCTAAGCACAGACAAATGTTAATCAGCTGTCCCCTTCAAGACCCTTTAAGGGTTTTAAGTTAATTCAATTAGGCGTTCTTGAGGTATCGCAGATAAACCCTTTTAATAACTTTGCTTGATTGATGTGCTTCGAAATACCCCTCAATATTCCTGACAATTTTAACTGAATACCATTATGGGTTCTTTAGATAATAGATATAAGTTATTTGGACTATCTAGGTGCAGACAAAGTCTTTTGATTAAGCTTAACAGCACTCTCAACAGGTATTGAAAGTTTCAACTCTTAGAATTTCCAGGATATTGCAGATAAGACCTTTTGAAAACCTTGATGCACATGGTTTCTTTTGATTTAGATCAATATCTCCCTCAACAAGCCCCGAAAATTTCTACTTAATAAATCTAGCCATTCCTTACATAATACAGATACGTCTTTTGACAACATTGCTTTTCTAGTAGTTCGTGGTAACGAGCAGTAAGTAAGGAGCGATGCGGCTCAGTAGTAACCGAAGCTCTATGAACATCAAAAGAATCGAATTTTAGAACAAAGTTCAAAATATGTAAAATTCATCAAATTCAATGGTGCCTATCAAAAGTTACGAGCTTAACAAAATTTGCCCAATTTTTGAAAAAAAGGGGAAACGCCCCCAAAACCTCAAGTGATCTTAATAAAAATAACTCCATTAGATTAAGAATACTAGAGGACCCTACTGTAAAGGTTTCAAGCTCCTATGTATAAAAATGAGGAATTTTGCATTTTTTACCAGAAGAAAAATCACGAATGCGCTTTTATTTGTTGTTTTTGTTCTTGTTTCCCCCCCCCCCCGGGGTGATCATATGGAACCAGTGATCGTAGAAGATCGGGAGAGGACTCATTTGATCGAAAATCCAAAGTTCTAACGCCCTTTTTAAGGGACCAAAAATTACATAGGAGAATCTTTCCATAGAGGAATTTTCATGGGCGAAGGGTATGTTCCATGAAGGGGGAGCCGGGTCCCCCAGAACTATTTAAAAAACGATAAGAAATTAAATTAAAAAAACAAGTTTTTTTTTAATGAAAGTAAGGACCAACATTAGAACTTAAAACAAGCAGAAATTACTACGTAAACGAGAGGGGTCGCTCCCTCGTCAATATCTCACCTTTTATGCGACTGTTTTTTAGTACTATTAAAAGAGCTGTTTATTCTAATTAATTGGTCTTTGTGATTCAGGAGTAATTCTTATGGATTTGGGGCAAAATTCAAACTTTAGAGCGAGTTATTGAGTAGGGGCGCCCCCATCACATACGTAATAATTTGTTTTCGCTTTAAATTTTAATGCTGCTGTTTACTTTCTGTTGAAAAACTTGTTTTTTTTAATTTAATAGCACTATAAAACCAAAAATTTTCTTTTTTACCTTTCTTGTTTTCCTTTTGGTTCAGTTCCATCTTAATTGAAATTAATCTGGGGTAGCCAATCCCTCCAGTCAACTTTTTTCTATGGTTTTTTTCTAAGCCAACTTTTTTCTTAACAAATGAGAAAAAAAAGTAAAAGTGTCTGACAATTTTTAGGCCCCTTTATAGAGTTCTCGTGCCCTAAACTCTGTTGAAACTCTTACAGGAAAAAGAGTCTTTTGGACCGCTTCTGAGCCCCTTTGCCTCCTTTACCCAAAGATGGGGAAAAGGGTTGAGATTATATCGCCGATGTCTCCAAAAAAGTGTAGTGCTGCCGAGGAGGTTGGAAGGATGGATAAATATGGCATTTTGTCCTTGGAAGTATTGAGGAATGTAGCTGCTCGATATTAACTGCTATTAAAATAACATTTAAACCTTTTTTTGTTTATTATTTTAAATAAAGTAGAAAAAAAAACTGGTGCAAAACCAAAGGCACATTTCTACTTCTAGGTTTAAAAGCATGTCGTATGTGACGCTATTGCAAGCTTCTAAATAACTTCTGCATCTTCAGGTCTCTTGTTCAGGTCTTCTTGTCTTTTGTCTATTTAATCATTTTCGCAAATAAAATTTCTTTCAAAGGTCAGGTCATTGTGAAGTATTGAAAAATGAGCTCGATTTAAGGTTTCCAAATTCACCAAGGCAGCATACTCCTAGGACCTTATACCTTATATGCAACAAATTCAAAATTAACGAAGTAATTTTTAGGTGAAGAAATTTGTTTATGAAAGAGGGGAGGTTAGAGATTAAGCATAGATAGTAGCATCATATATGTTTAATAAATAAATAGAGTAAACAAAATTAATTACCTTGACGTTTTCTATCCTATTAGAATAGATGGGGAATTTATTATAATGTTTTGTACTTTATTCAGGTGATTTGCGTTTTTTTGCTTATTTTTTAATTTTTCTTCACAGGTGGAAATTCTTCAGTGCTGAGCCAAAAAAAGATTTATGGCAAACAATTTACGGCTTTATAACAGATAAAAAAACTTAAAAATAAATTTGTTCAACATCTGTCGGAAAAAATGATACCAGGTGAAACTTTTAGTATAGCTATTTTTTATTTAATATTCACAGGAAAAGAAGATATGATTTACGACGTTCCTAAAAAAAAGACACTAGATAATAACTCTAATGACACTGAAGTTACTACTAAACACTTCGTGGTAACGAACAAAAGAGCGACCCAGCTGAATATTAACCGAAATTCTAAAAAACAAACTTTCGATACCAAAAGATAGGACTACATCAAAAGAATCGGATTTTTATGCTGATATAAAAATATGTAAGTTTCATCAACTTGAGTCTTGCCCATCAGTAGTTACGAGCCTGAGAAAATTTGCCTTGTTTTCAAAACAAGGAAAAAACTCCGCCTAAACCTCATGGAATCTTAATGAAAATCACACCATCAGATTCAGCGTATCAGAGAACCCTACTGCCGAGGTTTCAAGCTCTTATCTACATAAATGCAATATTTTGTATTTTTTTGCCAGAAGAATGATCACGGATGCGTGTTTATTTGCTTTTCTTTTTCCCAGGGGTATTATGTATCGACCCAGTGGTCCTAAAATGTCACGAGAGGGCTCACTCAAACGGAAGTAGAATGCTAATAATGAATTTGCGTAGACATATAGCAATTTGAAATATCATATGGATTTTGCGTAGACATATAGCAATTTGAAATATCATATGGATTTTGCGTAGACATATAGCAATTTGAAATATCATATGGAATTTGCGTAGACCTATAGCAATTTGACATATCATATGGAATTTGCTTGAAGCTATATACTTTGCGTACGTCCCTGTACCAAACAGGTTTTTTTCTGATAGTCCTATTCTACTGGGCATTACACTCTTTCTTTGCCAAGAGATTTACGCAATATAAGGACAAGTTTTCCTGACGTAGATTTCTAGTTCCTGATATACAAGTTTGTTTTTTTTTAGGTTAAATCCGTGATCATTCATCTGTAAGTTGATTAGTAGGTTTTTTTTTTTTAAACTTGGCTAATAGGTTTTTAAACCTATTACTACGAACGCTACATGCATTCCATTTTTGGAACTAGGAGCGAGATTGTGGGACGCTATCAGACTGGTTTCGTTTCATGGGTTCATTAATAGAAGGACTAATGTTTTTGAAAAGGGGTAATTACTTCTTTAGTTTACGAGATTTGCGAATTATTTGCGAAAAGATATTTGCGTAAAGGTATTGCGATGGTTAAGAATGCCTCACGGGTAATTAAAGAATGGGATGCTTGCATCAACAATACAAAGAATATGCTATTATACTTAATAGATTTGACGCTTACAAGATACATTGCTAGAAGGTATTCAATAGCTTAATTGAAAAGTAACGATAGAATGACATTGTGACTTGACCTAGCTTTACCTCGCCGATGTGGTCTGTATAATACATAAGTAACGTTTGAAAAGTATTGTCAATTTAAAAAGAAATGGCTGAAAAGTGTTTTGAGGGGGATGGGTTGCATGGAGGGTTGAGTTGCACGAGGGTTCAGTTAAAGGGGATACAGTTGCACGGGGGTTTTGGTTATACAGGGGTTCAGTTACGAGGGGGATTCAGTTGCACGGGGGTTGAGTTAAATGGGAATTGAGTTGCACGGGGGTTCAGTTAAAGGGGATACAGTTGCACGGGGGGTTTCGGTTATACAGGGGTTCAGTTACAAGGGGGATTCAGTTGCACAGGGGTTGAGTTAAATGGGAATTGAGTTCCACGAGAGTAGTGCTTTGTCGTGGTTTAGCCGTGAGGTCCCTTACCACAACCCCAACGGGCTCCGCGCCCCCCACCCCCACCCCGCAGGACCCCCCCCGGTCCTCAAAGGGTCTCAAGGCCCCCCAAGGGGCCGGGGTTTACCGTGTAACTTTTACATTCTCTTGATTTTTCAAATTTCCGTTTGAAGGACTCTGTTGTTTTAAGCCAGTGTGATTTTTTCTTTACATGGTGTTCGTTCAAAAAAGCGAGAATTTCTGTTAAATAAATAATTCTTATATTTTTTCCGTTCAATTGAAGGCGAGGATTTCTGTTAAATAAATAATTGTTATACCTTTTAAAATGACTTCACGGGGTTTGAGGGGGCTCTGTTGTTTTAAGCCATTTGATTTTTTCTTTACATGGTGTTCGTTCAAAAAGTGAGGATATTCCGCGTGATTTTTTTGGGAAGTTTAATGAATTTATTAGTTACCGAGAGTTCAATGAGTCCTCCCCTCAATGACTTCCAGGGGTTTTATGACTCCTCCTCACAATGAATTCAGATGGTTTTAGGACTCATCCCCTAGCCATAACTCCATTCAACCTTGAGCGAAGATATAAAAGTTTGATGAAGTATTTTTCTGCTTAACAACTACATTAATAACTTCCAAGATGATAGGACTTATTTTTTAATTTAATTGGGAATGAAAAGTCGAAGTCTAACATAAAGAAAAAGGTATTTCGGAGGGGGGTAGCTAACTTCATATACGGGATAATTTCCATTCGTCTTAGTTTTTTAACGATGCTCCTTATTTCTAGATGAAAATTCTTATTTTTTAATTTAATTTGGAATGAAAAGTAAAAGTCTAACATAAAGAACAAGTTATTTTGGAGTGGGTAGCTAACTTCATATACGGGATAATTTCCATTCGTCTTAGTTTTTAACGATGCTCCTTATTTCTAGTTGAAAATGCTTATTTTTTAATTTAATTTGGAATGAAAAGTCAAAGTCTAACATAAAGAACAAGGTATTTCGGAGGGGGTAGCTAACTTCATCTACGGGATAATTTCCATTCGTCTTAGTTTTTAACGATGCTCCTTATTTCTAGTTGAAAAACATTATACTTCATTCTTTTTATTCTAACTTAACTTCTAGGAATAGGACTTCATTCCATCGGCTAAATTAGTTTATTCATCTATAACGGTGAACAAAAAAGAATATTAATTCTCCATATTCTTCTGGTCATGCACCCATTCCTCCTTCTCTCTTCTTCTTCTTGAGTTCCACGAGAGTAGTGCTTTGTCGTGGTTTAGCCGTGAGGTACCTTACCACAACCCCAAAGGGCTCCGATCCCCCCACAGCAACCCCGAAGGGACCCCCCCGGTCCTCAAAGGTTCTCTAGGCTCCCAAAGGAGCCATGTTTTACCTTGTAACTTTTAAATTATCGTGCATTTCAAAGTTACGTTTGAAGCACTCTGTTGTTTTTAGCCCGTGTGATTTTTTCTTTAAATGGTGTTCGTTAAAAAAAGCGAGAATTTCTGTTAAATAAATATTTCCTATATTTTTTTCATTCAATTGAAGGCGAGGATTTCTGTTAAATAAACAATTGTTATACCTTTTAAAATGACTTCACGGGGTTTGAGGGGGCTCTGTTCTTTTAAGCCATTTGATTTTTTCTTTACATGGTGTTCGTTCAAAAAGTGAGGATATTCCGCGTGATTTTTTTGGGAAGTTTAATGAATTTATAGTTACCGAGAGTTCAAATACTCCTCCCCTCAATGACTTCCAGGGGTTTTATGACTCCTCCTCACAATGAATTCAGATGGTTTTAGGACTCATCCTCCTAGCCATAACTACATTCAACCTTGAGCGAAGATATAAAAGTTTGATGAAGTATTTTTCTGCTTAA
Organism: Artemia sp. Qi Xiang Cuo; assembly: GCF_049724085.1. Lineage (NCBI taxonomy): Eukaryota > Metazoa > Arthropoda > Branchiopoda > Anostraca > Artemiidae > Artemia > Artemia sp. Qi Xiang Cuo. The sequence continues at coordinate 93,777,975 of NC_142794.1, read as the reverse complement.
CAACTACATTAATAACTTCCAAGATGATAGGACTTATTAGTTTATTTAATTGGGAATGAAAAGTCAAATTATAACATAAAGAACAAGGTATTTCGGAGGGGATAGCTAACTTCATATACGGGATAATTTCCATTCGTCTTAGTTTTTGACGATGCTCCTTATTTCTAGTTGAAAATGCTTATTTTTTAATTTAATTGGGAATGAAAAGTCAAAGTCTAACATAAAGAACAAGGTATTTTGGAGGGGGTCGCTAACTTTATATACGGGATAATTTCCATTCGTCTTAGTTTTTAACGATGCTCCTTATTTCTAGTTGAAAATCCTTATTTTTTAATTTAATTTGGAATGAAAAGTAAAAGTCTAACATAAAGAACAAGGTATTTCGGAGAGGGTAGCTCACTTCATCAACGGGATAATTTCCATTCGTCTTAGTTTTTAACGATGCTCCTTATTTCTAGTTGAAAAACATTATACTTCATTCTTTTTATTCTAACTTAACTTCTAGGAATATGACTTCATTCCATCGGCTAAATTAGTTTATTCATGTATAACGGTGAACAAAAAAAGACTATTAATTCTCCATATTCTTCTGGTCATTCTCCCATTCCTCCTTCTCTCTTCTTCTTCTGATTGCATCAGTGAATTTCAAGAGGTTTATCCGATATTGGAATGCAGTTTTTAGAATTTGCCATTGAAGATGTATCGCTCGTGGAACTTATTTTTAGCCTCAGGTTCTTTACAGGGTTTCTGTCTTCTTCATTACCATCTATCTTTCCTTTTTCAACCGACCACTTCGTTTCCGTAGCCTCAGAGTTTCTAAGTTTTCTTTTCAGCTTTTGCTGGGTTTTCCGGTTTTTCTTTTCTACTTTTCCTATAAGTGCTTCATCTTTCATATCAAGTGGAATTTCCTTCTTTGGTTCGCTTATTTCACACTTGGAATGAAAGTCCACTTCGTCATAACGAGGATGTAAAGATCCTGATGCAAGCAGAGCACAGGACTTTAACTCACTTTCTGTTAGTTTGTTTATCACTATTGTAAAGGACTTCAATTGTCTCCGAATTCCAGGTATTTAAGCGAGGCTAATGAAACATCTTTCTGTCATTTTTTATTTCCTGAAATGGAAACAGAGATCATTGAAATATTGATCTTTTTCTGCATTGCCAAAAAATATTGCATTCAAAATTCTTTACAGTCTCATGAAATGTAATCAAACAAATATAAAAGATTTTTCAACTAAAGTAAGGAGCAAGTTTAAAACTTATAACAGATTGAAGCTACTTTGTATATAAGGGAGGTACCCCCAATTTTCTTTAAAAAATTTGGAAAAAAAGCCAACTTCACAATAAAGAGTAAGGAGTTAAGGATGAGACAGACTTTTGATCTTTTACATAATTAAATAAATAAATAAAAAAAAAAAACTTGCGAATATTTTCATTCTAACTTAACTTGTAGGAAATAATCGAGTCAAACTCAAAACGAGCAAATCTCCTATGTCTTCCCAATTTAATTTTCTTTCATATGAATACTTTTCATTTTAAACTTAAAATATGCTAAATTCTTGATTTTCATTCTAACTTAACTTGTAGGAAATAATCGAGTCAAACTCAAAACGAGCAGAAATTAACATAAGTTGGGTGCAAAATCCCCTTTTCAATTGCGAATTTTCTTTAAAAATTTGGAAAAAAACAATTAGCTGGGATGCCAAATGGACAATTTTAGTGGCTTTTGGACACTTTTTTACTTTGAAGGACACTGGGACACTATTGAGTCAAAAAAGGCAACTTTTTGAAAAAAAAGGACACTTTTTGGAAATTTTCCAAAATCAAAACCAAATGGCTTTATTTTCTTCTTTTTTTTGACTGCTTTTAATTTGTACTTTACTTTTAGGCTTTGGTAACGGCTTACACACACACACACACACACACACGCACGCACACACACACACACACACACACAGATATCTTTTGATCCTAAGCTTTAAATTACTTGATTAGATATCTTAGCGTTTTAAAGATGAAATTTGAGTCGCATATGCTTGAGTGGGTCGCATATGCTTGAGATATTAGACGTTTTGAATCTGATAAGAATAAAAATTCTTGTTTTAGATGTTAATATATTCAGTTTCTTTAGTATATAATGTAGTTTCAATTTGGATTTTTAAACAGTTTTGAATATCCATTCTATCAATATAAGTTCAAAGATGTATGGCGTTTTTGACTGTGAGTACATTGGCGTGAAGAAATCAGCGTGTGGTGTGATTTTTGAATGCTCATTTCTACTGTTGACTACTGATCTTCAAGAGGTCTCTTGTTATCACTGGTTTATAAACTATTATATGTATGCGTACAATGAAGAGAGCTGGCGGAGTACACTTTACTTTATAAACAAAATGGGTTCGTATAATAGAATGATTCATCCATCCTATAACAAAGGGAAGGATTTATCCTACGTTCAGGAGGAAGTTAGAGAGATATGCTGTTTTTTGGCGTAACTGCACTGTATGCAAAAGGGAATGTACCCTCTGACAAACTTTTAATTGAGAAATGCAAGTCAGATATACCATTATTCAACTTGGAAGATTTTGGTTGTGAGAAATTTCCGGGTAAGATACACAACCCAGAGGACGAAGTTCGATTTTTTAGTAAATGGGTACCAATACATATTCCTTCTCGGAATATGTGTGTCAGATATCCTAAGAAGAAGAAGAAGAAGAACAAGCAAGTCCCTAATATAGATTGGAATCATACTGAGTGGATGACAAACAATGATGAATTATTACAATAGTCATCACGCTCATGACTAACCAACGGTCTTTTTAAAGACCACCAATTCTATAAACACTTCGTAACTATGGTAATATGAATCTTTAAGTTCAATGTTTGAAACTAGCTTCAGCTGAAGCTTAGGATATTAGCGGACATCCTACTGTAGGGCTCATTTGAATGACAATTAAAAGTTCTAGTGCTCTGTTTAAGTGACCAAAAAAAACTGAAGGGGCAACTATGCTCCATTCAATGTTCAATTTCCCCAAAGTTACACAATCCAAATTTTTAGAAAGCCATTTTGTTCAGCATAGTCAAAATATCTAATAATTATGTCAGAAATGTGTGTGTGTGTGTGTGTGTGTGTGTGTGTGTGTGTGTGTGTGTGTGTGTGTGTGTGTGTGTGTGTGTGTGTGTGTGTGTGTGTGTGTGTGTGTGTGTGTGTGTGTGTGTGTGTGTGTGTGTGTGTGTGTGTGTGTGTGTGTGTGTGTGTGTGTGTGTGTGTGTGTGTGTGTGTGTGTGTGTGTGTGTGTGTGTGTGTGTGTGTGTGTGTGTGTGTGTGTGTGTGTGTGTGTGTGTGTGTGTGTGTGTGTGTGTGTGTGTGTGTGTGTGTGTGTGTGTGTGTGTGTGTGTGTGTGTGTGTGTGTGTGTGTGTGTGTGTGTGTGTGTGTGTGTGTGTGTGTGTGTGTGTGTGTGTGTGTGTGTGTGTGTGTGTGTGTGTGTGTGTGTGTGTGTGTGTGTGTGTGTGTGTGTGTGTGTGTGTGTGTGTGTGTGTGTGTGTGAAAAGAATAAAAAGAATGAAGTATAATGTTTTCAACTAGAAATAAGGAGCATCGTTAAAAACTAAGACGAATGGAAATTATCCCGTAGATGAAGTTAGCTACCCCCTCTGAAATACCTTGTTCTTTATGTTAGACTTTGACTTTTCATTCCCAATTAAATTAATAAATAAGCATTTTCAACTAGAAATAAGGAGAATCGTTAAAAACTAAGATGAATGGAAATTATCCCGTATATGAAGTTAGCTACCCCCTCCGAAATACCTTTTTCTTTATGTTAGACTTTGACTTTTCATTCCCAATTAAATTAAAAAATAAGAATTTTCAACTAGAAATAAGGAGCATCGTTAAAAACTAAGACGAATGGAAATTATCCCGTATATGAAGTTAGCTACCCCCTCCGAAATACCTTGTTCTTTATGTTAGACTTTGTTTTCATTCCCAATTAAATTAAAAAATAAGTCCTATCATCTTGGAAGCTATTAATGTAGTTGTTAAGCAGAAAAATACTTCATCAAACTTTTATATCTTCGCTCAAGGTTGAATGGAGTTATGGCTAGGGGGATGAGTCCTAAAACCATCTGAATTCATTGTGAGGAGGAGTCATAAAACCCCTGGAAGTCATTGAAGGGAGGAGTCATTGAACTCTCGGTAACTAATAAATTCATTAAACTTCCCAAAAAAATCACGCGGAATATCCTCACTTTTTGAACGAACACCATGTAAAGAAAAAATCAAATAGCTTAAAACAACAGAGCCCCCTCAAACCCCGTGAAGTCATTTTAAAAGGTATAACAATTATTTATTTAACAGAAATACTCGCCTTCAATTAAACGGAAAAAATATAAGAATTATTTATTTAACAGAAATTCTCGCTTTTTTGAACGAACACCATGTAAAGAAAAAATCACACTGGCTTAAAACAACAGAGTCCTTCAAACGGAACTTTGAAAATCAAGAGAATATAAAGGTTACAAGGTAAACCACGGCCCCTTTGGGAGCCTAGAGAACCTTTGAGGACCGGGGGGGGGGTTCCTTCGGGGTTGGGGTGGGGGGATCGGAGCCCTTTGGGGTTGTGGTAAGGTACCTCACGGCTAAACCACGACAAAGCACTACTCTCGTGGAACTCAAGAAGAAGAAGAGAGAAGGAGGAATGGGCGCATGACCAGAAGAATATGGAGAATTAATAGTCTTTTTTGTTCACCGTTATAGATGAATAAACTAATTTAGCCGATGGAATGAAGTCCTATTCCTAGAAGTTAAGTTAGAATAAAAAGAATGAAGTATAATGTTTTTCAACTAGAAATAAGGAGCATCGTTAAAAACTAAGACGAATGGAAATTATCCCGTAGATGAAGTTAGCTACCCCCTCCGAAATACTTTGTTCTTTATGTTAGACTTTGACTTTTCATTCCCAATTAAATTAAAAAATAATCATTTTCAACTAGAAATAAGGAGCATCGTTAAGAACTAAGACGAATAGAAATTATCCCGTATATGAAGTTAGCTACCCCCTCCAAAATACCTTGTTCTTTATGTTATAATTTGACTTTTCATTCCTCATTAAATTAATAAATAAACATTTTCAACTAGAAATAATGAGCATCTTTAAAAAATCACACTATTGAAAATTATCCCGTATATGAAGTTAGCTACCCCCTCCGAAATACCTTGTTCTTTATGTTAGACTTTGATTTTTCATTCCCAATTAAATTAAAAAATAAGTCCTATCATCTTGGAAGTTATTAATGTAGTTGTTAAGCAGAAAAATACTTCATCAAACTTTTATATTTTCGCTCAAGGTTGAATGGAGTTATGGCTAGGGGGATGAGTCCTAAAACCATCTGAATTCATTGTGAGGAGGAGTCATAAAACCCCTGGAAGTCATTGAGGGGAGGAGTCATTGAACTCTCGGTAACTAATAAATTCATTAAACTTCCCAAAAAAATCACGCGGAATATCCTCGCTTTTTGAACGAACACCATGTAAAGAAAAAAATCAAACGGCTTAAAACAACAGAGCCCCCTCAAACCCCGTGAAGTCATTTTAAAAGGTATAACAATTATTTATTTAACAGAAATCCTCGCCTTCAATTAAACGGAAAAAATATAAGAATTATTTATTTAACAGAAATTCTCGCTTTTTTGAACGAACACCATGTAAAGAAAAAATCACACTGGCTTAAAACAACAGAGTCCTTCAAACGGAACTTTGAAAATCAAGAGAATGTAAAAGTTACAAGGTAAACCACGGCCCCTTTGGGAGCCTAGAGAACCTTTGAGGACCGGGGGGGGGGTTCCTTCGGGGTTGGGGTGGGGGGATCGGAGCCCTTTGGGGTTGTGGTAAGGGACCTCACGGCTAAACCACGACAAAGCACTACTCTCGTGGAACTCAATTCCCATTTAACTCAACCCCCGTGCAACTGAATCCCCCTTGTAACTGAACCCCTGTATAACCGAAACCCCCCGTGCAACTGTATCCCCTTTAACTGAACCCCCGTGCACCTCAATTCCCATTTAACTCAACCCCCGTGCAACTGAATCCCCCTCGTAACTGAACCCCTGTATAACCGAAACCCCCGTGCAACTGTATCCCCTTTAACTGAACCCTCGTGCAACTCAACCTTCCAAGCAGCCCGTCCCCTCAAAACACTTTTCAGCTATTTCTTTTTAAATTGACAATACTTTTCAAACGTTACTTATGTATTATACAGACCACATCGGCGAGGTAAAGCTAGGTCAAGTCACAATGTCATTCTATCGTTACTTTTCAATTAAGCTATTGAATACCTTCTAGCAATGTCTCTTGTAAGCGTCAAATCTATTAAGTATAATAGCATATTCTTTGTATTGTTGATGAAAGCATCCCATTCTTTAATTACCCGTGAGGCATTCTTAACCATCGCAATACCTTTACGCAAATATCTTTTCGCAAAAAATTCGCAAATCTCGTAAACTAAAGACGTAATTACCCCTTTTCAAAAACATTAGTCCTTCTATTAATGAACCCATGAAACGAAACCAGTCTGATAGCGTCACACAATCTCGCTCCTAGTTCCAAAAATGGAATGCATGTAGCGTTCGTAGTAATATGTTTAAAAACCTATTAGCCAAGTTAAAAAAAAAAAACCTACTAATCAACTTACAGATGAATGACCACGGATTTAACCTAAAAAAAACAAACTTGTATATCATGAACTAGAAATCTACGTCAGAAAAACTTGTCCTTAAATTGCGTAAATCTCTTGGCAAAGAAAGAGTGTAATGACCAGTAGAATAGAATATCTATCAGAAAAAAACCTGTTTGGTACGGGGGCGTACGCAAAGTATATAGCTTCAAGCAAATTCCATATGATATTTCAAATTGCTATATGTCTACGCAAAATCCATATGATATTTCAAATTGCTATTATATGTCTACGCAAAATCCATATGATATTTCAAATTGCTATATGTCTACGCAAAATCCATATGATATTTCAAATTGCTATATGTCTACGCAAAATCCATATGATATTTCAAATTGCTATATGTCTACGCAAATTCATTATTAGCATTCTACTAACGGAAATCAAAAGTTATAGAGCTCTTTTAAAGTGACTGAAAAAATTAGAGGACAATTAGGCCTCCTCCTAAGCTCATTTTTTCCCAAAGTCACCCAGCCAAAATTTTTAGATACCGATTCTATTCAGTATAGTCGAAAAATCTAATAACAATGTTTTTGATGATGATTTGCTCCCCACAATCCCCCGGGGAATGACTGCAAGCTACGAACTTTGCTCGTTGTTTACATTTAGTATTGGTTATTGTGAAATATACAGAAGTTTTCAGGGGGTATTTTTTTCTTTTAGTGGGAGTGGCGGCCGGGGTAGGGGGTTACGTGGGATTATCTTTCCACGGAGAAACGTTTCATGGTGGAAGGAAATTTTCCATGAAGGGGGCACCGGATTTCCCAATATTATTTTAAAAACGACCAGAAATTAAATAAAAAAACAAGTTTTTTCAACTGAAAGTAAAAAGCCACATTAAAACTTAAAACGACAAGAAATTGTCACGTATATGAGGGGGTTTGCCCCCTCGTCAATACCTCTCGCTTTACGCTAAAGTTTTCTTAGTGCTTTCAAAAGAGCTATTTATTCTAATTAAACGGCCTTTATGATTCAGGGTCATTTTTAAGAAATTGAAACAAAATTCGAACTTTAGCGTATTAAGTGAGGTATTGACGAGGGGGTGAACGCTCTCATATACGTAATTATTTCTGTTCGTTATAAGTTTTAATGTGGCTCTTTACTTTCAGGTGAAAAAAACTTGTTTTTTCTTTAATCTTTACCATAAATTCATGATTTCGTAGTAGCAGTACACTGAGCAGGCTACACACTGAGCAGGCAGTAACGAACAGGTTGCGGTGAGTAGTAATTGAGCTAGATAATATAAAGCAGAATATATTACATCAACGAACGTTCTCAAAGATGAGAATCATTTACAGTAATTTGAACTAATTTTATTTTGATATGAGAAGCTTCTCTACAAACCATCCTCCCTTACCCCTCCCCTAAAAAAAACAAAAGACTTGCGGAAATTAATGTATTTTTAATTTGATCTAAAGTAAAAGTCCTGCGAGAGTTTAAATTTTTCATAAAATCAATGAGTTATGCAACCTTCCAACAATCAGTTGCGACTTTGATGGATCATAACGTCTTCCCCTTTTTCCCAGCCACTTTGCATAGAAAGGGTGTTCATGGAAACTTGCGAAAGGGCTCAGTCTATTGAGTATCTAAGGTTATATCACCTTTTTTAGAGTTGCCCCCTATTTTTCTAATCACCTCTCCAATCCCCCCATAAACCAAGATTAAAACTTGGAAACAATATTTTTCCGAAATACATACAATTTCCAATAAGTATTTTTTAGATTATTGCCTGACCCCAACAGCCCCATGCGTAAGGGTGGTAAATTATAAAAATTACTAATTGTTTATAATTATGTTTTCAGGTGAAAATAGGTTGGCATTTTTGACCTTGGGTTTACAATTGTATCACAACTTTTCAGGGTTATTCTTTGACACAAAAGAACAACATATTTAGTTTTGGGAAAAGGAAGCCAAGGGGCAAGTTGTCCAAAAGATTCAATTTCCTTGATCAGTTTCAAAACAGTTTAAGGCACAAGAAACTCTGTAAAGGGATCTGAAACTGCCAAACACTGTTTCTTTTTTCCTCTTTTTACGAATGGCACTTGGAAAAATTTGCAGGACGTTCCCCTAAGTCATTGGTTGCCTCAGACAATTTTGATTCAAATGGAACTGAACCGAAGGTAAAAGTAGAAAGTGTATGTTTAATAGCGCTAGAAGCACATGATCTTCGGTGTTAGATCTTGGTTAGCTCAGAAGGTTCATGGCTCATTCTATGGATAGAGCACATAGCACCCTTTTGCTCTTGTGGAGGGGACAGGATCATAAGGGACCTAGAAAAAAAGCACCTTGTTCCTGATCAGTTTGAAACTTAGAGAATTAAATTATTTGGGCGATTGGAACCTTATATACAATAAAGAAATTTTAGGGCGCGTGCCCCCAAAGATAGAACCTAAAAATATTATTATTTTTTTACTTTATTTAACATAATAGACCAAAAAAGGTGAAAGATTAACTCGATAGGAGCTAATATCGAGCTTGCATATTCCTCAATTTTTCCAAGGACAAAATGTCATCTTGCAACTTCCTCGGTGGCATAACCCTATCACTTTCGGGGACTTTATCAACATTTTCCCCCAGCTTTGGGTAAAGGAAGCAAAGCGGCTCAGAAGTGTTCCAAAAACTCTTTTTCCTGTATAAGTTTCAAAATATTTCAGGGCACGAAAAACTCTAAAAAGGAGTTTAAAAATTGTCAATACTTTTACTTTTTTTTATGTGCTACAATATGTATTTTGGAAAAAGTTGGCAGGAGGGACTGGCTTCCCCAGATTAATTTCGATTAAGATGCAACTGAATCAAAAAGAAAAGTGGATACAATGAAGGAAAGTGGTGGTTTTATAGTGCTAAAAGCACGGGGTCTTGGATGTTAGGTCTTGGTTAGCTAAACACATTTTACGGGTCATTCTCTGGGTAAAGCGAATAGCAAACTTTTGCTCTAGGAGTGGAAAGAAGGTGCTAAGGGGACCAAAAAGGGTGCAAAAAATCCTTTATCCCTGATCAGTTTGATACTTAGAGACGTAAGATACTGGGACGATTGGAAACTTACACATAACAAAAGAAAAGTTTAGGGTGCGTGCCCCGAAAGATAGAGCCTTTCGGGATATATTTTTTCTTATTAACTTGAAACTTACATTTATAAGTCCTTGGAATAAGAGGGTTCAAATAAAAAGGAAAAGTAGAAGAAAGCTGTTTCCAACTCAAGCGGGACCTGGCAAAAAGCCCAAACAACTTATTTTCCTTGACAACTTGAAGCTTAATTGAACAAAAAAAGTTTTCTTTCACTAAAGGTAAGGAGAAAGATTAAAACTTACAAGAACAGAAATTATTCTGTATATGAAGGGGGCTGCCCCTTCCTCAACTCTCGCTCTCTGCGCTAAGCTTTATAGTTCTCTAAAAAGACTTCTCATGAAAATTCACATTTTGATGAAAATATTTGATATTTTGAATAATGCATTTCCTTTCTTCTATTTTTTTTATTTTTAATTGTTTTATTTTTTATTTTACTTATTTTCTTAAATTTTCAATTTTTAATATTTTTTGTTGAAAGGTTTTTAATTCGAGACATTTTGACTTCTTCGTGGCGTTTTTTAATTTTGAGAAGTTTGTTTTTACTTCGAGACGTTTTTTCTTCGTGACGTTTTTTTGAAACTTCAAGACGTTGTTTTTTGTTTTTGACCATTTTTTCTTCGAGACATTGTTTTTTAGCTTCGAGATGTTTTTTCTTCGTGATCTTTTTTTTAACTTCGGGACATTTTTTTTTCTTCGAGATTTTTTTACTTTGAGACGTTTTTATTCCTTCGTGACGTTTTTGTTTTAACTCTGAGACTTTTTTTACTCCGAGACATTCTTTTTTAAGTTCGAGACGTGTTGTTTTAACTTCAAGATGTTGTTTCTTTTAGATTGTTACTTCGAGACTTTTTTTTTCTTCGAGACGTTTTTTTAACGTTGAGACATTTTTTTTTAACTTCGAGACTTTTTTTTTACTTCGAGATGTTTTTTATTTGTGACGTTTTTTTAACTTCGAGATGTTGTTTTTTCTCTGCGATGTTTTATTTTCGAGACGTTGTTTTTAACTTCGAACCGTTCTTTTCTTCGTGACTTTTTTTTCAGACATTTTGCTTATCTTCATCGTGTTTTTATTAACTTCAAGACGTTTTTGTTTTAACTTTGATACGTTTTTTCTTCGTGACGTTTTTCTTTAACTTTGAAACATTTTTGTTTTAACTTTAAGACGTTTTTAGCTTTGAGAGGTTTTTTCTTCGTGACGATTTTTGTTCTTCGTGACGTTTTTTTTAAAATGGCGGGGGCTATGGGGCCCAGTTGTATTCATTACGAAACCGTGTCTATCCATTTCTTGTTCACAACCACAAAAAAATTAAGGGGAGATGGACTCTGTCGCAGCCATAACACGTATCCTGCTAATAGTGTTAATTCATAAGGTAATATGTGTGGGTTCTTTGCCAAGCACAGAAAGGGCTCATAAAACCTGGCCTACGAAGTGTTTATAGGCTTGGTGGCCTTTAAAAAGAACTTTGGGTAGAGATGAGGGAATGGGAGAGTTATAAACATTCATGTTTCATTAGTCACTTGGTGTGGTTCCAATCTATATCACTGTTTTCGTTTTTCTCCTTCCTGGGATATCTTATACACATATTTCGAGAAGGAATTTGTCTAGGAACCCATGTACTAAAAATCTTATTTCATCCTCATATATTCTATATGGATATAAGAGACAGTTGAAATCTTCCAAATTTAAATGAAATTGAAATCTTCAATGGCAATCGTAGAATTCATTGCGGGGAGGGGTCATAAAACCCGTAATAATTGCACAACTAACTCTCAAGGCCAGAGAAATCAGTTACGTAAGGGTTCACTGACCCCAAAGAGTACCTTAGGAATTTATCAGTGTGCTATTAACTCTCAAGGCCAGAGAAATCAGTAGTCCAAAAGAATTAAGTTAAAAAAAAATCCAAATGTTCAGAATCAATAATAATTAAGATTTACCTTAAGGGCTAAGCTCGTAAGCCACCCGAAGGCAGTTTTATACCCATTTTAGTTTTGATATTGTTCATTACTGTCCCCTAAAGGTCCATGTTCGAAAATATTTCACGGATTGAATTAAAAAATTCAAGAATGGCTACTAGGAAGGGGTGTTTTTTTTAATAATGATATATATGATACAAAAACACATACAATTCAATTGCATAGGAAGTGCATAAAAACTATTGCTTAAAATGAATTTCTAAGAATATAATAATATCATTGAATTTTTTTTCCAGATGGAAAACGCATCGTTCTTTTATTGTAGGAAATCTCAGGTATCACGTTCGATTCCTACAACAGGCAAATCATTCATAAATTCAATGGGTGTGGTTGGAAGTATTAATAGGATACTACAAATTTAATTTAATTGTTAATTCATAAGGTGATATTCGATCGTTTTGTTCAATAAATTTCTAAGAACAATTTATTAGCATTGACTTATTAGTTCAGTTGACTAGCATATCATTCCTTAATTCTTAGAAGTCCCCCGTTCAAATTCTACTCCAGTCAAATATTTCTGAAATCATTGAAAAACCCGTCTTGTCCGGGTTTGTTCAGAGTTCATTGTTTCTCAAAAGCGCCTTAGGAAATCACCTTAACCGGTTTTGTTCAGATCTCATTGGTCTTCAAGTGTTCAAGGTTTAAGGTTCAAGGTTTAATTTTAAAATATCTGTACAAAATAGACATAAATACAGGGTAAACTCCGGAGACACAAGGTCGAATGACAAAAACCCGGTACATTAATCGGAATAAACCTGTTTGACAACATTTGTGTACCATTAGAATTACCATGTCCGGGTTTGTTCAGAGTTTATTTCCAAAAACTCAATTACTTGGTTTATAGACCATTTTATCCATTTTGACCAATTAACCATATTCGATTTTTTTCTTCAATAAATTTCTAAGAACAATTTAGTAGCATTGACTTATTAGTTCAGTTGACTAGCATATCATTCCTTAATTCTTAGAAGTCCCCAGTTCAAATTCTACTCCAGTCAAATATTTCTGAAATCATTGAAAAATGCTTATCAAAAATCTTAGATCATAACGTAGTCTGTTTCACAATAGTACTAAGAAAGGAAGCCCGTCTTGTCCGGGTTTGTTCACAGATCATTGTTTCTCAAAAGTGCCTTAGAAATAACCTTTACCGGTTTTGTTCAGATCTCATTGGTCTTCAAGTATACAATTAGAATCACCATGTTCGGGTTTGTTCATTTTATTGTTCCTCAAGAGTGCCTTAGGGAATAGCCTTGATAAAGTTCATTGATCCTCAAGAGTGTCTTAGAGAATGGCCTTGACAAGCGGTGGGCAACTTACTTTCTATGAAAAAGCGTATAGCGGCGATGTATATAATTATAAACAATCTTCATGCATATACTGCCTTTTGGTCAATTGATCTTTCTCTTTATGCATTGTCTGAGAGTTCCGACCTAATGCACACATCAATTCTTAAGATACACTCTTTTGACAATCAGAATGCACTTAATGCCTATTGATTCAGTTCAAATTTGCCCTCAATATTCTCTCTAATTCTGAATTCGTAGACTTAGCCTTAATACTACTAGTATAACAGTTGCTGTTGTGGTAGTAGGAGAAGTAGTAGCAGTATTATTGTTGTTTTAGTAGTAGTACTAACAGTAGTAGCAGCAGTATTAATAACAGGAGTAGCATGTTCATGTTGCCTTTTGGTCGGTTGAACATGTCTCTCATGATGCCCCGGAAGTTTCACCTTGATATGGAAGGCAGTTCCAAAAATATTACTGATGTGCCCTTTTTACCCCCTTTTGACGCCGTTTTAATCTTAATACTCTAAGCCTTAAAAGTTTCTCCACTGGAAGTAGTAGTTTAGCAGCAGTATTAGTAGTAGTAGTAACAGTAGTGTTAGTAAAAGTAGCAGAGGTAGTAGTGTTAGTAGTTGCATGCACTCATTGCCTTTTTGTCAACTGATCTCCGATTTGAGTATTCTCTGAAAGTTCCAACTTGACACCCAAATTCATTCTTGAGGTACGCCCTTTTGACAATCTGCATGCAGATAGTGTCTTTGGATTTAGTTCAAAATCCCCCTCCACGTTCTTTAAAATTTTCATATGCGTAGCCTTAATTGTGCTAGCATCATAGTATTAGTAGTAGTGGTAGTAGTAGTAACAGTAGTAGCAACAGCAATAATAGCAGTAGCAGCAGGTACATGTTGCCTTTTGGTAAGTTCAACATTCCAATCATGATACCTCAGAAGCTTATCTTGATACGGTAAGTCGCTCCAAAAATATCGCTGATACGCTCGTATCAGCAACCTGTACGTACAAAGTAGGTTGTGATTTAGTTCAACTGTCCCTTCAACTTTTCCTAAGATGTCTAATTCGATATCCTCAGCCTTGGTAGTAGTTGCTAGTATTTTTAGTGATAGTAGTGGTTATAGTAGCAATAATAGTAGTTTTGGTAGCAGTAGAAGCAGCAGCATTAGCTTCAAATATATAGTATAGGCAGTATAATAGCATAATAGGCTTATTGGTCAAATGATCACCACCCTTATTATTTCCAGAAAATTCCAAATGAATATACTCAGGCTTTCCTGAGTTACGCCCTTTTGACAAACCATATACACATAGGGTGTTTTGATTTAGTTCAACACTCCCCTTAACATTCCCTGAAAGGCTCACCTGAATGTCCCTCTTATTTTGGGAAAGTTAAGGTCAAACGCGCATACCTTTCTCAATAACATATATTAAATGTAAACATTGAACGAATTATCTAACTTACAGCCCTTTCCCTGAGGGTTTTTTGGGGGGTGGGAATAAGATTCCCTAAGGCTGAATTACTGAAGCTTTAAACAAAGTTAAATAATGTGAACGACTAAAAATTTTGATTGGTTGTTTTGGTAGTTATGCCTGGAAATGATGAGCATGGTGGGGTACTATTTGCCCTCAAATCACTTTCGACTCTTAAAAAGGGCCCTATAACTTCCAATTTCCAAACAAATGAGCCCCATCGGAAGTATGAAAGATCTTAAGCCAAACTGGCCAGCCATAACAAAGAACAATAAAGATAGAAAACAACTCAATGAAAAAACAAACAAAAGAGACTGCAGCCATTACAGCGAGAGACAAAGAACTAAAACGATGCGGATATTTCACTTGTATGAAAACGAGGCGCCTTCAGCACAGGAGAAACAACGATAAAAACTAAAATAAACTAAATACAAGTAAATACACCACCAGTATCAATAAAATACGACTGTCGCAACTGACCCTTATAGGTCACAGAAGCTAATAGAGTTGCCTAGATGAGATCACCAAAGCAACGGGATACAAAAGTATAAACATGGAAATGAAGTTAATTATTTTATTGCGAAATAATCATTTTGTCAGCCATCATTGAAACAATTCTTCTTGGTCTGGGAGGTAATCTCGTCCCCTGGTAATTTTATAAAATCTTAATAACCTTACTAACTATTGGTTCATTTTTCAAAAGGATATTATAAATTGGGTGATTATTTAAATTTCCTGTATCCCTATCTATTGAAAGATTAGCAAACATATTTTTTTTTATTTCCATAGCCTCTCTCATCCATTGAGAAAAACCTCTATCATTAGAAATAGCCGTGGCCTCATCGACTTTTACAAAATGGTTAGGGTGAAAGAAGATACGTTCTGCCAAAACCGAAAAATGGTTATATTTGTGTAAAATTCGTTTAAGCCTCTCTCCCATACCCGGTACAAACGGCAAAGAGATGAAACTTTTTGACAATTTTAATTCTGAAGACTGTGAAGCTCCAATTACTTTACTATTATGTTTCATACGTCTATTTTCTATTATTTTATTTAAATTTAATTGGGCAAATTTTACAAAATAAAGTATCCTTTATTTACAATTAATCAAAACAACTTTTTGCACAAAACAAGTTTTTCACAAAAAAGTAAAGAACCCCATTAAACCAAAAATGAACAAAAATAGAATCAAATAATCTACCAAGCATACAACTACCACAAATCAGTATCAATAAATAAATGAAACCCAAAACAAACAGAAATTAAAATAAGTCAAACTCAAAACGAGCAGAAATTAATCTGAGTAGGGTTCTAAACCCTATGATTTCTAAAAGCCAGAATATAATTTGTACTTTACTAAAAAAAAATTCAAATGAATTTACTGAAAAAGTGTCCACTGTCAGTTTAATTTAAATATGCTGATATTTATTCCCTAAAACCTTAATTAATTTTTGATTTATTAAAGTTATAAAAGTGAAAACATGTAAAAGAAGTTTTTTCCAGAATAATTTCCAGAACTTTCAACTACGTTGAACAAAATGGCTATCTCTAATTTTTGATTGAATGTTTCTGGGGAAATGGTGGGCGTGGGAGGGGGCTAGTTGCTCTCCATTCATTTTTGACTATTAAAAAGGGCACTAACCCTTTCAATCTCCAATCAAAGAAGCCTTTTTTGAAGTTTCTGCGACAACCTTTCTATAAAAACCATCTTTGCCCCCAGGGTATAACTTTTAACCCTTGCCTTGAGGATTGTGGGGGGGGTGTGTGTCATCCTCACAGACCTAATTCCCGGAACTCTCAACTACGTTGAACAAAATGAATATCTTAAGGTTTTTGATTGGATGTGTTTGGGGAAAAGGTGGGCGTGAGACGGGGTTAGTTGTCCTTCAATCACCTTCGACTATTAAAAAGGGCTCTAGCCTTTTCAATTTCCAATCGAGTCAGCCCTTTTTGAAGTTTCTACGACAATTCCTTCTATAAAAACTTCATATGCCCCCAGGGCATAACTTAAAACCCTTTCCCTGAGGGTTGTGGGGGGAGGGTCGTCATCCTTAAAAGACCTAATTACCAGAACTTTAAACTACGTTGAAACAAGCGGATATCTCAAAATTTTTATTGGATGTGTTTCGGGAAATGGTGGGCGTGAGAGGGGGGTTAGTTGCCACCCAATTACTTTCAACTATTAAAAAGGGCACTAGCCATTTCAATTTCCAATCGATTAAGCCCTTTTTGAAGTTTCTATGACAACACTTCCTATAAAGACCTTATATGCCCCTAGGGCAAAACTTACAACCCTTGCCTTGAGGGCTGTGGGGTTGTCATCCATAAAGACCTAATTTACAAAACTTTCAAGTACGTTGAACAAAATGGCTATCTCAAAATTTGATTGGATGTGTTTGGGGAAAAGGTGGGCGTGAGACAGGGGTTAGTTGTCCTTCAATCACCTTCGACTATTAAAAAGAGCACCAGCCCTTTTAATTTCCAATCAAACGAGCCCTTTTTGAAATTTCTACGACAAACACTCTATAAAAACTATATATACCCCCAGGGTATAACTTACAACCCCCACTTTGAGGGTGGTGGGGGGGGGGGTTGTCATCCTTAAAGACCTAATTTACAAAACTTTGAACTACGTTGAACAAAATGGCTATCTCAAAATTTTGATTGGATGTGTTTAGGAAAAAGGTGGGCTTGGGAGGGGGGTTAGTTGCCCTCCAGTCACTTTTGACTATTAAAAAGGGCACTAGCCCTTTGAATTTCCAATCGAAAGAGCTTTTTTTGAAGTTTCTACGACAACATTTTCTATAAAAATCTTATTTGCCGCCAGGGCATAACTCACAACCCTTGTACTGAGGGTTGCGGTGGGTGTCTTCCTCAAAAACATAATTTATATCTGAAAATCAACTACGCTGAACAAAATGGCTATCTCAAAATTTTGATTGGATGTGTTTGGGGGAAACGGTGGTCGTAGAAGGGGTGTTAGTTGCCTTCCAATCACTTTCGACTATTAAAAGGGCACAAGCCAGTCCAATTTCCAATCGAACGGCCCTTTTCGAAGTTTCTACGACAACTCCTTCGATACGAAGTGCCCTAGTCTAAAGAAAAAAAATAACACGTTGTGCCAACATCGTTCTTTACTTAGGCAGCGCTATTGCGCTTTCTATGATTATTCAGAATTCAGAAATTCCTGGGAACAAATTATTAAAGCTCTGTCCACTAGTGAAACCACAACACCTCGTTTCCCTGATACAGGGTGGCACGAATAAAAATTCAAATATCTATCATTGTACCTAGGATTTCTGTATATTGAGAAAAGTAAATGGCAATCTCTCTTAATTAATTTTATTATCAAGAAAAGGTAGTTTTTCATTTTCTTAAAACTCCACTATAAATTTTTTATTTTTTTTTCAAATTTTATTTAAATGTTTACGGAAAAGGTCTAAAGAATCTAAATCTTGTTTCCAAATACAAACTAAATCATCCATGAATCTGCCCTAGAAACAAGGGGGAAACCTAAAACTGCGTGAAGCAGAGGTTTTAATAGAATCCATGAAAAGATTTGCCAACATAGGACTGAGGGATGGCCCCATTCTTAACCAAAATGAAAAGAATATTCATCTACCAGGATAACTAATATCATAATGACCTCAATATCTAAACTAGCCAAGGTCACATCTAACAGTGTTTTTGTAATTTACTCTTTAATATATCTTCGCGCTTTTTTACATTACAATTTGAATACATGGAAACAACATCAAAACTGCATAGAATTGAATTCTCCTCCAATACAAAATATTCTAATTTATTAGTGAGATCAGTTAATTTTTTTTGTTCCTAAGAGAGGACACAGTGCCACAGACAACCACTATCCTAATTTTGAAACAGGTGACGGAAAATTTGGTACAATGGGACGGAGGGGGGCTCCAGTCTTATGAATTTTGGGTAAACCAGAGATTTTGGGTGAGGAACAACCTCTTGGATAAAACTTATTGTAAAATTGTGGGGTTATGAATAAATTTTTTTTTTAGTGATTCCAAATCCTTTCTTGTCGACTTAACATATTTGTCCATATGATGAAAATCCGGTTTTTTTATAAGTGATGGTATCAGAAATAATGGCTTTTATTTGACGTTTACAATCACTACTGTCCATGATTACAATAGTATTGCCTTTATCTACTCTGGTGATAGTAAGATCCTTTTCTTTTTTTTTTCAATGTAAAGTCGACAAGAGAGGAATTTTTATTCACTCAAAAACAACTTACGCATAACGCCACAATTTTACAATCTATGGTTTACCCAAAATTCATAAGACTGGAGCCCCCCTCCGTCACACTGTATCGACTTTTCCGTCACATGTTGCAAAATTTGGAAAGTTGTTGTCTGTGGCACTGCGTCCTATCTTAGGAACACAAAAATTGTATTTAAAAAATTCGACTGATCTCACTAATAAATAAAAAAATTTTGCATTGAAGGAGAATCCAATTCTCTGCAGTTTTCTTTCAACTACGTTTAAAAAAATGGCTATCCCAAAATTTTGATTCTATGTGTTTGGGGAAATGGTGGGCGTGAGCGGGGGGCTAGTTGCCCTCCAATTACTGACGGCTATTAAAAAGGGCACTTGCCAATTTGATTTCCAATTAATTAAGCCCTTTTTGAAGAGTCTATGACAAAACTTTCTGTAAAAACCTTATATGCCTCCAGGGCAAAAATCTTGCCCTGAAGGCTGTGGGGTTGTCATCCATAAAGACCTAATTTACAAGACTTTAAACTATGTAGAACAAAATGGCTATCCCAAAATTTGATTGGATGTGTTTGGGGAAAACGTGGGCGTGAGAGGGGGCTTAGTTGCCCTTCAATCAATTTGGACTATTAAAAAGAGCACTAGCCCTTTGAATTTCCAATCGAATGAGCCTTTTTTGAAGTTTCTACGACACCGCCTTCTATAAAAGCCTTATATCCCCCCAGGGTATAATTTAAAACCCTTGCCTTCAGGGTTGTAGCGGAGTGTCCTCCTCAAAAATATATTTTCTATCTGAAAATAAACTACGCGGAACAAAATGGTTTTCTCAAAATTTTGATTGGATGTGTTTGGAGAATGTTGGGCGTGGGGGGGGGGGGGCTAGTTGCCCTCCAATCACTTTCGACTATTAAAAAGCCATTTTGTTCAACTACTTTGAACGAGATGTATATCCCAAAATTTGATTGGATGTGTTTGGGAAAAAGGTGGGCGTGAGAGGGGGGTTAGTTGCCCTTCAATCAATTTGGACTATTAAAAAGGACACTAGCCCTTTGAATTTCCAATCGAATGAGCCTTTTTTCGAAGTTTCTACGACAACGCCTTCTATAAAAACCTTATATGCCCCCAGGGCATAACTTAACACCCTTGCCCTAAGGGTTGTGGGGGAGTTTCCTCCTCAAAAACATATTTTCTATCTGGAAATTAACTACGCTGAACAAAATGGCTATCTAAAAATTCTGATTGGATGTGTAGGGGGAATGATGGGTGTGGGGGGGGGGCTAGTTGCCCTCCAATCACTTTCTACTATTAAAAAGGACACTAGCCCTTTGAATTTCTAATTGAATGAGCCTTTTTTGAAGTTTCTATGACAACGCCTTCTATAAAAACCTTATATGCCCCCAAGGCAAAACTTAAAACCCTTGCCCTGAGGGTTGTGGGGGATTGTCCTCCCCAAAAATATATTTTCTATTTGGAAATCAACTACACTGAACAAAATTGCTATCTCAAAATTTTGATTGGATGTGTTTGGGGGAATGATGAGCGTGGGGGGCTAGTTGCCCTCCAATCACTGTTGACTATTAAAAAGGGCACTATCCCTTTTAATTCCCTCCCCCTAGGGCAAAAATTACAACCTTTGCCCTGAGGGCTGTGGGGTTGTCATCCATAAAGACCTAATTTACAAAACTTTCAACTACGTTGAACAAAATGGCTATCCCAAAATTTGATTGGATGTGTTTGGGAAAAAGGTGGGCGTGAGAGGGGGGTTAGTTGCCCTTCAATCAATTTGGACTATTAAAAAGGCCACTAGCCCTTTGAATTTCCAATCGAATGAGCCTTTTTTCGAAGTTTCTACGACAACGCCTTCTATAAAAACCTTATATGCCCCCAGGGAATAACTTAAAACCCTTGCCCAAAGGGTTGTGGGGGAGTGTCCTCCTCAAAAACATATTTTCTATCTCGGAATCAACTACGCTGAACAAAATGGCTATCTAAAAATTTTGATTGGATGTGTTTTGGGGAATGATGGGCGTGGGGGGGCTAGTTGCCCTCCAATCACTTTCGACTATTAAAAAGGAAACTAGACCTTTGAATTTCTAATTGAATGAGCCTTTTTTGAAGTATCTACGACAACACCTTCTATAAAAACCTTATATGACCCGAAGGCATAACTTAAAACCCTTGCCCTGAGGGTTATCGGGGATTGTCCTCCTCAAAAACATATTTTCTATCTGGAAATCAACTACACTGAGCAAAATGACTATCTCAAAATTTTGATTGGATGTGTCTGGGGGAATGATGAGCGTGGGGGGGGCTTATTGCCCTCCAATCACTTTCGACTATTAAAAAGGACACTAGCCCTTTGAATTTCTAATTGAATGAGCCTTTTTTGAAGTTTCTACGATACCGCCTTCTATAAAAACCTTATATGACCCCAAGGCAAAACTTAAAACCCTTGCCCTGAGGGTTGTGGGGGATTGTCCTCCCCAAAAATATATTTTCTATTTGGAAATCAACTACACTGAACAAAATTGCTATCTCAAAATTTTGATTGGATGTGTTTGGGGGAATGATGAGCGTGGGGGGCTAGTTGCCCTCCAATCACTGTTGACTATTAAAAAGGGCACTATCCCTTTTAATTCCCTCCCCCTAGGGCAAAAATTACAACCTTTGCCCTGAGGGCTGTGGGGTTGTCATCCATAAAGACCTAATTTACAAAACTTTCAACTACGTTGAACAAAATGGCTATCCCAAAATTTGATTGGATGTGTTTGGGAAAAAGGTGGGCGTGAGAGGGGGGTTAGTTGCCCTTCAATCAATTTGGACTATTAAAAAGGCCATTAGCCCTTTAAATTTCCAATCAAATGAGCCTTTTTTGAAGTGTCTATGACCACGCCTTCTTTAAAAACCTTATATGCCCCCAGGGAATAACTTAAAACCCTTGCCCTAAGGGTTGTGGGGGAGTTTCCCCGTCAAAAACATATTTTCTATCTCGAAATTAACTACGCTGAACAAAATGGCTATCTAAAAATTCTGATTGGATGTGTTTTGGGGAATGATGGGCGTGGGGGGGCTAGTTGCCCTCCAATCACTTTCGACTATTAAAAAGGAAACTAGCCCTTTGAATTTCTAATTGAATGAGCCTTTTTTGAAGTATCTACGACAACACCTTCTATAAAAACCTTATATGACCCGAAGGCATAACTTAAAACCCTTGCCCTGAGGGTTATCGGGGATTGTCCTCCTCAAAAACATATTTTCTATCTGGAAATCACCTACACTGAGCAAAATGACTATCTCAAAATTTTGATTGGATGTGTCTGAGGGAACGATGAGCGTGGGGGGGGCTTATTGCCCTCCAATCACTTTCGACTATTAAAAAGGGCCCTATCCCTTTGGATTTCCAATCGAATGAGCCTTTTTTGAAGTTTCTAAGACAACACCTTCTATAAAAAACCTTATATGCCCCAAGGGCATAACTTAAAACCTATTAAAAAGAGCAAGAGACAAACGTTTTATAAAAACCATATATACCCCAGGGTATAACTTAAAACCCTTGCCTACATCAGACGCAACGCTATAGCGTTGCCTACAGTAAAGGCCTTACGGCTTCAATGTTTTATTATTATTAATTAAAAACAAACTTTCCGCAAAATAAGCTTTTCTAAAAAAAGTAAAGGCCATTTTAAACTTAACCTCAGAAGATACAAATACCTGTTAAAATTCAAACTCAAAACGACCAGAAATTAATATTAAAGAATAAATGAAACCCAAAACGACAGAAATTAAATAAAGAACCATAGCAAAAAACATACAACAAGTAATAATATGAGTGAATGAATAGCTATTAAAGCTAGCAATGCTTAGAATGAATATAAAAATCAAGCTTAAAACTAAAAAGAATATTTTGCAATGAAACTTAAAACGAACAGAAATTAAATAAACAATCAATGCGAACAAACATACAATATATATTAATATAAATGAATAAATAAATCCTAAAAACGAGTGAAACTTAAAAAGAATATGCAAATCAAGTTTGAATCGAATAAAAATAACTACAAACAAGAGTTTGGGTATCGCCTTACTGCAGAAGCCCAAAACCTACTGCGTCATTGGCGCTTTACTGAAAACAATTCTTTGAAATGTTTTCACTTTTGTAACTTTAAGAAATCAAAAACTAATTAAGATTTTAGGGAATAAAAATCAGCATATGTGTATTAAACTGACAATGCATATTTTTTTTCAGTAAACTCATTTGAATTTTTTTTTCAGTAAAGTACAAATTATATTCTGCCTTTTAGAAAGCATAGGGGGTTTGAACCCTACTCATATTAATTTATGCTCGTTTTGACTTTGACTCTAATATTTATTTTAGAAATCAAAAATTAATTAAGATTTTAGGGAATAAATATCAGCATATGTATATTAAATTGACAATTCAACTTTTTTTCCAATAAAGTCAATAGAATTTTTTTATTTCAGTAAAGTACAAATTATATTCTGGCAGTTAGAAAGGATAGGGATTTTAGACTCTACTCGCATTAATTTATGCTTATTTTGACTTCGACTCTAAAATTTATTTTAATTTTTGTTCGTTTTGGGTTTCATTTATTTATTGATACTGATTTGGGGTAGTTGTATGTTTGGTAGATTATATGATAGTCCGGACGCCAGGTGTTGAAAATGTGAATCATACCACGACGAAATGGGGCTGCTACGAGAATTAGCCTACCCTCCACCCTCTAAATTGACCCTGCTGATTGAAAAATACCAATGGCACTTGCTTGCGAGTGGTGGAACACTCCGAAACTTGAAACTTTATTATATTTTGGTGTTTCATGCAAGAAAATGCATGTTCCACAAAGTTTGAGGTGCAGTTTTCCGCTCAAATAGAAATGCCTACAAGCCATGGAATATTTTCATAACAAACTAACACGATTAGTTAGAAAAAATGGCAGAGTTAAAAAAAATGGCAAAATTATATGAGTCTTGAACAGTCCTGGAAAGTA
Organism: Artemia sp. Qi Xiang Cuo; assembly: GCF_049724085.1. Lineage (NCBI taxonomy): Eukaryota > Metazoa > Arthropoda > Branchiopoda > Anostraca > Artemiidae > Artemia > Artemia sp. Qi Xiang Cuo. The sequence continues at coordinate 93,754,190 of NC_142794.1, read as the reverse complement.
TAAAAAAAATCAAATTGAATATTAGATATATAATGATATTAATTGTTGAAAGATCCATCAGTTCAAGATTTCGTTTTCACTGTAATTTTTATTTTCATTTTCAATGCTGTAAGAACTGAAAAATAATAAATTTCTAACATACGACTAGTTCGTTTTCAGTGAAGCACCAATGACGCAGAAGGCTTTAGGTTTTTACAGTTAAAGAAGGGGGCAGTATCCAAATTTTGTTTGTAGTGAAACTATATTTGTCTTGACCAATCTTGAAAAGAACTAATAAATTAAACTGAATATTTGATGCATAAAGATATTAATTGCTGAAAACTCATCAGTTGAAAATTTTGATGTAATTTTAGTATTTATTTTCGATATTAAATACAAAAGAAAACATTTGTAATATAATTCGTTTTCCAGTAAAGCGCCAATGACGCAGTAGGTTTTAGGCTTCTGCAGTGAGGCGATACCCAAACTCTTTTTTGTAGTTATTTTTATTCGATTCAAACTTGATTTGCACATTCTTTTTAAGTTTCACTCGTTTTAAGATTTATTTATTCATTTACATGAATAAATATTGTATGTTTGTTCGCATTGATTGTTTATTTAATTTTTGTTCGTTTTAAGTTTCATTTATACTTTAATAGCTAAATATTTGTTGTCGTTTTAAGCTTTATTTTCATATTCAATCTAAGTATTAGTGGCTTTAAGATCTATTTAGTCATTTATATTATTACTTGTTGTATGTTTTTTGCTATTATTGTTTATGTAATTTCTGTTTGTTTTGGGTTTCATTTATTCTCTAATAGTAATTTTTGCTCCTTTTGAGTTTTAACAGGTATTTGTATCTGCTGAGCTTACGTTTAAAATGGTCTTTATTTTCTTTTAAAAACTTATTTTTCGGAAAGTTTTTTTTTAATTAATTTTTGTTCGTTTTTTATTGCAAAAAGTTTCAAGTTTTTATGGCATAAGGGGGGGGGGGTACTTAATGTTCGATTATTCTTGACTTTAAAAAACAGATCTAGATCTTTCAATTTAAATCGAATGAGGCTTTTTTCAAAGTCTCTACGATTACCTCTTTGATAAAAACTTTATATATGAACAATAGACAGCTTGCATAACTTGTGGACAGCGATTGACAATAATGAATGGATTGAAAAATAGCTCCAATAAGGGGGTTTAGATCATTTCAGTTGCTGACACAAAGGGATCACGACTGTTTGGAATTGACCTTAATAGGATTTTGTGTGCCAAAGCAATTTTGCATCTATCACAGAGTATGTATTTCAATCTTATAATTGGATAATTATAATAGATTTCCTATGTGTTCTTCCCATACAAAACCCCTTCCCATAAGTTATACACCCCCCCTTAATAAGTGATGCCCTATGGCATAACTTAAAACGCCTACCCCCGGGCCCTGATGGGGCTATGTCGACACCGGAGTTTTTTGTTATCAGAACTTTGAACTATTTTAACAAAAAGTCTATCTCAAAATTTTTATCCGATGCATTTAGGATTGGAGGAGGGGGGTTAGTTACCCTCCAAACTTTTTTGACTCTTAAAAAGTGAACAAGAACTTTCAATTTGCAGTCAAATGAGCCCTCCCTAAAGTTTATACGAGCGTCCCTTCCATAAGAAATAATGGGAAGGATTCGGAGAATCCTTAAATTACAACCCTTGCCCTGAGGGCTGTGAGGGAGTTGCCATCCTCAAAGACCTAATTTCCAGAACTTAAAACTACGTTTAATGGCTGTCTCAAAATTTTGATTGGATGTGTTTTGGAAAAAGGTGGGCGTGAGAGGGGGGTTAGTTGCCCTCAAATTACTTTCGACTGCTAAAAAGGGCACTAGGCCTTGCAATTTCCAATTGAAAGAGCCTTTTTGAAGTTTCTACTACACCGCCTTCTATAAAAACCTTATATGCCCCCAGGGTCTAACTTAAAACCCTTGCCTTGAGGGTTGTGGGGGAGTGTCCTCCTCCCCTGGATCCGCCACTGCCTTACACTCTCTGTTTCTTTCCTTGTTAGTGAGGAGAGCAGATGCCTAATAGGTGTATGTTAATACCAAAACATTTTAACTCTCATTGGTCCTTCAGGTATAAACAGAATTAGTTCAAAGAAAGGGGTGGGGAAAAAGGGCGTGTGGGGGGGGTTATTTGCCCTTCGATCAATTTTGACTCTTAAGAGCTGGACTGGAACTTCTAATTTCCATTCAAATGAGTTCTCTCTGAAGTTTATACGAGAATCCCTTCCTGCTCCCGGGTCCTGGGGGGTTTTGTCGACGCCAGAGTTTTGTTAATTAACCTTTCAACTATTTTTAACAAATTGGTATTTTAACCCTTGCATATAAAGCACCTTTGGGGGGAAATTAATAAAAAATATTGAAGCTATATAATATTTATTCATTTATTTATGTTTGCACCGGTTATCTTTACGTTTGTAAGATAGTTAATTTTAACTTCTGTTCGTTCGTTTGGCCCAAATAAAATCACTTTTGACTATTAAGAAGGGCATTAGCCCTTTGAATTTCTAATCAAATAAGCCTTATTTGAAGTTCATACGACAACACCTTCTATAAAAACCTTTATGCCCACAGGTCATAACTTAAAACCCTTGCCCTGAGGGTTGTCGGGGATTGTCCTCCTCAAAAACATATTTTCTATCTGGAAATCAACTATGCTGAACGAAATGGCTATCTCAAAATTTTGATTGGATGTGTTTGGGGGAATGATTAGCGTGGGGAGGGGGCTAGCTGCCCTCCAATCACTTTTGACTATTAAAAAAGGCACTATCCCTTTGAATTTCCAATCGAATGAGCCTTTTTTGAAGTTTCTATGACAAAGTCTTCTAAAAAAACCTTACATGCCCCCAGGGCATAACTTAAAACCCTTGCCCTGAGGGTTGTGGGGGAGTGTCATCCTCAAAAACATGTTTTCTATGTGGAAATCAGCTACGCGGAATAAAATGGCTATCTCCAAATTTTTACTGGATGTGTTTGGGGAAATGATGAGCGTTGGGTGAGGGGCTAGCTGCCCTCCAATCACTTTCGACTATTAGAAAGGGCACTAGCTCTGTGAATTTCCAATCAAATGAGCCTTTTTTGTTTCTACGACAACACCTTCTATAAAAACCTTATATGCCCCCAGGGTATAACTGAAAACCCTTGCCCTGAGGGTTGTGGGGGAGTGTCCTCCTCAAAAACATATTTTATATCTGGAAATCAACTACCCTTAACAAAATTTCTATCTCGAAATTTTGATTGGATGCGTTTGGGGAAATGATGGGCATGGGGGGGGGCTAGTTGCACTTCAATCACTTTTGACTATTGAAAAGGGCACTAGCCCTGTGAATTTCCAATCGAACGAGCCTATTCTGAAGTTTCTACAACAACGCCTTCTATAAAAACCTTATATGCCCACAGGGCACAACTTAAAACCCTTGCCCTGAGGGTTTTGGGGGAGTTTCCTCCTCAAAAATATATTATCTATCTGGAAATCAACTACGCTGAACAAAATGACTATCTCAAAATTTTGATTGGATGTGTTTGGGGGAATAATGGGTTTGGGGGGGGGCGGGCTAGTTGCCCTCCAATCACTTTCGACCATTAAAAAGGGCACTAGCTTTTTGAATTTCCAATCGAATGAGCCTTTTTTGAAGTTTCTACGACAACGCCTTCTATAAAAACCTTTTATGCCCCCAGGGTATAACTTAAAACCCTTGCCCTGAGGGTTGTCGGGGAGTGTCCTTCTCAAAAATATATTTTCTATCTGGAAATCAACTACGCTGAACAAAATGGCTATCTCAAAATTTTGATTGGATGTGTTTGGAGAAATGATGGGTGTGGGGGGGGGGAGGAGGGCTAGTTACACTCCAATCACTTTCGACTATTAAAAAGGGCACTAGCCCTTTAATTTTCAATCGATTGAGCCTGTTTTGAAGTTTCTACGACAACAGCTTCTATAAAAAGCTTATATGCCCCCAGGGCATAACTTAAAACCCTTGCCCTGAGGGTTGTGGGGGAGTGTCCTCCTCAAAAAAAAATTTCAAGATGGAAAACAACAGCGAAGAACAAAATGTCAATCTACAAATTCTGATTGGAGTCGATTGTGAGAATGATGTGCGTGGTGGAGGGGGGCTAGTTGCCCTCCAATCATTTTCGACTATTAAAAAGAGCACTAGAACTCTCGATTTCCAATCGAATGAGCCCCCTTTGAAGTTTCTACGACGACCCCTTCCATATGAAGTGCCTCTGGGGAAAAAAAAAAATCAGAGGCAACGCTGTAACGTTGTCTATAGTAAAGGCCATACGGCTCCAATGTTTTATTATTTATTATTATTTTTTTCCCCAAAGGCACTTCATATGGAAGGGGTCGTCGCAGAAACTTCAAAGGGGGATCATTCAATTGGAAATTGAGAGTCCCCCCACGCCCATCATTCCCCCAAACACATCCAATCAAATTTTGGAGATAGTCATTTTGTTCAACGTACTTGGGCGTTCTAGAAATAAGGTCTTTGAGGATGATAGTTGAAAGTGATTGGAGGGCAACTAACCCCCTCTGACGCCCACCATTTCCCCAAACACATCCAACCAAATATTGAGACAGCCATTTTGTTCAGTGCAGTTGAAAGGTTTGGAAATTAGGTCTTTCAGGATGAAAACCACCCCCCCCCCCACAACCCGCGGGGCAAGTGTTTTAAGTTATGCCCATGGGGCATATAGGGTATTTGTAGAAAGTGTTATCGTAGAAACTTCAAAAAGGGCATATTCGATTGGAAATTGAAATGGTTAGTACCCTTTTTCATAGTCAAAAGTGATTGGAGAGCAGCTAACCCCTCTCTTACGCCCACCATTTCCCCAAACACATCCAATAAAAATTTTGAAATAGCCATTTTGTCCAACGTCGTTAAAATTTTTGGACATTAGGCCTTTGCGGCTGATACCCCCCCCCCCCACACACACACAAACACAACCCTCAGGGCAAGGGTTTTAAGTTATGCCCTTGGGACAGATAAGGTGTTTATAGGAATCGTTGTCGTAAAAACTTTAAAAGGGGCTCAGTCTATTGGAAAATCAAAAGGCTAGTGCCTTTTTTAATATTCGAAAATGATTGAAGGGTAACTAACCCCCTCTCAGCCCACCATTTCCCCAAATACATCCAGTCAAAATTAATATATAGCCATTTTTTTCAACGTAGTTGGAAGATGCGGAAATTACATCTGTCCCCCCACGAATTGAAATTGAGAGTCCTCCCACGCCCATCATTCCCCCAAACACATCCAATCAAAATTTGGAGATAGCCATTTTGTTCAGCGTTGTTGATTTCCAGCTAGAAAATATATTTTTGAGGAGGACGCTCCCCCACCACCCACAGGGCAAGGGTTTTAAGTTATACCCTGGGGGCATATAAGGTTTATATAGAAGGTGTTGTCGTAGAAACTTCAAAACAGGCTCATTCGATTGGAAATTAAAGAGCTAGTTCCCTTTTTAATAGTCGAAAGTGATTGGAGTGAAAATAGCCCCCCAACCCCCCACGCCCATCATTTCCCCAAACACATCCAATCAAAATTTTGAGATAGCCATTTAGTTCAGCGTAGTTGATTTCCAGATAGAAAATATATTTTCGAGGAGGACACTCCCCCAAAACACTCATGGCAAGGGTTTTAAGTTATGCCCTGGGGGCATATAAGGTTTTTTATAGAAGGCGTTGTCGTAGAAACTTCGAAACAGGCTCATTCGATTGGAAATTAAAGGGCTAGAGCCCTTTTAAATAGTCGAAAGTGATTGGAGTGAAACTAGCCCCCCCCCCACCACGCCCATCGTTTCCCCAAACACATCCAACCAAAATTTTGAGATTGCCATTTTGTTCAGCGTAGTTGATTTCCAGATAGAAAATATGTTTTAGAGGAGGACACTCCCCCAGAACCTTCAGGGCAAGGGTTTTAAGATAGGCCCTTGGGCATATAAGGTTTTTATAGAAGGCTTTGTCGTAGAAACTTCAAAAAAGGCTCATTCGATTGGAAATTCAAAGGCCTAGTGCCCTTTTTAATAGTCGAAAGTGATTGGAGGGCAACTAACCCCGCCCCCCACTCCCATCATTCCCCCAAACACATCCAATCAAAGTTTTGAGATAGCCCTTTTGTTCAGCGTAGTTGATTTTCAGATAGAAAATATGTTTTTGAGGAGGACAATCCCCCACAACCCTCATGGCAAGGGTTTTAAGTTATGCCCTGGGGGCATATAAGTTTATTATAGAAGGCGTTGTCTTAGAAACTTCAAAAAAGGCTCATTCGATTGGAAATTAAAAGGGATAGTGCCATTTTTAATAGTCAAAAGTGATTGGAGGGCAACTAGCCCCCCCCCTACGCCCATCATTCCCTCAAACACATTTACATAAATATATACTGTATGTTTGTTCGTATTGATTGTTTATTTAATTTCTGTTCGTTTTAAGTTTCGTTTATACTTTAATAGCAAAATATTTGTTTTCGTTTTAAGCTTGATTTTCACATTCAATCTAAGCATTACTCGCTTTAATATCTATTTATTAATTTATGTTGTTACTTGTTGTATGTTTTTGCTATGATTATTTATTTAATTTTTGTTCGTTTTGGGTTTCATTTATTCTTTAATAGTAATTTCTGGTCGTGTTTAGTTTTAATTTTAACAGGTATTTGCATCTCCTGAGCTTAAGTTTAAAATGGCCTTTACTTTTCTTTGAAAAACATATTTTTCGGAAAGTTTTTTTTTTAATTTAATAATAAAACATTGGAGCCGTATGGCATTTACTATAGGCAACGCTGCAGCGTTGCCTCTTATTTATTATTTATTATTTTTTTCCCAGAGGCACTTCATACGGAAGGGGTCATCGTAGAAACTTCAAAAGTGGCCCATTCGATTGGAAATCGAGAGTTCTAGTGCCCTTTTTAATAGTCGAAAATGATTGGAGGGCAACTAGCCGCCCCCCCTCCCACGCCCATCATTTCCCCAAACACATCCAATCAAAATTTCGAGATAGCTATTTTGTTCAGCCTAGTTGATTTGCATATAGAAAATATATTTTTGAGGAGGACACTCCGCCACAACCCTCGGGGCAAGTGTTTTCAGTTATGCCCTGGGGAAATATAAAGACTTTATAGAAGACGTTGTTATAGAAATTTCTAAAAACCCTCGTTTAATTTGATATTCAAAGGGATAGTGCCCTTTTTGATAATCAAAAGTGACTGGAGGGCATCTATCTCCCCTCCCCCCGCCCATAATTCCCCTCAACCCATCCCAGAAAAATTTTGTGCTAACCATTTTATTCAGTATAGTTTATTTACAGATAGAAAATATGTTTTTTAGGAGGACACTCGCCCACAGCCCTTAGGGCAAGGGTTTTCAGTTATGCCCTGGGGGCACATAAGGTTTTTATAGAAGGCGTTGTCGTAGAAACTTCAAAAAAGGCCCATTCTATTAGAAATTCAAAGGGCTACTGCCCTTTTTAATAGTCGAAAGTAATTGGAGGGCAACTAGCCCCCCCCCCCACGCTGATCATTCCCCCAAACACATCCAATCAAAATTTTGAGATAGCCATTTTGTTCAGCGTAGTTGATTTCCAGATAGAAAATATGTTTTTGAGGAGGACAATCCCGCAAAACCCTGAGGGCAAGGGTTTTAAGTTATGCCCTGGGGTCATATAAGGATTGTATAGAAGGCGTTGTCGTAGAAAATTCAAAAAAGGCTCATTCGATTAGAAATTCAAAGAGATAGTGCCCTTTTTAATAGTCGAAAGTTATTGGAGGGCAACTAGCCCCCCCCCCACGCCCATCATGCCTCCAAACACATCAAATAAAAATTTTGAGATGGTCATTTTGTTCAGCGTAGTTGATTTCCAGATAGAAAATATGTTTTTTAGGAGGACACTCCCCCACAACCCCTAAGGCAAGGGTTTTAAGTTATGCCCTGGGGGCATATAAGGTTTTTATAGAAGGTGTTGTCGTAGAAACTTCAAATACGGCTCATTCGATTGGAAATTCAAAGGACTAGTGTCCTTTTTAATAGTCGAAAGTGATTGGAGGGTAACTAGCCCCCCACGCCCATCATTCTCCCAAACACATCCAATCAAAATCTTGAGATAACCATTTTGTTCCGCGTAGTGGATTTTCAGATAGAAAATATGTTTTTGAAGAGGACACTCCCCCACAACCCTCAAGGCAAGGGTTTTAAGTTAGACCCTGGGGGGATATAAGGTTTTTATAGAAGGCGGTGTCATAGAAACTTCAAAAAAGGCTCATTGCATTGGAAATTCAAAGGGCTAGTGCCCTTTTAACAGTCAAAAGTGATTTGAGGGCAACTAACTCTCACGCCCACCTTTTCCCCAAACACATCCAATCAAAATTTTGAGACAGCCATTTTGTTAAACATAGTTTGAATCGAATAAAATAACTACAAACAAGTTCGGGTATCGCCTCACTGCAGAAGCGTAAAACCCCGAACAAACAGAAATTAAAATTAAATATCTTATAAACGTAAAGATAACCGATGCAAACATAAATAAATGAATAAATCTCACATAGCTTCAATATTTTTTATTATTTTCCCCCCAGAGCTGCTTTATATGCAAGGGTTAAAAATACCATTTTGTTAAAAATAGTTGAAAGGTTAAGTAACAAAACTCTGGCGTTGACTACCCCCCCCCCCAGGGCCCGGGGGCAGGAAGGGACTCTCGTATAAACTTCAGAGAGGGCTCATTTGATTGGAAATTGGAAGTTGTAGTCCAGCTCTTAAGAGTCAAAACTGATCGAAGGGCAAATAAACCCCCCCACTCCATTTCCCCCACCCCTTCCTTTGAACTAATTCTGTTTATACCTGAAGGCCCAATGAGAGCTAAAATGTTTTGGTATTAACACACATCTATTAGGAATCTGCCCTCCTCCATAACATTGAAAGAAACAGAGAGTGTAAAGCAGTGGCGGATCCAGGGGAGGGAAGAGGGGTGCCCCCCTCCCCCTAACGTAGTCTAAAGTAATATAATTTACTTAATAAACGCAAGATTGCGTTAATTAAACTTGCTATTTTTTCAATCCATTCATTGTTGTCAATCGCTGTCCACAAGTTATGCAAGCTGCCTATTGTTCATATATAAGGTTTTTATCAAAGAGGTAATCGTATAGACTTTCAAAAAAGCCTCATTCGATTTCAATTGTAAGTTCTAGATCCGTTTTTTAAAGCCAAGAATAATCGGACAGTAAGCAAACATCCCCCCCCTCCCATGCCATAAAAACTTGAAATTTCTTGCAATCAAAAACGAACAAAAATTAATTAAAAAAACTTTCAGAAAAATAAGTTTTCAAAGAAAATTAAAAGCCATTTTAAACTTAAGTTAAGGATATACAAATTCCTTTTAAAATTCAAACTCAAAACGACCAGAAATTACTATTAAAGAATGAATAAAACCCAAAACGAACAGAAATTAAATAAACAATCAAAGCAAAAAACACACAACAAGTAATAATATAAATGAATAAATAGATCTTAAAGCGAGTAATGCTTCGATTGAATATGAAAATCAAGCTTAAAACGAAAAAAAATAGTTAACTAATAAAGTATAAATGAAACTTAAAACGAACGGAAATTAAATAAACAATCAATGCAAACAAACATACAATATTATTAATGTAAATGATAAATAAATCTAAAACAAGTTAAACTTAAATTGAATATGCAAATCAAGTTTGAATCAAATAAAAATAACTACAAACAAGATTTTGGGTATCGCCTCACTGCAGAAGCCTAAAACCTACTGCGCCATTGGCGCTTTACTGAAAATGAATTATATTACAAATGTTTTCTTTTGTACTTAATATTGAAGATAAATATTAAAATTACAGTAAAATTTTGAACTGATGAACTTTCAGCAATTAATATCATTATACATAAATATTCAGTTTGATTTATTAGTTCTTTCTAAAATTGTTCAAGGCAGATATAGTTTCACTACAAACAACAGTTAGGATACTGCCCCCTTCTTTAACTGTAAAAACCTAAAGCCTTCTGCGTCATTGGTGCTTCACTGAAAACGAATTACTCGTATATTAAAAATTTATTCTTTCCAGTTCTTACATCATTGAAAATGAAAATAAAAATTACAGTTAAAAAAAAAATCTTGAACTGATGGATCTTTCAACAATTAATATCATTATATATCTAATATTGAATTTGATTTTGTTTATACTTTCCAAGACTGTTCAAGACTCATATAGTTTTCAGTAATGCGCCAATGACGCAGTAGGTTTTAGACGCAGTAGAGATTAGCAAACGTATGTTTTTTTATTTCTATAGCCTCCTTCGCCCACTGAGAAAAGCCTCTATCATTAGAAATAGCCATGGTCTCATGAAATTGTACAAAATGTTCAGGATGAAAAAAAAATATGTTCTACTAAAGCCGAAACAAGAGTTTCAGGAGGCTTGCTTAATTGTAGAGTTTTTTCTATTGAGTTGCGATGCTCAATAAATCTTTCAAGAAATTGTTGGTGAGAAATTGCTGGTCTACCAGTATAAAACTTCCCAGAAAAACAAGAAATCCTATACACATAGTAGCATTACGTCCTCTCTTAGGAACACAAAAATCATATTCAAAAAATTTGACTGGTCTCACAAGCAAATTAAAAAAAAAATGCATTGGAGGAGAATTCAATTCTATGCAGTTTTGATGTTGTTTCCATGTATTCAAATTGTAATGTAAAAAAGCGCGAAGATATATTAAAGAGTAAATTACAAAAACACTTTGATTTTATACAAGATGTGACCTTGGCTAGTTTAGATATTGAGGTCATTATGATATTAGTTATCCTGGTAGATGAATATTCTTTTTATTTTGTTTTTAGAGGCGAATTTTACAAGCAGATGTTTGTTTTGCCCTAGTCCTTTGCTGGCAAATTTTTCCATGCATTCTATTGAAACCTCCACTTTACGCAGTTTTAGGCTCTGCCTTTGTTTCTGCAGCAGATTCATTGATGATGCAGTTTGTATTTGGAAACATGGTTTAGATTCCTTAGCCTTTTCTATAAACATTTAAATAGTTTTGAGAAAATGTATAAAATTTACAGTGGAGTTTGAAGAAAATGAAAAACTGCTTTTTCTTGATATCTTATTAATTAAAAAAGGTTACCATTTACCATTTCAATCGATGAGACCATTAAGTAGTTTCCTTAATTCTGGGAAGGATTGAACTCGGGGAAAATGTAGTAAGTGGGGTGTATAGGATTCCTTGTTCTTGTGGGAAGTTTTATATTGGTAGAACTCAAAAAAAAATTCTTGAAAGATGTATTGAGCGTCGCAACTCAATAGACAAAACTCTACAATTAAGCAAGACTCCTGAAACTTTTGTTTCGGCTTTGGCAGAACATATTTTCTTTCATCCTGAACATTTTGTACATTTCGATGATGCCACGGCTACTTCTAATGATAGAGGTTTTTCTCAGTGGGCGAGGGAGGCTATAGAAATAAGAAAACAAACATATGTTTGCTAAACATTCAAAAAACAGTGATATTGGAAATTTAAATGTTGACCCAATTTAGAATATTCTTTTGAAAAATGAACCAATAGTTAATTAGGGAAGTAAAATTTTACAAAATCACCAGGGGACGAGACTACCAAACCAAAAAGAATTGCTTCGATAACAGCTAACAATAGGATTATTTCGCAACAAAATAATTAACTTCATTTCTATTTTTATACTTTTTTACTCAGTTGCTTGGGTTTTCTCATTGAATTAACCCTATTAGCTTATGTGACCTATGTGGATCAGTTGCGACAATTATATTTTATTAATATTAGATGTAGTTTTATTTTTTTTTTAGTTTATTTTAGTTTTTATCTCTGTTCCTTCTGTGCTGAAGATGACTCGTTTACATAGAGGCAAAAAATCCGCGTCATTTCAGTTTTTTAATCTTTTCTCTCTACTGGCTGCAGTCTCGTTTGATGTATCTCATTGAGCTTTTTCTCTCTTTGCCGTTTTTTCTACTTTGATCTGGAGTAATATATTTGAACTAAGCATGCAATACAGATGCTAAGGGGTGCTCACTTGTTGCAAAAGTAGTATTATTGTTGGTCAGCATTTACTTTTTAGAAATTATTTCTAAAATTTGAATCAAAGCAACAAATTTACAGCTTCTCAAACTTCTACCAAAGCTTATTGCTTCATATTTAAAAAATATTCTGTTTTATTGTTTAAGCAAACATTTCTGAATGAGCCTTTATTCTCAATATTTTGCAAGGAAAACTTTTGGAATTACCATAAATTGTCTGATTCCTCTCACAATACTACCCTGAATATGATACTAAAAACGAGCAAAGATTCAACTTATGATTTAATTTTTTTCTAACAAAAATAAAGAGCAATATTGAAACTTAAAACGAAAAAAGAGATCTATTTATAAGAGACCGTAACCAGGAGAGTCATAAACTCATATATAGGGACCACATTTACTCAGAACAAACTGTTTTGTTAACTAAAATTTTTCGATCAAATGTTCATATAAACAATAATTAAAGCTTGCAAAAATGAAAAGGTAAATATTGACTGTCCATTCAACTCCTACTTTATACACCCAAGCTTCACTTTAATTCTCAATCCTTCAATTATGAATACTCTTACACGAGAGAAATATGTCGTACAGTATAAATATTTCTTTCGATTTGCCAAGAGGAAAAAAATGTTACTTCCATTAGAAAGTTTTTGTATGATATATAAAAACTTGAAAGTTAATTATTAAAGAAAAGACTCATAATTATCAGTTTAATATTTTGTCGTTCCATTAATATACCGTCACTACAGCACTGTTGATTAGCTTGTACACTTCAGGTTGTAAAGCAGGGGACAGATAGAGTGACAGGGACCTGATATATAGTTATTTTTCATACATAATCAAACTTTATAGATGTTGTATCGCACAAAAAGGAAAAATATAGATAAAATGTAGGCTACTAGGAGAACAGAAAATTATATATTAGAGGAATTATAAAAGTGGAAAGCTATGGAATGTCGAGTTAGAGGTAAGATAGATAGGTAGTAAAGTAAAGGAAATAATAGTCAACCATGGATGAATTAGATTACAAATAAGCATGGAGTCTTAGATCAAAAAAAGAAGAAAGAAACAGGATTGATTTTTATTTTATTTTCAGGAGTACGAAAAGAAAATAATAACTGGTTTGATTTCATCCATTACATGAAGTATCACCAACCCATCATCAAGAAAACGAAAAAGGAAACGAGGAAACGAGGAAGGGAGGACCAAATACCACTGGATAAAACAATGAAAAGAAGAAAAATTTAAAATATGTACTAGAAAGGGATTTTGTATATTTTCAATATTATAGTCTATTTTTGAATTAAAAAAAAATAGATGTTATATTTTAGTTTTTTTTTTAGTCTATTTAATCTACTTAATTAATTTAGTTTATTTATTCTATTTTTTCTTATAGTTTTATTTTATCTATATTTTCTTTTCTTCTCCTTTTGCTCTTATGTCTGTGAGTAAGTGATCATTTTAAATTTTGTTTTGTTTTTCTTCTCTAGAGTAAGTAACTCATTTGTCTTCCCCCTTCTTTACAGGCCAATGAGCCTTTGGGGGAATAATAACAAGTATCATTGTATGTGTATTTAATGAAGAATAAATCTTATCTTATCACTGAATGTATCACACCTGGTTTTATTCTTAAAAATATAATAGGTGATAAAAAAGAACTACATTTCAGTTGAATAAAGATGCTCTTCTCTCAAAAGTCTTGCGGAGACCCTGAAAAAAAAATTGTTTTAAAGCACTATTTATCTCAATAACAATCAATATCCATAAGAAAATAAAACACATTTTTAAAATGGAGGAAATAATGAAAGATGTTCTTTGACTAAAAACGACAGCTTAAAAAAAACTTAAAACCAACAACCATCAAATTTTCTTAAAAACAATCATGTACAGAATTTTGATGAACAGACAATTCCGACCTTATCTGTATTAGTTAAACAAACATTTTTTTTTTTTTTTTGAAAAGGATGTTTTGCAACGAAGGATAAAATGCCATATTAAAACCAAATAGCAGAATTAAAATCCTATATACAGAATAATAAGAATAATCAAATAATATGTCCTGTAATTACTCAAACTTAAAACGAACAGAAATTAATTTCAATGAATGACCAAAATGTGAAAACAAAAAAAACTATTCATATTAAAGATGAGAATAACAAATACTGATACAGATGAATGGATTTGTCCGGAAAAAAAGAAATTAAACGGAGAATCATGCCAAAGCTAAAACAAGGCAAAAATAAGACAAACAGGTGTAGGGCCACCGTATTCTAAATCTATTAACAGCCATAGTGTAATTTTTGCTTTACTGAAAACAAAAGGACTTCCCATGATTTGAATTCTATTTTTTTATATTTTGTTTTGTTTTTACTATACAGCGGCGTCCTTCATTCTGAACTAAGGGGGGGGGCTAAGCAACTTCTTTGGGCCACAAAGTGGCCGGCTCACAGTTGTTTAAGAGCAACGCTCCTTCACAGAGGTTAGCACAGGCCTCTCCCAAAACCAACTAATAATAGTAAGAAGCAGTTTAAAAGTTTTTCCTAAATAAAAACCTGCTTAAATTGAAACTAACAGACAAGAACTTGTCCAATAAGAGAGTAATACTTACTCCCACCATTTACACATGCGATTTAAGCATTTTTGCCTCTCAATTACTCAGACTATCTGTCTTGGCTTTTTTCTATAGTTAGCCATGCCTTGATGCCTACTGTAAAATACTTGATTTTCAATTTAATTTTCCAACTCCAAATTCCATCTTCCTTCTTATTTTCCAACATCTCTGGCCTCTAATTTTCTTATTTCCATGGGCGCCCATAAACTAAATTTTAGGGGGGGCTAACCTGGTCTAATCGGCACTTCCAATGTTGTATATCGACCCCGGTGCATGTATCAGACGCTACCGACTAGAGGCCCGGTTGATTGGTGCCGAAGTGTCGTAACATCGCCGGAGCTCCGCTGCCTGCCGATGCGTTGGCGCCCCGCTGACTTTGAATTAATTTGAGCCAATTCTTTATTGGGTCAACCGCAATGTTGGAACTTTTCTTTTTTGGGGGTGGATAAGGATTTCGATTTTCCTGCTTAGAAATCAAGTGTGGTTTTCAAAATTAAACAAACAAGTGCGCACACAAATAGTTTGAAAAACTCCTTGGGCTTCCAGGCTGAGTTTTTATTCAGCACTAGTTTTTGTAGCACCCAAGTTGTTGTTCCAACAGACACCAACCTAAATTCCAGGTAGGAACTTGAAATTTAAGGACCTCGCTATTTCAAGACACCTTGGTTTCAAAAAATCCATATTTCTTGAGTCCTTGCCATAGGGAGGTGTTTATAAATATTGAGGTTTTCATTCCGTGACATAGCAGCGTTAGTTGAAACGGTAGGTTCTAAAAATTCTCAAGTTCTTAACTGATAAATTCTGAATTTAACATCGAGGACAAGTAATGTGTTTCCTTATTTGTCATAGAGGTTTAATAACTAGAGGTTTAAACCACTTGAGGTTTAATAACTAGGAGCAGACTAGGAGGTGTTTAATTACAGGGCGGGGGCCTACGTCAGACATCGACAGAAATGAATGGGAAGGAAACTACAAATGTAGGTCTCCCTAGTCACCATCTCAATAGTTATATCTAATATACCACCTGGACAATTAATTTTTCTCTACTAAGTCGGTCTAAATTTTCTTAATAAGTATTTCCTTAGTTTGAATATTTCACCCATATACAATGGTAACTATTTTAAATGCACAGACATTTAATAGTAGAGACCTAATTGTAATTGCAAATTTTTACCTTAACTCTAATTTTGGAAAATATGCTACGGTATAATCTTGAACAAAGGTTCTTAAAATGGAAGTTTTAAATCATGGACAGATTCAATCACTGACATATGTTGTGAAAAAGAGTAATCATATCAAACAGTTCGTGGTAACGAACCGTAAGTAAGGAGCGACCCGGCTCAATAGTAACCGAAATTATAAAAACGAAATTTTGATATGAATAGATACATCAAAAGAATCGGATTTTATGCTGATTTCAAATAAATAAGCTTCATCAAGTTTAGTCTTACCCATCAAGTAACGCGCCTGAGAAAATTTGCCTTATTTTCGAAAAAAGGGAGAAACAACCCCTAGAAGTCATGGAACTTTAATGAAAAACCATCAGATTCAGCGTATCAGAGAAGCCTACTATAGAAGTTTCAAGCTCCCATATGCAAAAATGTGGAATTTTGTATTTTTTGCCAGAAGAAAGATCACGGATGCGGGTTTATTTGTTTTTTTTTTTATTTTCCCAGAAGTGATCGTATAGATCCAATAGTCCTAGAATATCGTGAGAGGGCTCATTCGAACGGAAATTAAAAGTTCTAGTGCCCTTTTTAAGTGACTAAAAAGATCGAAGGGCGACTTGGCCTCCTCCTGCCCTCATTTTTTCCCGAAGTCACTCAATCAAAATTTTGAGATAGCCATTTTGTTCAACATTGTCGAAAATCTAATAAATTGTCTTTGTGAATGACTTATTGCCTCAGAGCTCTCAGGGGAAGGGCTGCAACTTATAAGCTGCCCATTGTTTACATATAATATTGCTTATTGGGAAGTATACAGGCGTTTTCAGGAGGAATTTTTTTTTCTGGTGGGGGGGATCAGAGTAGGGGTTAGGGGGGAGAATCTTTCCATGGAGGATTTTTCCTTGGGGGAAGGAAAATTTGTATGAATGAGGGCGCCAGATTTCCCAGCATTATTTAAAAACCGATCAGAAATAAAATAAAAATACAAGTTTTTTTCAACTGAAAGTGAGGAGCAACATTAAAACTTAAGACGAACAGAAATTATTACATATATGAGGGGGTTTGCCCCCTAGTCAATACCTCGCTCTTTACGCTAAAATTTTTTAGTACTTTCAAAAGAGCTATCTATTCTAATTAACCGGCCTTTGTGATTCAGGGATTTGTGATTCGAAAAAAATTGAAACTTGGGCGTAAAGAGCGAGGTATTGACTAGGGGGCAAACTCTCTAATATACGTAAAAAACATACGAATATAGAAGTTCGTTACGTAAGTTAATTCGTAAGTTACGTCAGAACAAAATTTCGAAAAAGCCATTTAGCCAAAAAAAGGAAAATTAATATGCAAATTTCGTTTTAATTACTCATGTACGGTGAGCCAAAATTAAAGCTGCATTAATTCAAAAACGTTCAGAAATTAAATAAAACAACAAGTTTTTTTTAACTGAAAGTAAGGAGCGACATTAAAACTTAAAACGAACAGAAATTATTCCGTATATGAAAGTAGAATGCTAATATTGAATTCTACGGGCCCTATGTACCAAACAGGTTTTTCTAGTAGTCCTATTCTACAGGGCATTACACCTTTGCCAAGAGATTTACGCAATTTCTGTGGGTATAATCTGGTTTGGTTCAAGTTTTTCTGACACAATTTACTGGATTTCTATTTCATGATATACAAGTTTTTTTTAGGTTAAATCCGTGTCAGAAAAACCGGTGTGTCTTTTTTAGTTGCCAATATATTTAGAATGGTTTTAAGTTGAAAATTGCGACGTAAAACTAACTCAGTTATTTGCTTGCGTGTATAGGAATTCCCATGTTATTTGATTGCCTGTATTTTGTGTTAAATAAGTAGTTTTTGTATCTTTTAAAAGAGCTTTAAGGGGTTTGAGAGACTCAGTTGCCTGATTCCGTGTGGTTTTTCTTTACTTAGTGCTCATTAAAAAAGAACTTTTTGTTTTAAATAAGTAGTTTTTGTATCTGTTAAAAGAGCTTTAAGGTGTTTGAGAGACTCAGTTGCCTGATTACGTGTGGTTTTTATTTACTTAGTGCTCATTAAAAATGAAGTTTTTGTTTTAAATAAGTAGTTTTTGTATCTGTTAAAAGAGCTTTAAGGGGTTTGAGAGACTAAGTTGCCTGATTCCGTGTGGTTTTTCTTTACTTTGTGCTCATTAAAAACGAAGTTTTTGTTTCAAATAAGTAGTTTTTGTATGTTTTAAAAGAGCTTTAAGAGGTTTGAGAGACTCTGTTGCCTGATTCCGTGTGGTTTTTCTTTTACTTAGTGCTTATTAAAAACGAAGTTTTTGTGTTAAATAAGTAGTTTTTGTATCTGTTAAAAGAGCTTTAAGGGGTTTGAGAGACTCGGTTGCCTGATTCCGTGTGGTTTTTCTTTACTTGGTGCACATTAAAAACGAAGTTTTTGTTTTAAATAAGTAGTTCTTGTATCTGTTAAAATAGCATTACGGGGTTTGAGAGACTCTGTTGCCTGATTCCGTGTGGTTTTTCTTTACTTGATACACATTAAAAACAAAATTTTTGTTTTAAATAACTAGTTATTGTATCTGTTAAAATATCTTTAAGGGGTTTGAGAGACTCTGTTGACTGATTCAGTTTGGTTTTTATTTACTTAGTGCTCATTAAAAACGAAATTTTTGTTGTAAATAAGTAGTTCTTGTATCTTTTAAAATAACTTTACGGGGTTTGAGAAACTCTGTTGCCTGATTCCGTGTGGTTTTTCTTTACTTGATACCCATTAAAAACAAAATTTAGGATTTCTGTTAAATAAATAATTCTTATACATTTTAAAATAGCTTTACGGGATTTGAGAGACTCTGTAATGCAGTAGTTTTTCAGTAAAGACACTCGATATCCTAAAACTGTTTAATTCAAACTTTTTTAAAACTTCGAAATTTTTCAACTTTATTTATTTTTTTCTTTTTGTACATAACTTAAAATGTCAAAATATGCTTACAGTTCTGACAATTGCGCTCTGTGATTGGTCAGAGACACGATTTGACTTTCCCACTGGTATTCTACTACCGGTTATTGACACAACCTAATCTATTGCATGTATTAAATCAGTATTTTTTACGCAGTGGAACGATAAACACATAAGTCATATCTTTAAAAAAAAAGTGAAGATGAAGCATTTTAATAAAGTGTGTTTACATAACAAGGTTATTGTAGCATTGAATGCCGACAAAGAGAAGTATTTAAACTTTGAAACAAGTACAGGTGGAAGCATTATTGGAAATGTATGCATGCATTTTAATTAAATTAAGTAATTAAATTTATATTGAATAAAGAAAAATATAAAATCTGTTTTTTGTTTTTATGATAGATATATATCTAAAGATATTATTTAACTCAAAGAGAATGAAAACATCAAAATAATAGTTGATGATATATTAAAACTCCTAGCTACTGTTGCAGGTAACACATTACCTACTGATACATCCAATCGTCACCTTTCGGGTATTAGCATTCAACGGAAGATCAATAAAAGAAAGGCCTACTCTTCTACTAATATCGTAAACCATATCTTGTCTACGTGCCGAAACTGTTACCTGTGTAAAAATAATGTGATAATAGAACGTGAAATTTCCAGAAAAATAAAAAGGACATTGTCAGAAAATATCACAATGGAATATAAAGATGAATCAATAAAAAACAAAGCACCAGCAAACGTTACTGCAATTGATCAAACAGTCATTGAACCAAATAATACCAAAGACGAAAAGCATATTGAACCTGTTGATGAGACACCAGTAAAAACTGTGTATGACTCAAAATGGAATAATGATTATTCTACTGATTACAAACTAAGAGAAGACAATAGCTATAATATCAAGAGAGAACATGGTGAACTATTTTATGGAGCAGATTCAAAATGTCCAAAGTTAATCATTGATATTAATAGTGTATCATAATATATTTTTTGTATTAATATTCCACATAGCATTATTTCATTAAAAATATATTATGCATTACATTGCTATGTGTTCATTATTTTTAGAGTAAGCTAGCATATCAAACGTTTAGAATGTCTAATAAAACGTCGGAGATGTAAGAAAAGCAATTTGCATACATCTATTGTCAGACACATGGGATAACATTGAAAAAGTCTTGGTATCAGAATGAATAATATTTATCAACATCCGTTAATGGATATGTCATTATGAAAAAATTGTAAGTAAGTAAGTAAGTAACAAACTCTTTCTTTAATTCACCTATTTGTTACACAATACAGAAATTTAATTAAGGAAATTATGAATAAAAAAAATTGTAAGTAATTAGCAAACTCTTTCTTGAAGTCACCTCTTGGATACACAATGAAGAAATTTCATTCAAGAAATTATCAAAAATTGTAAGTAAGTAGAAAATTCTTTCTTGAATTCACCTCCTGGATAAATAAAAAAGACATTTCATTCAAGAAATTATGACA
Organism: Artemia sp. Qi Xiang Cuo; assembly: GCF_049724085.1. Taxonomy (NCBI): domain Eukaryota; kingdom Metazoa; phylum Arthropoda; class Branchiopoda; order Anostraca; family Artemiidae; genus Artemia; species Artemia sp. Qi Xiang Cuo. Next base: position 93,733,911 of record NC_142794.1, on the reverse strand, counting down.
AAATTCATAGTAAGTAACAAACTCTTTTTCGAAGTCACCTCTTTGGTACACAATGCAGAAATTTCATTTAAGAAATTTCAAAAATTTTAAGCAAGTAAAAAACTCTTTCCTGAAGTCACCTCTTGGATACACAATGCAGAAACTTCATTTAAGAAACTATACAAAAAATGTAAGTAAGTAAGTAACAAATTCTTTCTTGAAGTCAACTCTTGGCTACACAATACAGAAATTTTATTAAAGAAATCATGAAAAAATTGTAAGTAAGTAGCAAATTGTTTCTTGAATTCGCCTGCTGGATAAACAAAAAGACATTTTGTTCAAGAAATTATGACAAAATTCTAAGTAAGTAACAAACTCTTTATTGTTTTCACGTCTTAGATACAAGATGTAGAAATTTCATTCAAGAAATTATGAAAAATTCTCAGTAAGTAACAATTTCTTTCTTGAAGTCACCTCTTGGATATACAATACGGAAATTTCATTCAAGAAATTATGAAAATATTCGTAGGTAAGTAACAAACTCTTTATTGATTTCACATCTTGGAGACACAATACAGATACTTCATTCAAGAAACTATGAAAAAATCGCAAGTAAGTAAAAAAACTCGTTATTGTTTTCACCTCTTGGATATACAATACAGAAATTTATTCAATAAATTATGAAAAAATTGCAAGCAAGTAACAAACTCTTTCCTGAAGTCACCTCTTGGATACACAATGTAGAAAATTCATTTAAGAAACTATGAAAAAATTGTAAGTAAGTAAGTAACAAATCCTTTCTTGAATTTATCTCCTGGATAAATAAAAAAAGACATTTCATTCAAGAAATTATGGCGAAATTCAAAGTAAGCAACAAACTCTTTCTTGAAGTTACCTCATGGATACACAATGCAAAAATTTCATTTAAGAAATTATCAAAAATTGTAAGTAAGTAGCAAATTCTTTCAAAAATATGTTAATACGTTTAAGCAATAAACATCTTTAAGCTTAACCCGTCTTTATTCTTTAGAATAGTTTTATTCATTTCATTAAATTATGAAGAAATTGTAAGTAAGTAACAATAGCTTTCTTGAATTCGCTTCCTGGACACAATACAGATATTTAATTCAATATATCATAATAAAATCGCAATTTAGTAATAAAGTCTTTTTTGTTTTCACCTATTGGATACACAATACTGAAATTTCATTCAAAAAATTATGAAGGAATTGTAAATAGGTAACACACTCATGTTACCTCATGGATACACAATGCAGAAATTTCATTTAAGAAATTATCAAAAATTGTAAGTAAGTAGCAAATTCTTTCTTGAATTCGCCTCCTTGGTAAATAAAAAAGACAGTTAATAAAATAAATTATGAAAAAATTGTAAGTAAGTAGCAAATTCTTTCTTGAATTCACCTGCTGGATAAAAAAAAAACATTTTGTTCCAGAAATTATGACAAAATTCCAAGTAAGTAACAAACTCTTTATTGTTTTCATGACCTATATACACGATGTAGAAATTTAATTCAAGAAATTATGAAAAAATTCTCAGTAAGTAACAATTTCTTTCTCGAAGTCAACTCTTGGATACACCATACGGAAATTTCCTTTAAGAAATAATGAAAAAATTGTAAGCAATTAAAAAACTCTTTCCTGAATCCATCTCTTGGATACACAATTCAGAAACTTCATTTAAGAAACTATGAAAAAATTGTAAGTAAGTAAAAAATTCTTTCTTGAAGTCACCTCTTGGATACACAATACAGAAATTTCATTAAAGAAATTATGGAAAAATTGTAAGTAAGTAGCAAATTCTTTCTTGAATTCACCTGCTGGATAAACAAAAAGACATTTCGTTCAAGAAATTATGACAAACTTCTAAGTAAGTAACAAACTCTTAATTGTTTTCACGACTTAGATATACGATGTAGAAATTTAATTCAAGAAATTATGAAGAAATTCTCAGTAAGTAACAATTTCTTTCTTGAAGTCAACTCTTGGATACACAATACGGAAATTTCATTCAAGAAATTAGGAAAATATTTGTAAGTAAGTAACAAACTCTTTTTGTATTCACCTCTTGGATATACAGTACAGATACTTCATTCAAGAAATTATGAAAAAATCGCAAGTAAGTAACTTTTTTTCTCTTTATCACAAACAATTTTCACTTAGCTACACGATGTAGAAATTTAATTCAAGAAATTATGAAAAAATTCTCAGTAAGTAACAATTTCTTTCTCGAAGTCAACTCTTGGATACACAATATGAAAATTTCATTAAGAAATTATGAAAAAATTGTAAGCAAGTAAAAGACTTTCCTGAAGTCACCTCTTGGATACACAATGCAGAAACTTCATTTAAGAAACTATGAAAAATTGTAAGTAAGTAATAAACTCTTTCCTGAAGTCACCTCTTGGATACACAATACAGAAATTTCATTAAAGAAATTATGAAAAAATTGTAAGTAAGTATCAAATTCTTTCTGGAATTCACCTGCTGGATAAACAAAAAGACATTTCGTTCAAGAAATTATGACAAAATTCTAAGTAAGTAACAAACTCTTAATTGTTTTCACGACTTAGATATACGATGTAGAAATTTAATTCAAGAAATTATGATGAAATTCTCAGTAGGTAACACACTCTTTTTTTTGATTTCACCTCTTGTATATACAGTACAGATACTTCATTCAAGAAACTATGAAAAAATTGTAAGTAACTAACTTTTTTTTTCTCTTTATCAAAAACAATTGTAACTTAGCAACACGATGTAGAAATTTAATTCAAGAAATTATGAAAAAATTCTCAGTAAGTAATAATTTCTTTCTTGAAGTGAACTCTTGGATACACAATACGGAAATTTCATTTAAGAAACTATGAAAAAATTGTAAGCAAGTAACAAATTCTTTCTTGAAGTCACCTCTTGGATACACAATGCAGAAACTTTATTTAAGAAACTATGAAAAAATTGTAAGGAAGTAATAAACTCTTTCTTGAAGTCACCTCTGGGATACGCAATACAGAAATTTCATTAAAGAAATAATTAAAAAATTGTAAGTAAGTAGCAAATTCTTTCTGGAATTCACCTGCTGGATAAACAAAAAGACATTTCGTTCAAGAAATTATGACAAAATTCTAAGTAAGTAACAAACTCTTAATTTTTTTCACGACTTAGATATACAATGTAGAAATTTAATTCAAGAAATTATGAAGAAATTCTCAGTAAGTAACAAACTCTTTTTTTTGATTTCACCTCTTGGATATACAGTACAGATACTTCATTCAAGAAATAATGAAAAAATCACAAGTAAGTAACTTTTTTTTCTCTTTATCGCAAACAATTTTCACTTAGCTAAACGATTTAGAACTTTAATTCAAGAAATTATGAAAAAATTCTCAGTAAGTAACAATTTCTTTCTCGAAGTCAACTCTTGGATACACAATACACAAATTTCATTCAAGAAATTATGAAAATATTTGTAAGTAAGTAACAAGCTCTTTATTGATTTCACCTCTTGAATATACAGTACAGATACTTCATTCAAGAAAAGTGATTAAACACGTTTTGAAACTACATGCTATTTGCTTGCCTTTCCTTGGCATCTTTCCAAATGAGCAGGGACTCCCCACCGGTTCCTACACATTGCAAAAAAGTGAGCAGTACGAAAACTCCACGTTTTCAACCAGACTGGTTTTTTAGCTAAATCTTTGGAAACAGCCCAGCCTCTATTTCTGACCGTTTAAGTTTTGATGTTAGTGTTGTCAGTCAAAAGCTATGACCTTGAGAAAAGAGCTTGAGAAAATTGCCTGATTATCGAAAAATGGGAGAAACATCCTCCAAAAGCCAACAGGAAGGTCCCCCCTCCAGCGCTTTCTCGGTTATGTTGAATAAAAGATGCAAAGTCTACATAGCTTTATTTAATTTTTTTTAAGGTTAATTTAGACGTGGTTACTTGCGCGCACGTAACCTCGTCTAAATTAACTTTAAAAAAATGAAATAAAGCTATGTCGACTTTGCATATTTTATTCAACATAACCGAGAAAGCGCTGGAGGGGGGGCATTCCTGTCGACTTTTGGAGGATGTTTCTCCCATTTTTCGATAATAAGGCAATTTTCTCAAGCTCTTTTCTCAAGGTCATAGCTTTTGACTGACAACACTAACATCAAAACTTAAACGTTCAGAAATAGAGGCTGGGCTGTTTCCAAAGATTTAGCTAAAAAACCAGTCTGGTTGAAAACGTGGAGTTTTCGTACTGCTCACTTTTTTGCAGTGTGTAGGAACCGGTGGGGAATCCCTGCTCATTTGGAAAGTTGCAAAGGAAAGGCAATCAAATAGTATGTAGTTTTAAAACGTGTTTAATCAAGTTTCTTGAATGAAGTATCTGTACTGTATATTCAAGAGCTGAAATCAATAAAGATTTTGTTACTTAGTTACAAATATTTTCATAATATCTTGAATGAAATTTCCGCATTGTGTATCAAAGAGTTGACTTAAAGACATAAATTGTTACTGACTAAGAATTTTTTCATATTTTCTCGAAGAATATTTATAAATCTTGTTGCTATGTTGTGATTTTTTGTGATAAAGAGAAAAAAAAGTTACTTACTTGCGATTTTTTCACAATTTCTTGTATGAAGTATCTCTAATGTATATCAAAGAGGTGAAATCAAAAAAACAGTTTGTTACTTACTTAGACTTTCTTCATAATTTCTTGAATTAAATTTCTACATCGTATATCTAAGTCGTGAAAACAATTAAGAGTGTTACTTACTTAGAATTTTGTCATAATTTCTTGAACGAAATGTCTTTTTGTTTATCCAGCAGGTGAATTCAGGAAAGAATTTGATACTTACTTGCAATTTTTTCATAATTTCTTTAATGAAGTTTCTGTATTGTGTATCCAAGAGGTGACTTCAACAAAGAATTTGTTACTTACTTACAATTTTTTCATAGTTTCTTAAATGAAGTTTCTGCATTGTGTATCCAAGTGGTGACTTCAGGAAAGAGTTTGTTACTTGCTTACATTTTTTTCATAATTTCTTAAATGAAATTTCCGTATTGTGTATCCAAGAGTTGACTTCAAGAAAGAAATTGTTACTTACTGAGAATTTTTTCATAATTTCTTGAATCAAATTTCTACATCGTGTATCTAAGTCATGAAATTCTTGAATGAAATTTCCGTATTGTGTATCCAAGAGTTGACTTCAAGAAAGAAATTGTTACTTACTGAGAAAATTTTTTCATAATTTCCTGAATTAAATTTCTTCATCGTGTAGCTAAGTGAAAATTGTTTGTGATAAAGAGAAAAAAAAGTTACTTACTTGCGATTTTTTCATAATTTCTTGAATGAAGTATCTGTATTGCATATCCAAGATGTGAAAAAAAAAAGATTTTGTTACTTACTTACAAATTTTTTCATAATTTCTTAAATAAAATTTCCGTATTGTGTATCCAAGAGTTGACATCAAGAACGAAATTGTTACTTACTGAGAATTTTTTCATAATTTCTTGAATTAAATTTCTACATCGCATATCTAAGTCGTGAAAACAATAAAGAATTTGTAACTTACTTAGAATTTTGTCATAATTTCTTGAACAAAATGTCTTTTTGTTTATCCAGCTGGTGAATTCAAGAAAGAATTTGCTACTTACTTACAATTTTTTCATAATTTCTTTAATGAGATTTCTGTATTGTGTATCCAAGAGGTGACTTCAAGAAAGAATTTGTTACCTACTTACAATTTTGTCATAGTTTCTTAAATGAAATTTCTGAATTGTATATCCAAGAGTTGCCTTCAGGAAAGAGCTTGTTACTTGCTTACAATTGTTTCATAATTTCTTAAATGAAATTTCCGTATTGTGTATCCAAGAGTTGACTTCAAGAAAGAAATTGTTACTTACTGAGAATTTTTTCATAATTTCTTAAATTAAATTTCTACGTCGTGTATCTAAGTCATGAAAACAGTAAAAAGTTTGTTACTTACTTGGAATTTTGTCATAATTTCTCGAACGAAATATCTTTTTTGTTTATCCAGCAGGTGAACTCAAGAAAGAATATACTACTTACTTACATTTTTTTCCTAAATTCTTTAATGAGTTGTCATTTTTATTTACAAAGAGGGTGAATTCAAAAAAAAATATAATAGTTACTTACAATTTTTTGATATCTCCTGAAATAAAATTTTTCCAGTATTTATCCATAAGATAAAATGAGTGTTTTACTTGTTTACAATTCATTCATAATTTCTTTAATGAAATTTCATTATTGTGTATCAAATATATGAAAACAATAAATACTTTATTGCTAAATTGCGATTTTATTATGATTTCTTGAATTAAATATCTGTATTGTGTCCAGGAAGTGAATTCAAGAAAGCTATTGTTACTTACTTACAATTTCTTTATAATTTAATGAAATGAATAAAACTATTCTAAAGAATAAAGACGGGTTAAGCTTAAAGATATTTATTGCTTAAACGTATTAACATATTTTTGAAAGAATTTGCGACTTACTTACAATTTTTGATAATTTCTTAAATGAAATTTCTGTATTGTGTATCCATGAGGTAACTTCAAGAAAGAGTTTGTTGCTTACTTAAAATTTCGTCGAAATTTCTTGAATGAAATGTCTTTTTTTATTTATCCAGGAGGCGAATTCAAGAAAGAATTTGTTACTTACTTACTTACAATTTTTTCATAGTTTCTTAAATGAAGTTTCTACATTGTGTATCCAAGAGGTGACTTCAGGAAAGAGTTTGTTACTTGCTTGCAATTTTTTCATAATTTATTGAATGAAATTTCCGTATTGTATATCCAAGAGGTGAAAACAATAAAGAGCTTTTTTACTTACTTGCGATTTTTTCATAGTTTCTTGAATGAATTATTTGTAATGTGTATCCAAAAAGTCAAATCAATAAAAAGTTTGTTACTTACTTACAAGTATTTTCATAGTTTATTGACTAAAATTTCCTTATTTTTTGTCTTAGAGGGGAATTAGGTAAAGGAATAGCTACTTAATGAGAATTATTTCATGATGTCTTGAATGAAATTTATACGCCGTACATCTAAGACTTGAATATAATATAGAGTTTGTTACTTATTTAGAATTTTGTCATAATTTCTTGAACGAAATGTCTTTATGTTTATCCAGCAGGCAAATTCAAGAAACAATTTGCTATTTACTGACAATTTTTTAATGATTTCTTTAATGAAATTTCTGTATTGTGTAGCCAAGAGTTGACTTCAAGAAAGAATTTGTTACTTACTTACTTACATTTTTTTATAGTTTCTTAAATGAAGTTTCTGCATTGTGTATCCAAGAGGTGACTTCAGGAAAGAGTTTGTTACTTGCTTAAAAATTTTTCAAATTTCTTAAATGAAATTTCTGCATTGTGTACCCAAGAGGTGACTTCGAGAAAGAGTTTGTTACTTACTATGAATTTTGTCTTAATTTCTTGAATGAAATGTCTTTTTTATTTATCCAGGAGATGAATTCAAGAAAGAATTTTATATTTACTTACAAGTTTTTCATAATTTATTAAATGAAATTTCTGCACTGTGTATCCAAGAAGTGACTTTATGAAAGAGTATTCTACTTAATTACAATTTTTATTTTCATAATTTCCTTAATTAAATTTCTGTATTGTATAACAAATAGGTGAACTCCATAAAGATTCTGTTACTTACTTACTTACTTACAATTTTTTAATAATGACATATCAATTAACGAATGTTGATAAATAATTTATTCATTCTGATACCAAGATTTTGTCAATGTTATCCCATGTGTCTGACAATAGATGTATGCAAATTCCTTTTCTTACATCTCCGACGTTTTATTAGACATTCTAAACGTTTGATGTGCTAGCTTACTCTAAAAATAATGAACACATAGGCTAACAATGTAATGCATAATATATTTTTAATGAAATAATGCTATGTAGAATATTAATACAAAAAATACATTATGATACATTATTAATATCAATGATTAACTTTGGACATTTTGAATCTGTTCCATAAAATAGTTCACCTTGTTCTCTCTTGATATTATAGCTATTGTCTTCTCTTAGTTCGTAATCAGTAGAATAATCATTATTCCATTTTGAGTCATACACAGTTTTTACTGGTGTCTCATCAACAGGTTCAATATACTTTTCGTCTTTGGTATTATTTGGTTCAATGACTGTTTGATCAATGGCAGTAACGTTTACTGGTGCTTTGTTTTTCATCGATTCATCTTTATATTCCATCGTGATATTTTCTGACAATGCCCTTTTTATTTTTCTGGCAATTTCACTGTCTATAATCACATTATTTTTACACAGGTAACAGTTTAAACATGTATACAAGATATGGTTTACGATATTAGTAGAAGAGTAGGCCTTTCTTTTATTGATCTTCCATTGAATGCTAATACCCAAAAGGTGGCGATTGTATGTATCAGTAGTTAATGTGTTAGCTGCAACAGTAGCAAGGAGTTGTCTTTTATCATCAATGATTATTTTTATGTTGGCATTCTCTTTGAGTGCAATCATCTCTGCAGATCTCAATCTCGCATAACCACCAACATAAGAGTTGAATTTCTTCGGTATTCCAAAGAAATTTAATTCCTTACTGTCATGACAATGCTTGCATACATTTCCAATAGTGCTACCACCTGTACTTGTTTCAAAGTTTAAATACTTCTCTTTGTCGGCATTCAGTGCTACAATAACCTTGTTATGTAAACACACTTTATTAAAATGCTCCATCTTCACTTTTTTTTAAAGATATGACTTATGTGTTTATCGTTCCACTGCGTAAAAAATACTGATTTAATACATGCAATAGATTAGGTAGTGTCAATAACCGGTCATAGAATACCAGTGGGAAAATCACATCGTGTCTCTGACCAATCACAGAGCGCAATAGTCAGAACTGTAAGCATATTTTGACATTTTAAGTTATGTACAAAAAGAAAAAAATAAATAAAGTTGAAAAATTTCGAAGTTTTAAAAAAGTTTGAATTAAACACTTTTAGGATATCGAGTGTCTTTACTGAAAAACTACTGCATTACAGAGTCTCTCAAATCCCGTAAAGATATTTTAAAATGTATAAGAATTATTTATTTAACAGATTTCCTAAATTTTGTTTTTAATGGGTATCAAGTAAAGAAAAACCACACGGAATCAGGCAACAGAGTCTCTCAAACCCCGTAAAGTTATTTTAAAAGATACAAGAACTACTTATTTACAACAAAAATTTCATTTTTAATGAGCACTAAGTAAAGAAAAACCACACAGAATCAGGCAACAGAGTCTCTCAAACCCCTTAAAGCTATTTTAAAAGATACAAGAATTACTTATTTAAAACAAAAATTTCGTTTTTAATGTGTATAAAGTAAAGAAAAACCACACGGAATCAGGCAACAGAGTCTCTCAAACCCCGTAAAGATATTTTAAAAGATACAATAACTACTTATTTAAAGCAAAAATTTCTTTTTTAATGAGGACTAATTAAATAAAAACCACACGGAATCAGGCACCAGAGTCTCTCAAACCCCTTAAAGCTATTTTAAAAGATACAAGAACTACTTATTTAACACAAAAATTTCGTTTTTAATGGGGAGCAAGTAAAGAAAAACCACACGGAATCAGGCAACATAGACTCTCAACCCCCTTATATTTATATTAAAATAAAAAATAAATAATTATTTACAACAAAAATTTCGTTTTTACTGAGCTCTAATTAAAGAAAAATCACACGGAATCAGGCAACAGAGTCTCTCAAGAACAGTAAAGATCTATAAAAAGATACAAGAAATACTTATTAAACACAAAAAAATATATTTTAATGTGTAAAAAGTAAATAAAAACCACACGGAATCAGGCAAAAGAGTCTCTCAAACCCCGTAAAGCTCTTTTAAAAGATAAAATAACTACTTATTTACAGCAAAAATTTCGTTTTTAATGAGAACTAAGTAAAGAAAAACCACACGGAATCAGGCAACAGAGTCTCTCAAACCCCTTAAAGCTCTTTTAAAAGATACAATAACTACTTATTTAACACAAAAATTTCTTTTTTAATGTGAAACAAGTAAAGAAAAACCACACGGAATCAGGCAACAGAGTCTCTCAAACCCCTTAAAGCTCTTTTAACAGATACAAAAACTACTTATTTAAAACAAAAACTTCGTTTTTAATGAGCACTAAGTAAAGAAAAACCACACGGAATCAGGCAACTGAGTCTCTCAAACCCCTTAAGCTCTTTTAAAAGATACAAAAACTACTTATTTAACACAAAATACAGGCAAGAAAATAAAATGTGAATTCCTATACACTCAAGCAAATAACTGAGTTATTTTTACGTCACAATTTTCAACTTAAAACCATTCTAAATATATTGGCAACTAAAAAAGACACACCGGTTTTTCTGACACGGATTTAACCTAAAAAAAACTTGTATATCATGAAATAGAAATCCAGTAAATTGTGTCAGAAAAACTTGAACCAAACCAGATTATACCCACAGAAATTGCGTAAATCTCTTGGCAAAGGTGTAATGCCCTATAGAATAGGACTACTAGAAAAACCTGTTTGGTACATAGGGTCCGTAGAATTCAATATTAGCATTCTACTTATGAAAGGGGTTGTCCCCTCCTTAACGCCTCGCTTCTTACGCTAAAGTTTGACTTAGTCTCACAACCTTATTTTTTAAAACAATAAAAAACTTAAGTGTAAAGAGCGAAGCGTTGAGGAGGGGACAGTCCCTTTCATATACGGAATAATTTCTGTTTGTTATAAGTTTTATTGTCGCTCCTTACTTTCAGTTTGAAAAAAACTTGTTTTTTTTATTTAATTTAAATAGGCTTGGATCTTTGACTGTAGTCAACCAATCCCAACTATCTGCATCAGGTCCGACAGAATAAAAATACTGAGTGACAGTTCAATTTTTTAATTTCTGCAGAGCATTTTTAAAAGCCAGTTGCTTCCCAGGTAAGATATTATTACAGATTCTGTTAGGTTACAAAATATTATTTTGTTGATTTATATAAAAACGATCAGAATTAATTAGTTCATTATAAATGGGGCTTAAATAGGTTTCTCTACTGTCTATATTGAGTGCTACATTTCGGTGAATATACTTTTTTATCTCAACTGCCTCCCTGAAAACTTGTATGAGACCTTTAACGGGGACAATAATGGAGGTGTTGCCAAATAAAATGAAAACAGGCAGTGGTGTTTATAGGGTTCCCTGTTCTTGCGGTTATTTCTATATTGGAAGAACCCGCCAGCAGTTGGGGGCAGAGGTTGTCGAAACGCAGGTCTTCATTCGACAAAGTTATGGGAGTACGTCAAAGACCTGAGACTTTTGCTTCTGCCCTGGCTCAACATGTCTATGACAATCCACACCATTTAATTTTATTTGATAACGCCTCCATTATTGCCCTCGTTAAAGGTTTTTATATTATCTTTTGATCTTTATCAGTATTTTTTTTTAATATTGTGCACTAAGGACGGTCAAGCGGAGATCTTGACCGAAATATTTGCATTGTATTCTACGTTTTTTCACTGGCTTGTATTATCCTCCTTTCTCTCTTCTTTGCGGATTCTTTTCTTTTTGTCACTTCTCTTGATGAATAACGAAGTAGACCAGCGTCCAGCCAGCGATTCGCAAAGTTTTTAACTCGTGAATAGGCGCAAATTTGATGTAAACTTAAGCTGGGATTTGAGAAAGACAGATCAAAACAAAGATGTTGGCGGCCAACAATGATCGCGCCAGCGGTGCGCCGCTTCTGCAATTTTTACCCCCACTGCAGCCGACCTTTCTTTATCGGCACAACGCCGGGGTCTTGTTGTATATTCCAAAAAAGCAAAAACCTCTAATCAATACCCATCTTTCAGGCCCATAACTGCTCCAACCAATTTATGAAAGCTGTATGAACTACTGTTTATGAAAGAGCTTGAAGAAAACAGTTACACACCGCCACATCCTAGCTCCTTTTGTTATGCGCCTTCTTTATTTGTCTCATATTCATCCATTTATATTTTATTGTGTTATTGTTTGGCTTGGAACATTTCCTTCTACTGTTCAGCTAATAGGAATTCTACAAAACAACGATGTTCAGCTGTTAAATGGCCTACGAACCTTGGATTCGGCACGAAACGCGTATAAGCGTGTAAAGATAAAGGATTAAGGGAGTTGTGTACACTTGTATTCATTTTTAGGATTCAGAAGGGTATAAACCTTCCGTGTTTTGATAGCTTGGCAAACCTGAGATCTTCCGTCCATGATTATGATACTAGGTCATCTGTAGAGATAACCTGGTTGTTTCGTCCCGATCAATGTTTTCTTGGCTTCACAGGGGGATCAGAAGTTGGAACCATCTTGATCAAAATATAAAAAATATAGGTGATATTTCTTCGTTTAAGATAGTAATTAAAGGGATGCTTTTTAAGTAAGTATGAATTTTAGGTTTTTTTTTTTTTTTTTTTTTTTTTTTTTTTTTTTTTGAAATGATATTGGTTAATATTTATGGCTCCTGGGGGTGATGATTATGAATATGATAGTAAATTTAATGAAAATATTAAGGTGTAAGGTTTGTGGTGCTGTTTGGGGACTGTGATATAGATAGGTTATTTTTTTAGTTTTTTTTATCGGTTTGTTATGTTAGTGTATTTTTGCCACCCCCTTGGACAAGTTTTTACTTCTTGGGGTGGCCGCTAAACTTATGTTAAATTATTTGTTTGTTTAGAATAAATCTCTCTCTCTCTCTCTCTCTCTCTCTCTCTCTCTCTCTCTCTCTCTCTCTCTCTCTCTCTCTCTCTCTCTCTCTCTCTCTCTCTCTCTCTCTCTCTCTCTCTCTCTCTCTCTCTCTCTCTCTCTCTCTCTCTCTCTCTCTCTCTCTCTCTCTCTCTCTCTCTCTCTCTCTCTCTCTCTCTCTCTCTCTCTCTCTCTCTCTCTCTCTCTCTCTCTCTCTCTCTCTCTCTAAGAATATACTGTGCAAATATCTGGTTTTTTTTTCAAATTTATTGATTTGAATATCTTTGAGAATAAATGTGTTTATGTTTATATCTTCAATATGAATCACTGTCTCTGGGCTGAACACATCTAAAAGCATGTGCATAACACATAGGGTTATTACAAGGCCAGTAGAAAAAAAGAATCAATGATATTAGGATTTTCCCGTATTTTGCCTTTTGAAGTGTTGGACTTTTTATTACTGTATTTTGACAAGTCACAGACTTCCTGACAGAGACCTAATACTTCCTACTTAGGGTTTAGACCCTAAAAAACTGATTGGATATCTACAAATTTGTATAAAAGAACAGTAGATACGCCAAAAAATGAGTTATCTAAGGATGCTTGATCTCCCCTATACTCTGAGAAATAATACGGACAAATGCAAAGTTTAGGCGTGGCAGAATTGTATTTTCTTATAGGAAATACATATAAACAGAATATACATAAAAGTATATTTATAGTAAATATACATAGTAAATAGCAGCTGAAAATAGCAGCTGAAAATAGCAATCCTGTAAATAGCAGCTGAAAAAAAAAAAATAATTTTGGGATGGATAGACTGGTCCGGCAGGCTACGCTTGCATAAATAAGCCTTTTGGAGCTTCTGCTATCAAAAACTTGACACTTTCGGTAATTTGAACACGTTAATGCTTTATGACTATGTTTTATGTGAAATATTTTTAAACACAATTACGGCTCACTAAGCTTTGCACGGATCCGGATTTTTCCCGAAGAATGAGGGAAATCAAACTACTGAAGATAGGGTTATTTGTATTCCATATCTAATGTTTCTTTTAAATAGAAAAAAATGAGGAATAGTATAAGAAAGGGCTAAAACATCTTGTAAAAAATATCCAAGCTAATCAATCAGTTTTTATGATATGAAACTCCGTAATATGATTATATTACGCTCCGTATATGAGCTTTACGGTCAGAGCTAACACAATATAAGCATTTCCTGCCATTTTGTGTCACAAAATTGTAAATTTTTACTCAAAGAGAGCCCAAACATTATAAGTTAGCCAATAGGGGTGCCGCGGTCTTAAACAATAAACAGGAGATTTTTAAGCCTTCATTTTCACAAACCATGTCTAAGTAATGTTAACGATTGTTTTCATTCCCTAAACACCAAATTGTGGCAGCCAATAGGCGTGCCGCGGTCTTAAACAATAAACAGGAGATTTTTAAGCCTTCATTTTCACAAACCATGTCTAAGTAATGTTAACGATTGTTTTCATTCCCTAAACACCAAATTGTGGGCTAAAGGGTGACAAAGTTTCCAAGAATATTTAAGTAGCTAATTGTCAAGGTAATTGTCAAGTAGCTAATCGGTTTTTGTTGTCACAAAATCGAAACAGAAGGTGTGAGGCTCCTATGGTGAAATCTTCGACTGTCAAAATGTATGGGGTAGACAAACCTTTACTTCAAAGCAAAAATACAGAAACATGGTAATATGTCTTATTTTAGTGGTATTTTTCTGGTAACAGCGAAAATCAGAATTTACTCAGCTCTAAAAGTTAAAAATAATGTTTGGTAAAACATAATGACAAGAGATGATAAACCGTGAATTTCCTCGATGCTAATTTTTTTTTTCGATGCTCATAATCTATAACACTGAGGACTAAAGGGTTTTGATGGCTCGGGCACTTCTCAATTATTAATCTAAGAGTAAAACTTTGGTTGGTCCATCCTGTTCTCTTTCTTAAACCACATTGTTCTTCTCTCAAAACTTTGTCTACAGCATCTCTAAGTCTAAAACGCATCATCATACTAAGTAGTTTCTTCCTACAGAAACCAAGCTAATGCCTCGCACTCACTCACTCTTTTTACTAATTACACCACTCACTCTTACCACCTTTCTTATAGAGGGGTTTAATTCGATTTTTCCTAAAATCGCTAGGTACTTCCCCTTTTTCAAAAACTATATTCATAATTTTCAGTAACTAATCTTGAACTTCATAACCGCCATATTTAAAAAACTCATTTACCACACTATCAGCACCTTGTACAACACATGGACAGCATCAGAATCGAAAAAATAAATGTAGGCTCCTTTCCCTCAACTAGCTCGCCCGAGTCAAAAATTGAGGTCCGCTTGGTCCCCCAACACTCTCTCAAAGTCTTAGCTTAATTGCAAAAGCCACTTCGCACATATTAAATAAGTTCTGTTTTGATGAATGAATTACTTTTCCTTTGATTTATCTCGTTGCTTGTAGATGAATAAAGTATAGTTTACATTGGGGTTTTCAGTGCAAAAATGTTGAGGCAGATAATACACTCTAGCCGCTCCACGAACCCAAAATAAAATTCGAATTTCTATCCACTAATCACCTACCTGCTAACTGAAAGTTTCAAATTAACTCCCCAACCCTTCCCAATATACTTCATTTTTTATAACCTGCAATATTTTTACTTAGGTACCAGGGGCGCCCATAGGGGGGGGGCAGGAGGGGGCTCCCGCCCCCCCTGGCTGATTGATGCTGCCTTATTTTTATATTTTTGTTCTGAGATTTCTATTATACAGCATTAAAAGTGCCAATTAGATGAGGTTTGCCCCCCCTGGAATTCAGCTTATGGGCGCCTATGTTAGGTACCTTAGTCCTGCCCTAGAATGGATTATAGACTATAATCAGCAAGTATGAGATTAATCATATTTTATGCGACTCTGAAAAAGTTATGCCTGCTTTGCCTCTCATAGAGACTATATGTATCTCAAGTCTTCCATCAACTTGATCAAATTCAAAAATCTTTGATCTCATGGCAGCGTATCAAAGACTCTAGCTTTGCCCATGGAGAAGAGCTATAAGGCATTGAAAATTGAGAGTTTTTGTGCTTTTTTTAAGGGTCAAAAGTAATCGGAGGGAAACCAGCCTCCCTCCCACGCGCTTTTTAATCGTCGTCCTTTCAAAGACTGTCAATTAAAGTTTTGAGATAGTCTTTTGTTCGAAACGTTCTAAAGGTCAAATATTTGTGACTCCAGAACTAAAATCGTCCCCATCAGCCCATGGGTAAGGGCTGTAAGTTTTTTTATTGTTTGCGAGTAGGGTTTGACATTGGGGAAGAGGGGTATGTTTTATCCCGTGTCTCCAAAAAGGTCTTGGGCATTAAGTTAAAACCTTAGGACATGTTAGGGGACGGTTGAACAAAATCTAAGCTCACTAATTCTCTGCTGGTTGTCAAAAGGGTGTACCAGCAATATCTCAGGAGCGGCTAAAGGTGTGAAGTTCAAACTTTAAGGCCATGTTAAGGGGGATGCTGGAATTGATTGGAAAGAAACTCCCCACACTCTTTTTTTGCTCTTCTATGTATTTACTTATTCATTATTTTCCTCCAAAGCCGTATCATATAAAAGGGGTGGTCATAAAACATCAGAATAGGCTCATTTCCTCGGAAATTTAAAGCTTTAATGCCTTTTTAAGAGTCAAAAGTGATCGGAGGGTGACCAGTCTCCCATGCCCTTTCTAGCTGCTTATCACCCAAATACGTCTGCTCAAAATTTTGAGACAGCCATATTGCTTAAAATAGCCTATAAAGTTCAAATAACTATGCCCCGCGGATGACAAGACCCCCACCATAGCGTGTGGGGCAATGAGGTGCAAGTTGTGCAAGTTGCATATTATTTAGAAATAGGGTTCGTTTATTTAGTAAAGGAAGGGGGATGTTTGATCCTGGGTCTCCAATAAGCCTTGCGGTATTATAAATCTTTCAGGAAATATCGAGGTGGACGTTGAACAAAATCAAACCCCGCCATGTGTATGCTGGTTGTCAGAAGGGTATATCAATAATATTTTCGGAACACCTGAGGGTGTTATGTCCATCCTTTCAGGATATGTTGAAAGGAATGTTCAAAAGGGATGGTAGGGCAGCCTAGACCCCTCCTATTGTAGGTTTCCCTCAACACCGATCAATATATTGAATTCAAAATAGTCATTTCTTAAGAACACTCGAAAAGTTCAATAACTGTGCCTTCGGGGGTTACTTGAACCTTACTGCCCTCGGGCAATGGTGTTAAATCATGCCATTTTCCCATTATTTCCCATTTGTGACTGGGAAAAGGAGAATGCGTGATCCCATGTAGGGCCGATAAGTTAAAAGGTTTTAAGCTGAAACTTCATGGAATGTTAAGGGGGATAATAAACTAAATCAAAAGACACTCTCTGCACCCAGGTTGTCAAAAGAGTGAATTTGCAGTATTTCAGAAACGGCTGAGGGTATTATTTTGAGGGCATATTTAGAAGGGTATTGAAAAGTGGCTGGAACATAATCGAAGCACGTCTACCTTACCCTTCTAATAAACCCCCTCCCCACAACACCGATCAAAATTTTGAGATTTCCGTTATGTTCAGAATGGTGAAAAGGGGCTATAGCTATCTCTCCAAGGCATGAGTTGTAATTCTAGTAACTTATCCATCGTTAACATACAGGATTTATTAATGTTTAATAGGGAGGAGAAGGGGCTTGTACAAGAATCATCTGAGTAATAGATTATACGAAAACAAAAGGAAAGTGAAGCAAGTGGAGAAAGGATTGAAACATGAACTAAGGAGCTGTGATGTGGAGGCAATGAATAAAATTTCCGAGGATCTGGAAGATGCAGCTGGACGGTATAATAGTAAAATATTGTACTGGCATGTCAATAAACTGAGAGAGATAAGGAAAGAGTTTTAAAGAGAGATGGGCAGAACATTTTGAGAATATGCTAAACCAAGATAGAGTTACAGTAAGATATATAGAGAAAAGTGAAAAAGTTTGTGTTACCTTGGAAGTGAAGGAAGATTTTTTTCTTGAGGAAAAATCGGTGACAGCAATAAAAGGATAAAAATAATAAGGCTCCAGGTGCTGATGCTGTGGTAAATCAGTTTCTTAAATATTGCGGCTCTGAGGTTAGAAATAAGTTACTGAAGATTATAAATATGATTTTTGAAAAAGGGAAAGTACCTAGCGATTTTAGGAAAACCTTAATTACTCTGTAAAATACTGTATAAGAAAGGAGAAGAGTGAGTGTGGTAGCTATCGAGGCATTAGTCTGGTCTCTGTAGATAGCAAATTACACTTTAAAGACAGAGAGATGCTGTAGACTTAGTTTTTAGAGAAAAACAGTGCGGTTTTAGAAAAGGTAGAGAATATGTCAAACAAATTTTCACTCTTAGGTTGATAAGTGCCCGAGTTATCAAACACCTTTGTCTTCAGTTTTGTAGAAAATAAGCAAGCATTCAATTCGGTTGATATAAGAGCTTTAGCAAAGGTTTTATCCTTTTATGGTATACCAGAAAAATACATTAAAGTGATTAGAGATCTGTACGAGAATAAAGCTGCTGAAGTTAAGGTAGGAAATGAGGTTAGTAGCTGGTTTCGTATTAGATTAGGAGTTAACTAGGGTTGTGTCCTGCGCCCCTTTATATAGATTATTGTAATGAATTTTGTCTTAAGAAGCACAGGAAAGGCAATGGGAGACCACGGAATCACTAAAGGGTAACTGCCTTCTGGGAAATTGGTAGACTCTAAGATTAGAATCTGACAAAAAGTTTCCAGGAACAGTTGAATACTAAAGTCGAGAGTGTAAAATTTTACAATGTAAAAGATGGATGGAGGGAATGTGGGAAAATAGTTTTTGAACTCACTGATGATGTCTATAGAGAGGAGGAGAAGCCTGTAGAAGAACTATTTGACTGTTATATCGCATGAAAATAAGAGGAATGTAAGGAAAGTGAAGAAAGCATTAAAATATAAATTAAGGAAGTTTGAAGTGGAGGGGATGGATAAAGTTGCTCAATATCTCTCTTCAGCAACGTAATTTCTCTTCAGACAAATTAAGAAGTTTCTCTGGAATATATCTAAGAAATTTTCCTCGATTTTTTTTTCTTTTTTTTTAGCGCCAATGCTTCAGAGCCATATTTGACCACTGTCATCACTGTAGCTTCCAATATTCTAATCTTGGCTCGTTGACTTATTTTCCTATTCTTCTAATCTTTTTTCAACTGTCTAAAAATACCCTGGGCCTTTGCTATTCTACTTGTAACATCTTCACTGCACCCACCGTCTTTACTAATAATACTACCCAGGTAAGTGAAGCTGTCTACTTGATCGATTTTTTCGATACCCAACGAGAAAAGCAGCTACTAACCTCAATTCCAACCTTAACTGTACCAGTTTTATTCTTGTACATGGCAATAATCACTTCAATGTATTTGTCTGGTATACCGTACACGGATAAGACCTTCACTAAATCTGTTCTATCAGATGCTATGAACAATTGCTCTTAATCTATAAACTGGGGGATTAAAGGTGTATGGTGACTCAGGCACTTCTCAATTATTAGCCTAAGAGTGAGTTTTTTTTCGACGCGTCCTCTAAGCTTCTTAAAGCCACGCTGTACTTCTCTTAAAACTTTGTCTACAGCATCTCTAAGTCTAAAAAGTATCATCATAGATAGATAGATAGATAGATAGATATTTATTGCAATAAAAGCCACTTTGGGCCATGGCAAAAAAAGGAAAATCACACAAAATAATAACATGATTATAACACTCATAGCAAAGTATGGTAGCCTACATAACAATAACAACGCAAAATTAAAAAACATTACAAAAACATAATAAAGCACACGATACCATTAAACTAACATAAATAGATAGATGTATTTTACATCTATCAAGGGCCATGACTACAAAAATAACAAACAAGAAAACAACTTACACACATACAACAATACTTTCCACACTCACCCCACCCCTTTTTACACAAATCTATCTCTATGTGACATACCCAATTTTATATACTTTGCTATCATTCTTATTGTCCCATAATTTTTTGATCCCATTACTGAAACCAACCACTCACTTGTCCCCACATTAAAAAAAAATAAATCTTTCCTTATATCCTGTAATTCGGGACAAAGGGCCATGAAGTGAAGCAGATCCTCCCCATTTTCTCCGCACATAGGGCATGAGTAAGGACCCTCCTTTACCCTTACCCTCCCTAAATATTTCCTCCTTTCTCCAAGTGCTAGAAAATTACCCATCCCTGATATATACCACTTAATTTCTTCACTATTTAAACCCGCTTTAAAATAATTATCATATCCCCAGACCTCCTTCCATTGCCGGTAAATGCCGAGGGACACCGAGGCTGCGACTTCACACTGCCATTTCTGAATCTCCTGATCTTCAATCATTCCCTGAACTAGTTGTGCTGCATTTCCTACTTCCAGCCCTATCCCCTTGCCTTCATTCCAAACACCTGATAACCCACAACTATTTAAGATTGATTTCACCTGGGAAGCCCATGAACATTTCCTTCTATCCTGCAACACCTCCAGATAAGCTGCATTTACTAACCTATTATTCTGTAAACCAATTAATATTAATTAATTTGCAACCTACTGAAACCAGGCTAATATCAGTATGGTACACCAGATAAATCCATTAAAGGGGTTAGTAATATGTAGGAGAATTACATTGCTGAAGTTAAGGTAGGAATCGAGGCTACTGGTTGGTTAGTAGAGTATTAAATCAGGAGTTCTGTTCCCTTTTATACGGATCTTTTAGATGGACTTTGTCCAAAGGAGCACAGCAAGGGCAACTGGCGAACACGGAATCCATTAGAGAAGTAATAATCCCTTAGACTTAATGATTGATCATTTATTTTCCTAGACATAGAGGACTTAAGCATCTTAGATAAACATGATTGCAAAATGAACTAATTTTTAGAGGTTTTGCGTGTTTAGGGTGCAAGAATGGGTTAGAAAATTAAAGTTTAGAAGACTTAAGTTGCTAAGACTGAGAAATTGCCTAGAGATTGTTTTGGGCACCTAGCACACTGACCATATCTACAACAGTAAGCTGTACGAAAATCTGGGTCAATTTCGCTTTCCAGAGCTATGATGAAAAAAATGGTTTTGTTGGCTAAACCAAGTTCGGGGGAGGAAGGAGGATAAATTGCCCAAGACCGTCCTTGTAGGGCAACCGTTTAAGGCGCAGCGAAAAGCAGGTCACCACAAATGCGGTGGGAGAATGTCTTAAGAAAATATTTAATGGAAATGGTTACTTCTTGGAAGGGTGTCTAGAAGAAGGCGTTTAATATATTAGGACGGAGGAGGAGCGTGCGTAGCTGTGCTGGCCTCAGGCGACACTTTGCTTTCGTGAGTTGCTAGTAGTGGTAGTAGTAGTAATTGAAACTTTCAGGAAATATTTCAGAAAGGAAGGGGCAGTATGCTAAGGGAAATTAATTTTTAGGGCTGGTAGAGGGAAAAGGGGCTGACAAAAAATTTTCTACAATCCACGCAAAAATAACTACCGAGTAAGTTCCAAGGGATAGTGGGACACGATGAACTGTTGGATTGTCAAAATGGTTTATCAGCGATATCTCAAGGACGACGTTGGGTGAAACTTTCACGAAATTTTGTGGCTTTCAAACGGATGCTTAATTATGAACAAAAGAGGGGTGGGGATAAAACTAAACAAAAAACAAACATGTGAATCCAGGCTATCAAAATACCATACCTGAAATATTGTGGTAACAGAAATAGGGCACTAAAATGACAATTTTGATGTTCTAGCGCCCTCTTTAAGAGTGAAAAGCGATTCAAGGGTATCCCGACCCTCACCTGTGTGATTTTTCTACGCTTGTCCCCAAAATTTAAAGCACATCCGGTCAAAATTTTGAGCCAGCCATTTTGTTCAAAATATTAGGAAGATTCAACAACTATACCTCCAGTGATGATACCAACCCCAGAGCCCCTTGGACAAGCACCGTAAATTATCCTATGTTTTCGAAAAGTCTTCTAGTGTTTTCGAAAAAAATTTATAATCGAGAGAGGTGCATTTTTAATCCTGGGTGTTTGATTAGTTCAAGAATATCGTAGATAATTCTCTGGGACAGAAAAATATTTTGTTGGAAGTGGGTATTAAGAGGAAATAGGCTTAAAGCTTGTTGTTTGAACTGGTAGTATTTCGAGTGAGGTCTTACAGGTCATTTTCTATCCCAGAGTTTTCTAAGAGTATGCTCAGAAAAAAATGTGAGTATCTTTCAAATGGAGGGGGGACGGTGGTAAATTTAGAAACACTAGGTATATACAGGTCATTGACATAGCATGTGTGTAATCTAATGGAATCGGCTTGAAGAATGGACTTCAAAATTTCAGGTGCTATTGGAGAAAGAATTGAAAGCGCTGGGCAAAAAGATTTTAACTTAGTTTTTTTAGGGGACAAAGTTGGGCTGACAAATAATCATTTCATATCCATGCCTAGATAATGTTTCTGAACCTTAAGCTCCTGTGAAATTTATAACTTATGCACTATTAAGCAGTGGGATCATTGAGATGACAGGTTGCTACCAGGTTGTCAAAATAGCGTATATGTAACCTGTCAGGAGCAGTTTAGAGTTTTAAATTGAAGCTTCTAAGAAATTTTGAGCGGAGTTGGGGCAGTGGAAAATAAATGGCTTGGGAAAAAGGATGGAACTAAACGAAAAGAGACTATGTACATCTAGATTAATTCAACAGCATAGCCGCTACGGTTTGAGAACAGAAACCAATGATTTAAGACACGTATTTGAACCTTTGAAGGAGTATTATTCAGGAAGGAGTGTCAAATAGATTTTAAATTTTGACAGGGAGGGGGAGGCAACAATATAGGATCAAGGACAATAAATATTGTGAAAAGTGGGGTTTTTAATTGTTAGTACTCAATATAACAAACAAAATTTTGTTATATTGAGCTGATATGCTTCGAAGTATCGCACCATGTGGACGCCTAAGTTAAAATTTTAGTATTTAGGAAGCTATTATCTGGAAAAAACTGTTGCATTAACTTTGGCATCCTGTTTTTATTTTGTTTTTCAAGCAACAAAGCAGAAATTTTTAATAGTGCACCTTTTATCCATTTATCTAAACAAACAAAAATGGTACAATGAATATAATACAATAAGGTTTTATAATAGAATGCTGGAAGAACATTCGTCCACACTCAAGGTTACAAAGAGATGGGGGTCAGGATTGTTTCAGCCCTATAGAAGTTAAAAATTATACAGAATTTCTGTTCATTTGAACAATTTTTCTCCTTCCTATAAACTTAGAATTTTATAGTAAAATATTATTAAACGATTTGGAAAAAGTTTTTAAAAATTTTAGATACCCAGCCTGAATTTCAATTCTTATGTAGAGAAACTGAAACAAAATATTTTTTATTAGCCAATAAGAAAGCATTTCTTATTAGAAACAGTAAGAAGTTAATCAAAAAGATTGTTTTTCGAACAGAAGTTTTTCAAATAAAGTAAATTGCAATATATTAAATCAAACAGGAGTAGAAAGAAATTAGAATGCAAACTTGAAATGAGCTGAGATTACTATTAATGAAATAAGACCAATTTACTGTTTCAATAGATATTATTTCAATTTTTTTCAATATTGTTATTGAGTACGAATTTTCAAGTCAAACTCAATACGAACAAAAATCCCCATAAGTAAGACGTGGATTAAAGGACTAAGGTTTCTAAGGCCAGAGCGCTATTTGTGCTTTATTACAATGAAACTATATATTAACATTTTCTCTTTTGTATAATTTAACACCAGGAAGGGAACAGTTAACACTAGTTTTATTTGTAAAGTTTGATTATCTTGACAAATATCATTTCATTTATGATGTCGTTAATCTTATGACACATACAAATATACAGCTCGAAATAAGTTTGTTTCCAGTAAAGCGCAAATGACTAGCTGCCCTTTGGATGCCATAAGGGTATTGGCCTTAATTCCTGTTTGTGGCTATTTCTTTTAGTTTGAAGTTTGTCTTGATCACTCATCGTAATTTCTGCTCTTTTAATTTTCCAGTTTTTATTGATACTAATTTTTATACTAAATTCGTTGATATTAATTGACCATAATATAGCTCTTCAATTTTCTTTGAATTTCTTTCTTTTAAACAAAATAACGCTGCGTGTTACACATTATTTTTCGTAAAGTAGTTCTTCCAGAATACAACGTCCCAGATTAGCTTCTGTGTCTCAAAATTTGATAACACAGTATAATCTATTCCCCCATAAATATCTTATTTTTCTTTTTTTGGTTCTTTGTTTTGAAATTACTTCCAAGATAGCTTTAGAACTTACTTTCGAAGGTATTTAATTCGTCATCAATTAAAATCGGAGCTTTACTCGCATCTTGAAACCCAAGAGATGTCATTTCACTTTCTTGTTTTTTCTTCACTTCTTCTGCTATGCCTAGAGGCTCTTGTATCATGGGCTTCTTTTCTTCGTCTATCTGAGTGGATGCATATTGTGACAAAAGCTGCGCCTCTTCCTTCATTTTTTTAATGGTATCTAATATTTCTGACCCTACTTCTGCAGGGTTTTCTCCCGAAACCCAAATAAAAATGGGTTCCTGTGACGGAATGGCACTGTCAAATGCTACTGGACTCTTACTCTTTGCATTACCTTGAAGTGAAAAAGATTCATTTGTAAATATGCATTGTTTATTTTCACTTTTGGCCATAAAAATATTGAAAAGAAACAAATTCAATACTCACAAAATTGTATTTTAATAGTTTTTGTGAATCTAATAACTATACTTCATTTTAATTTATCTGAATTGACAAGTATTTTTATCCTCCTTGTATATGTGTAGCTTCAAAGAGCTTTGGATTCATGTCCCTTTCTTACCCTAATGCCAATGATGTCTACACTGTTTTCCGTGCACCATTTACCCGTGCCCCAGCCATTTAAACATTTGCCTCTCAATTACCTGGAATATCTGTCTTGGCTTTTATCTGTCTACAATTAGTCATGTCTTGATGCAACCTATGCAACCTACTGCAAAATAATTGATAACTTCAATTTTGTATTTTGCAGTAGGTTGCATAGGTTGCATCAAGACATGGCTAATTGTAGACAGAGAAAAGCCAAGACAGATAGTCCAAGCAATTGAGAGGCAAACGTTTAAATGGCTGGAGCACGGGTACATCGCGGGAGTATGCATGGCCTTCTTATTGGACAGATACTATCTAGTTTGCAATCTATCTAGTTTGTCTATATTTTGCTAATCAATGTGTCCCCCTCCCCAATACCGTCCCAAAAAAAAATTCCAGTCTAAAAGTCTGATCAAGTTCACAAAAAAAGACGTTTACAGACACGAACATAAACAAGGACGTTCACTTATTTTCTCTTGAATTTGGAGGTTAGCACGGTTTCCCCCGTAGTTTTATTTATTCTTCATATAGTTGGCGTGGTTTCGCTGTATTGCGTTTTTCTAGCCCCCTTCCCATTTTTCAAAATGCAAGCCCGTTTCTGGAGATGCCTTCGCGCTGCAAATAAAATCTTTAAATCTAGAAATCAATGATTATAGGAAAGAAACTGTGAACGCTAGCACTAAGTAAAAAGTGGATATATGCAATGGAAGAAGTTTTTATGATTACATTTACAAAATATTATAGATATTTTTTAACATTACATATTTTCAGTGAACACAAATTTCATGCCGAGTTCTCTTGACTGGATACCATGAAAAGTCACTGGCTTCAGAAAGCTTAATGGAACTAAAACATATTTTTAACTTGAACAAAAAAGGTTTTTAAATAGGGTTTATCATTTTATGGTCAGAAGGTTTCCAGAATTCTGAGGTATTTTGGTCTTGAATCATAAACACTAAAAGACCGCTAAACTCTGTCATGATTAAAACTTATGGATTTTCTCCGCTTATCGGAAAATAGACTTATAGATTAATCAACTAATACTATTTAGGCGTTTTTCAAACTAAGTGTAAGGCGTTTTTCAAACATGTAAACAGGTAGGAACGCATTCAGGCGTCTTTAGACCTGAGCCCTTCTTATACTCCTGAGTAGAAAATTTACAAGACTCTCTACAATTCAGAGCCTTTTCATCCCTCTCTACCTAACCGAGGAAGTCCAATTAGCAAATCGAAAACTTTCCTAGAATGAAGATATTTTTTTTCTTAAAATCTGTCGGTGTATTCTTTTTTCTGTTTTTATTTCATTAATAAACTTAGTAATATTAAGTTTTGTCTTCCCCTGGAGTGCCTAAATTTACATCAGAAAATTGCCGTATTTAGCTTATTTATTTGTTTCTTCCCAGAACTTTTCTTTTAATTGCAAATTATAATGAAGGACATACAGTATTGTAAAAGAAAAAGAATTCCTTAAAAGTGTTTTGTTTTAACTTCATAACTGCCCATGTGAGAAAATTTGGGTACCAAACCCGGAGAAATCTAATGGCCCTTTCCATCACAAAATAAAACCCCTACATATTATTTTGGTAGCTAAGATGCACCCCCTTAATTTTTGATGCATGAAATGTCTCTCCTTCTATGCGATATAGTGTATCAAATAATTATTGGTAACAAACTCCTATGTATAGAGACCCATTCCAGTTTAAAAGTGACCAAACCTCTCAAAAAGAGATTTGTTATCAATATATAGAAAAAAAGGATCTGTTTTTCATTGTGAATCCAAATTTGGAAGATTCATTCAGTTACCCTAGATAGACATTTTCCTGGGAATGTTTGAATAATTTAAAAAGAAAATGAGTAAACCATCTCTCCTTTCCTCCAAAAGGGGTGTTATCTTGATGAAAATAGAACGATCGAATTCAGTATATTAAAGGATATCATTGCAGGGACATAAGTTATTGTCCGCAAAAAGATAAAATTTGTATTTTCTAGAGAAGCATCTAAAAAGCTTCAAGAAATCGAGTATATTGTGTATGAATCTGTATTAGCTATTTAAGGCAGGGTGATTGTCTGGGGGAGGAGGCCTTGAAGCGCTAAAATATTTATTTTTATGCCAATGTTTTTCACTGTCTGTGGGAAGTCCTTCAGACAAAAACAAGGAAGAATTTTCCCCTATTGTTTTAGATTATGAGGAGTAGTGGGTGTATGTCTTCCTAATTACCCTTATTTCTGAGAAATGTTCTTAGACTAAGCCTGCTTTAAGTCTTTAACCAGGATAACAACTTCCATTTAATTGCAGGAACACGTAAAGTGCAACACAGAAAATCACTTTAAGTGTTCATCTGTTGAAAAGCAGCGGGAAGAGAAGCATCGTGGTTGTAGCAGTAGCTGCAACCTAGTAAAGAACGAACCATAGCCCAGACTAACTAAGAGTTAAAAAACACTTTTAAAAAAACTGCTTAGTGAAAAAAAATTGCCATTGACAGGAAAGGAGAGATGGTTTGCTCATTTTCTTTTTAAATTATTCAAACATTCCCAGAAAATGTCTGTCTAGGGTAACTTAAACTGAATGAATCTTCCAAATTTGGATTCACAATGAAAAACAGATCCTTTTTTTTCTATATATTAATAACAAATCTCTTTTTGAGAGGTTTGGTCACTTTTAAACTGGAATGGGTCTCTATACATAGGAGTTTGTTACCAATAATTATTTGATACACTATATCAAACAGATCGTGGTAGCGAACTGTAAGTAAGGAGCGACCCGGCTCAATGGTAAACGAAACTCTAAAAATTGGAATTTTGATACCAATAGATACATCAAAAGAATCAGATTTTAATTCTGATTTCAAATATACAAGTTTCATAAAGTATACAAATATAAAAGTTTAATCTTAGCCATCAAAAGTTACGCACCTGAGAAAATTTAGCTGATTTTCAAAAAAGGGGCAAAGACCCCCTAAAAGTTACAGAACCTTAATGAAAATCACACCATCATATTCAGCGTATCAGAGAACTCTTCTGTAGAGGTTTCAAGCTCCTATCTACAAAAATGTGGGATTTTCCATTTTTTGCCAGAAGAAAGATCACGGATGCGTGTTTTTTTTTTTTTTTTTCTTTTCCCCAGGGGTAATCGTATTGACTCAGTGGTCCTAGAATATCGTAGGACGCCTCATTGGAACGGAAATAAAAGTTCTAGTGCCCTTTTTAAGTGACCAAAAATTGGAGGGCAACTTGGCCCCCTCCCACGCTCATTTCTTCCCAAAGTCACCCAATTAAAATTTTGAGATAGCCATTTTGTTCAACACAGTCGAAAATTTAATAAATATGTCTCTTAGGATGACTTAATCCCCCACAGTTCCCAGGGGAAGGGATGCAAGTTATGAACTTTGCCCATTGCTTACATATTGTATTGGTTATTGGGAAGTATACAGACATTTTCAAGAAGGATTTTTTCTGGTGGGGGGAGGCTGGAGGAGGGGGTTACTCAGGAGAATCTTTCCGTGGAGGATGTTTCTTTGGGGTAAGGGACATTTCTATTAAGGGGGCGCCGTATTTTCAAGCATTATTTAAAAGACGATCAGAAATTAAATAAAAAAAACAATTTTTATCAACTGAAAGTAAGAAGCAACATTAGAACTTAAAACTAACAGAAATTATTACGTATATGAGGGGGTTCTCCCCCAAGTCAATACCTCGCTCTTTACGATACAGTTTTTTTTAGTGCTTTCAAAAGAGCTATCTATTCTAATTAAACGGTTTGTGATTTTGGGGTTTGTGAATTAAATTTTTTTTAACTTTTACCGTAAAGAGCGTGGTATTGACTAAGGGGAGAACCCCCTCATAAACGTAATATCATACACGTAATAAAAAAAAAATAAAAAAAACAAGCGATACGGCTCAATAGTAATCGAAACTTTTAAAAACGGAATTTTGATGTCAATAAATGTATCAAAAGAATGGGCTTATAATGCTGATTCCAGATATATAAATTTTATTAAATTTAGTATTACTCATCAAAGGCTACGAGCCTGAGAAAATTTACCTGCTTTTTTAAAGAGGGGGGAAACATCCCCTACAAATGAAAGAATTTTAATGAAAATCACACCTCAGATTCAGCGTATCAAAAAACCCTATTACATAGGTTTCAAGCTCATATCTGCAAAAGTCTGCAACTTTATATTTTTTGCCAGAAGAAAAATATACGAATATAGAAGTTCGTTACGTAAGTTAATTTATAAATTACGTCAGAACCAAATTTAGAGACAGCCATTTAGCAAAAGAAAAGTAAAATTCTAATGCAAATTTTGTTTACTTATTCAATGACGATGAGCCAAAATAAAAGCTGCATTAACTAAAAAACGATCAGAAATTAAATAAATAAAACAAGTTTTTTTAACTGAAAGTAAGGAGCGACATTAAAGCTTAAAACGAACAGAAATTATTCCTTATTTGAAGGGGCTGTCTCCTCCTCAACGCCTCGCTCTTTACGCTAAAGTTTGACTCTGTCTCAACAACTTTATTTTTTAAAACAATAAAAAACTTTAGCGTAAAGAGCGAGGCGTTGAGGAGGGGACAGCCCCTTTCATATACGGAGTAATTTCTGTTTGTTTTAAGTTTTAATGTAGCTCCTTACTTTCAGTTTAAAAAACTTTTTTTTTTATTTAATCGCATACAAGGAGAGACATTTCATATATTAAAAACTAAGGGGGTGCATCTTAGCTACCAAAATAAAATGTTGGGGTTTTATTTTGTGATGGAAAGGGCCATTAGTTTTCTCTGGGTTTGGTACCCAAATTTTGCTCACTTGAGCAGTTATAAAGTTAAAACAAAACGCTTTTAAGGAATTCTTTTTCTTTTACAATACTGTATGTCCTTCATTATAATTTGCGATTAAAAGAAAAGTTCTGGGAAGAAACAAATAAATAAGCTAAATACGACAATTTTCTGATGTAAATTTAGGCACTCCAGGGAAAGACAAAACTTAATATTACTAAGTTTAGTAATAAAATAAAGACAGAAAAAAGAATACACCGACAGACTTTACGAAAAAAATATCTTCATTCTAGGAAAGTTTTCGATTTGCTAATTGGACTTCCTCGGTTAGGTAGAGAGGGATGAAAAGGCTCTGAATTGTAGAGATTCTTGTAAATTTTCTACTCAGGAATATAAGAAGGGCTCAGGTCTAAAGACGCCTGAATGCGTTCCTACCTGTTTACATGTTTGAAAAATGCCTTACACTTAGTTTGAAAACGCCTAGTTAGTATTAGTTGATTAATGTATAAGTCTATTATCCGATAAGCGGAGAGAATCCATAAATTTTAATCATGACAGAGTTTAGCGGTCTTTTAGTGCTTATGATTCAAGACCAAAATACCTCAAAATTGTGGAAGCCCTCTGACCATAAAATGATAAACCCTATTTAAAAACTTTTTTGTTCAAGTAAAAAATATGTTTTAGTTCCATTAAGCTTTCTGAAGCCAGTGACTTTTCATGGTATCCAGTCAAGAGAACTCGGCATGAAATTTGTGTTCACTGAAAATATTCAATATTAAAAAATATTTATAATATTTTGTAAATATAATCATAAAAACTGGTTCCATTCTATATATCCACTGTTTACTTAGTGCTAGGGTTCAAAGTTTCTTTCCTATAATCATTGATTTCTAGATTTAAAGATTTTATTTGCAGTGCAAAGGCATCTCTAGAAACGGGCTTGCATTTTGAAAAACGGTCTCAAATTAAATAACAAATAAGTTTTTTCAGCCGAAAGTGAAGAGCACATTAAAACGTAAAACAAGGGGCAATTATCCTGTATAAAGGAGCTGTCCTTCCCTCGACCCTCTTTATTCCAAAGTTTGACTTTTAGACCCTAGCATGAAGGGAAAGGATTGGAGAAGGGTAGTCCCCCCCCCTCAAATACGGAATAAGTTATGATCATTTTAATTTTTAATGTTGCTGCTTACCTTCAGTTGAAAACACTTATTTGTTTTGTTTAATCGTTAAAATGACACCCTTCTAGCACATAATTAATTATTAACAAAAAATTGCCTATTACAGATTCGGTTACTAGCACTACAGGCTGCTAGATATTCACTGTCTAATATCACATAGTTTTTTATTTTGTTTGTTTACCTTGGCGTTTTAATTGGACACTGAATTATCTTGACCAATAATAGGTCATAAGAAGAAATTGCTTTATGCTTTCTCTGACAACCATATCATTACATTGTCCTTAGATTTTAGTTTCTTTGAGAAATTTAAACTCAACACAGAGAGTAGGGCATAAATTCAAGTTTAATAAAAAAATATTATAGAATAATACTTGTTGAATCTTAAATCCCTCAAGTTGAATTGTGCTTGATATTGTAAGCCCACAAAGTTACTGAACATTGCTTATAGAATGCTGATAAAGGAGAAATTTTCTGGATATTGGGCATTTTGACATCAGTAAACTCTGATGCCATTAGGTGATAAAGGAATGTCACGTTTTAACTAGTGCGACCAGATTCAGCTTTACCACAACGCTTTTCTGTTTATAAGGCTGGTTTTGAACAGCCTTCCGCTCCCGACACAACTCGTTGTTTTGGGACTCAACAAAGTTGTATCAACACAGCTATTCTTTGTTAAAACGCAGTTGATCAGATCTAATTCTTTTTGTATTTGAACAAAGAAACATACCTTGCACATCTGGAAGAAGATGGTCACCAATGATGTCCAGATCTCCAAAGTTTCTATTCCCTTGAAGTATCTTGCCTCCTACTTTTACTCTGCTATACCTTTTTATCGGCGCCGATCGCTTTACTTCCCATTTGCATACAACTGTTACATTTGCTTTGTAAAATCTGCAGAAATATTCACCTGGCTCTGAATATCCATTACGAATAATATTTGTCTTGAATACAACTAAAAGGAAAGAGAAAGGGATAAAGAAAGAGCCGAAGGGAAAAATGAGAAAGAGAGGCAGAGAGAGAGAAAAGGAATGAGATTGAGAGAGAGCCTGAGACGGAGAAAGATAGATGGCAATTATAACACAAGAGAGAGTGTAGGAAGGAGAGAAATACAGAAAAATGGACAGATAGAGAAAGGGTGAGACAAATATAATAACATACAAAAATGATAATATTCAGATTGAACTACTGGTAATTTCACCTGCGATACCTTGTACGGCAGAAGCTCCTAAGAAGATTAAATAAAACATCCAATTCTTAAACAGGTAACATGGATAAAAATACACATCTTATATGTTTAAAACTTTAAAGAAAAAATTACTTCAAAGAAAGAATTGGGTAAGGGAAAGAGTGCTCCCTCAGATGAAGAGTAGTCCTAAAGCGTTTAAAACGATTCAAGTAGTCCTAAAGAGCTTAACGATTTAAGTAGTCCTAAAGCGTTTAACGATTTAAGCAGTCCTAAAGCGTTTAATGATTAACAATGATTATATGGAAAAGCAAGTTAAAGATTTCAGCCCTTCCTCCTCTCGTACACAGGAAAATTGAGTTAAAATTGAGGTGCACTTTCGTCAGGGATGTCCTGATTTTCTGAGCATTGTGACATCAAAGTTTGGGTAAAGATCAGGAGGCTGAAGGTCCGATTCTCTAATATTTAGAATCAATTTAGGTATGATCAGACTGAAGAGACAGAAATAAATATAAGCAAAACCCTTTTCTGATATTAAACTTACGTCTCACGTTGAAAATCCAAAAATCCAATAAATTATTCTATATATGATGGAGGCAACCACCCTCTAAACTGCAAGCTCACAGTTCTTTGTTACTGCTCACTTTATTGTAAAAAAAAATTTATTTTTTAGGATCAAATTGGATCAAATTACGCGCGCACTTATGGGTAAAATCTAAATCACGCACAAGTACATTACAACTATTTATGCTGTTTGTAATGTGTCGAGTTAAGCATTGTCAAACATTCAAAAAAATTAAAGCTTGGAACAGCAGATTTTCTATTTCTAATACGAAGCTAGGGAAGTATAGAAATAGATAGTATTAGTAAGCGATAGCTAAATGGAAAGTAGTGTTGAGATAAAATTTTGAAACCAATTTCTTTTTTTTTTTAATTTTCTGCGTCAGCAATACATGTCAGACGCTAAAATCGAGGGATAATGCATTATTTATAAATATTTGCTCGTTATTGACGGAAGTGACTAGGGTCTGGGTCAGGCATAACACTACCCTAACATCCACAACAATACTAAATTTGAGAACTTACGAATATGGAGGTCTCCCTCTTTAGATTGATACATTTGGTTATTCTTCTCATTGTCGCTTGGCATTACATCGGGAATCAATTTTCTCTCCGTAGTACTTGGAGACTTCTTCTTTTGATTTGACGAATCTACATAATGAAGAGTTTTTGTGATTTCCAGTGGTTTTTGTAGCTCTCCAACGCCCTCTACTACCTTAAAGAAAAGATAACTAACTTTTACCAAGAATACACGACTTTTCACTACTTTTCCAATTTTTACCATAAAAGTGGGACTAACAATCAATCAACCACTTGTGCTTGGTTAACTTGAATGCAAGGTTGCCAATCCTGAAAAGGGAACCAGAATGCAAACAAACAAACTCCCTTTGAAAACATCAAACTATGAATACCCCGCAAAGAACTCTCTTGGAAATTATAAATCAGTAATGTGGTGAATTAACTGGAAAAGTCTTTCTTCTTATTTAAGTTGTATTCTCCAAAAAAGAGGCAGAGCCAAATTATCCATTGCAATAACAATTTCAATGTCAATTGCAAGAGCAATCTGCCTGATATAATACACTGGCTTGTACTCATCAAATATCCCTTTTAGTAAAGCCGCTTAGCCAACTGAAAAGAAGGCAGCTTTATTTTGACTTCCGGTAGGAGTTTCTTAAGACATCTTGCTGTACGAGTTTTTATCATCAGTTTACGATAAAAAATAAAATAAGGAAAATGTATGATATATACATATAAAACAATTAAAATATTGTTGCTCAAGTATATGGCGCATGCAACAATGTTTGGAACATGAGTGTTCTGGAAAACTTAACGAGGGTGGATATGGCCCTAAATTAGTTTTCAAAACTATATCTGTCTTGAAGAATCTAGGAAACAACTAATAAAATTTAACTGAATATTTGATATATAATGATATTAATTACTGAAATCTCATCAGTCCATGATTTATTTCACTGTAATTTTCATTTTATTTTCAAAGTTGTAATAAGTGCAAAAGATAATATTTGTAATATAATTTTATTTCAGTAAAGCGCCAATTACGAAGTAGGCTTAGACTTTTACAGTTAGGGAAGCGGGCAGTAGCCAAACTCTTGTTTGTAGTGACTTTTGTTCGTTTTATGCTTTATTTGCATGTTATATTTAAGTTTATAAGTTGTAAGATTTGTTTATTAATTTATAATATTACCTGTTGTTTGTTTCTATGCTATGATACTTTATTTAATTTCTGCTCGCTTTTGGTTTTATATATTCTTTAATAGTTAAAGGTTTTTTTTCGTTTTAACCTTTATTTGCATATTTAGTTTAAGTTTCACTTGTTTTAAGATTTATTTACTCATTTATTTCAGTACCCATTGCATTTTTTTTCCTATGATTGTTTATTTATTTTCTGCTCGTTTTGAGTTTGAATTATTAAAGGATTTTATTTCTGCTGATCTTAAGATTAATATGGTCTTTAATTTTTTTGAAAAAATTCTTTTCAGAATTTTTTCTATTTGGCCTTTGGACTATTTTGAACAAATTGACCATCTCAGAATTTTGACCGGATACCTTTGGGAAAAATAGTGTGTGTGTGGTGGGGGGAGGGGGGTACTGATTACCATATAATCACTTTTGACTCTTAAAAAAAGAACTAGAAGCTTCAATTTCTAATCGAGTCAACCACCTCCGAAATTAATGCGACCAAACCTTCCACAAAACCTCACAAGTTAACAAAGAGCAATTTGCATAGCTTACAGTCCTTATCCAAGGGGTTATGTGGGAATTTTCAAATTATAAGATATAGTTATTTGACTTCTGGACTATTTTGAACAACATCGCTATTTTTAAATATTAACCGGGTGCATTTGGGGAAAAACGGCATGAGGGCTGGGGGGATGGTTTCCCTCTGATCACTTTTAACTCTTAATAAGGATACAATAAATTTGATTTCCAATCGAATTAGCCTCTCTCAAAGGTTATTCGACCGACTCTTATAAACTTTATATGTTAACGATGGGCAACTAGCATAACTTATAGCCCTAGCACCAAGGGCATGGGAGGGTGTATCAAACCTGGAACACCCTGTTGTTTGATATTTGAATTATTTTCAACAAAATGACAATCTTGAAATTTTAGCGGAATCGTATGGGGGGAAAGGGGAGTGGGGGGCAACTCTTGACTTTTAGAAAGGGAGCTAGAGCTATCGGTTTTAATTTGAATGAACCTTCTCCAAAGTCTATACGACCACCCTTCCATAAAAACCTTACCCAAAATGTTAACAATGGGAACCTTGCATAATTTACAACCATTGCCCTGTGGGTAGTGGGGAGCTTTGTCAACCCCAGAGGCGTAATTATTTAACCGTCGGACTATTTTGAACATAAAGGCTTTCTCGAGATTTTTATTGGGTACATTTGGGGAAATGATGGCAAGGGGGGGCACTGGTTTCCCTGTGATCACTTTCGACCCTTCAACAGGACATTAGAACTTCCGATTTCCAATCAAATGAGCTCCCTCCAAAGTTCAAGCGACGCCCCTTCCACATGAAGTGCCTCGAGGGAAAAAAATTATTGAAGCTATTTAAGATTTATTTATTTATATTTGCACCTGTAATCTTTATGTTTACTCTGATTGTTAATTTTAATTTCTGTTCATTTTGGGTTTCATTTATTCTTTAATAGTATTTTCTGTTCCTTTTGAGTTACAACTATAACATGAATTAATTTCTGCTGGTCATAATTTCAATGTGGTTCTTTCCCTACACTAAAATGAACTTTTTTCTTTCGTGACTTACCTCTTCCAGCCACTCCCACTCCCAAAGACTCGCACGCCCACCTGCAAGCATCAATTTCATCTTCCAAGCCTCTATCTACATATTACGGATATACTATTTTAAGGCCTTTCACCCCCGATTGAAAATTTGAGGCCCACTTAATCTCCCCCATTAACTCATTGAGATTTTAACTCAATTACTTAAGCTATTTCTAATACACTGCCGATATTCCGATTGGTGAATAATCCTTACCCAGGAACTTTTGGGTATAATCTTTAAGATAATCAATAATATCCGGAGTGGCTTTTGGAGCCCTGCCTCCAATCTAAATACTTTTGTTGGGTTAAAAGTTCAAAAATTAACACCATTATATATCAAATATTCAGTTTAATTTTATTAGTTTTTTCCAAGAATGTTCAAGATACATATATTTTTCACTACCAACAAGAGTTTGTCTACTGCCTCCTTGCCTAACTGTAAAAGTCTAAAGTCTGCTGCATCATTAGTGATTTTCTGAAAACAAATTATATTACAAAGATTTTATTTTGTACTTATTACAACATCAAAAATAAAAACAAAAATTACAGTGAAATAAAATATAGAACTGATAAGCTTTCAACGGTTAATATCATCATGTATCATATTTGTGAATATTTGATATATAAGAAAATATTCTTAATATTATTTGCTTTTACCTGTATGTGTCTTGAAACGACCTTGGGAAAAACACAATAAAATGAAACTGAATATTTGATAAATAATGAAATTTATTTCTTAAAGCTCAGTAGTTTAAGATGTTATTACACTGTAATTTTTATTTCTTTTTATAATTCTTCTTTTGTATAATTCTTTTTCAGTAAAGTGCTATAATTTTTTTTGTTTTAAGCTTGGTTTTTATTTTGAATTTAAGTTTTCCTTGTTTAAAGATTTTAATATTTATTTATTCATTTGTATTAGCATTTGTCGTATGTTTGTTTTCTATGATTGTGTATTTAATCTCTGTTCGTTTTGGGTTTCATTTATTCTCTAATAGTAATTTCTAGCCGTTGAATTTATATATGCTGATCTTAAGTTTAGTATGGCCTTTACTTTTCTTTCAAAAAGTTCTTTTTTGCAATTTTTTTTAACTAATTTCCTCCCCTTTTGATTGCTAAAATTTTGGTTTTGGCTAATATAATGAAAATTTCTCCAGTTTTTCAAGTCTCTAGCGTAATAATTAGATCATCTAATTCTAATTTAGTAGTTTCTAAGTATTGACTTTCGAATTATTTCAATACCCCTTAAACATTTCCTAAAAGTTTCAACTAAATGCCATAAGCCAATCCTGGGAATTTCTGGGTGCGCCCTTCTGACAACTTAGATGTATGTGGTATTGGATGCAATTAGTTTCTTTTTATTTAGTTTAAAATCCCCCTAAGCATTCCCTGGAGGTTCTCATACCCTGAAATGTTCAACTTAATACCCTCAACGGTTCCTAAGGTATTGCCCGATGCACCTTTTTGACAATCGACATGCACATAATTTGCTTTAATTTTTTTCAGCAAACCCTAAAATTCTCTGTATGCAGTCACAAGTAAATGTAGTACCAGTTGTACACAGTCACAGTCACAATCACAAGTTGTCGCAGTCAGAAGTAGTCACTGTTGCCGTCAAAACTAATCGCATTTGCAGCCACACCAGTGGTAGTAGTAGTGGCCCTGAAAGTTTCAAGTTGATACTCTTACACGTTCCTAAAATATTACAGATATGTGTTTTTGATAAGCAGATACAGATAGTATCAATTATTTAGTTCACTGTACCCCTCATCATTCAGTAAAATTTCACCTCAATATCCTTAATCTTTTTGGACACACCCAAGACCAAATATTCACCCCTTTCTCAATGATAACTCCTGCATGTTAAAAATGTACAAATTAGATGATATACAATCCTTGCCTCGGGGGCTGTGGGAACATTTGACTTCCAATCAAATGAGCCTTGTCTGGAATTTATATTCCCCGGGGTTCTGGGGGGAGGGGTGTCGACTCAGGAGACATTGTTATATGATCTTTACACTATTTTGAACAATATGAATATATCAAAATTTGATTGGATATAGTTGAGGAAAAGAGGGGGTGGTGAGGCTAGTAGCCCTTCAATTACTTTTGACTCCTAAAAAGGAACTAGAACTTTCAGTTTCCGATGAAACAAGCCTCCTCAAAAGCTTATGCAACCACCCCTTCCATAAAGACCATACATGCCCCTGAGCCATAAGTTGTAAATCTTGCCCCGGGGATCTTGGGGACTATTTCGACCCTGGAAACATTCTATGCGATGTTTGGACTATTTTGAACAAAATGGCAATCTCAAAATTTTGATTGAATATATTCTGTGAAAATAGGGCGTGGGTGGGGATGCTTGCCTCATGACTTGCCTCACTTTTGACTCCTGAAAAGGGAACTAGAATGTTCAATATCCAATCAAATGAGCCTCCTCCAAAGTTAATATGATCACTCTTTCCGTAAAAGCCTTATATGCCTGGGAAGGGGGCTAGTTGCCCTCCGATCACTTTTTACTCTTAAAAATGGAATTAGAACTTTAAATTTCCAAGCAAATTAGCCTCTACAAAATTTATCCGACCACCCCTTCCATAAGAACCTTAAATGCCATTGGGACATAACTGACCACCTTGGCCCTTGGATCTGGGGGGTTGTGTTGACCCCGGAGTTTTTGTTAACTGATCTTTGGACTATTTTGAATATATGGCTATCTCAAATTAATATGTTTATCTGAAAATTTTGATCGGATGCAGTTGGGGGAAAGAGGATGGGTGATATTTGCCCTCCGATAACGTTTGACTCTTAAAAAGTGCACTAGAACTTCCAGTTTCCAATAGAATCATCCCCCTCCAAAGTTTATACGACCGCCCATTTCAAGGAAATCATTATTTAAGTTATTAAATAACGAAACACTTTCCAAAAAAGAACATCTACGAAGTTGGAATTCACGATTTTGTCCATAAAAGGTCCTGGGGACAATATGGGACGACAAAGTATTTGATTATTCATTTTAATTAATTTTATTTTCTTTCTTTAACTCACTGATGGTAATTCATGTTCGTTTTAACCTTCAATCTGTATTTGCTTTTATATCTGCCCGTCTAATGTTTTAATATGGCTTTTTAGTTTTAGTTGATTTTTTTTTTAAACCCACCCCCACTCCTCTGAGTGATGACAACTTTAAGAAAAAATGTACTCTAAGCCATAGACTTGACCTATACTCGTTTATAAAATATGAAATTGCAGCCGAACCGGACACACTTCAAGCCACCATATACTACAAAAAAAAATCCATAAAAATATAATTTGCCTTTCACGTAATAATAGATATCCTTCCACAACTGGACACCCTTTTCACGGTCACCTTTCTTACCATAAAAGATATTTCCCAAACGGTGGCCCGTCGTGTCTTCCACACACAAAAAAACTCTCTTTTTTCTCAAAAAGCAGAATAATGGAAAATTATTATCATTAACAAATAATCATTATTATTTAATAAGAAAACAGAAAAAAATTCTTCATTTTAACTTTCTTTTTCACAAATAATTTACTCAATATGTCCGAAAAATACAAAACATTTAAGAAAGTTATTATGATAACTCATTCTAAATTTGCCATTTAACCTTTCTCTATAAAATCTAGTTCAGCTGCTATTTGAAAGACAACAACAAAAACGTTTTAACTTCATGAACAAAACCAAAACTGGGAACGTTATTTTACTTATTTACATGCTCTCATACACTATTCATCCCTTCCTGTAAGCTCACGTTCCAATCAAATCCTCTACAATAGATCACATCCCACTCAATATCCACTTTCCCTTCCACTTGTCGCTCTCGCTTATGCACATTATGATTCATCGACTTCTAAAAGCAAACCTTTTTAACTAATTTTTTTTTAAACTTTATCTTAAATCAATATCTATTCGTTAATAACTGACATTTTTTTAGCTATAGGTAAGTATTAGGTATTATATTATAGTATAATGTAGGTATGAATATGCAATGAGCCGGAGGTGATAGACTTGACATTGCTCATGCAGAAAGATGACTCTTGTTGATACAAGAGCATCATCCTGTGTGGGAAAATAAGTAGCGTCTAAGCTGGGTCCGGGGTCGCACAAAGCATCTATTCAACTGGAGGTACCAGGCCTTCTTTCTATATGGTTCTAAGTTAGCTTAGTTGCTTTGTGCAGACTCGAGAAGAAGCATTAGCCCTGACCTGCACTGGTCAGTGGCGCCATTTCAGATAGCCTCAGGGGGGACAAAGATCAATTTTGGGCCTCCGTCCAGACTCAAAATGTAATTACTCTGTTTGGTAGACGACTCTTCAAATTAGTCTTCGAATACACATTAAAGCAACATAATTTATTTAGATTTTGTGTTGTCCGTTGTTGTCCGAGGGTAATGTCACACAGAGTCAACACACAAATGTCAACTTCATAAATGTCAACACAGAGAAAAATCGTTTATTTGAGCATGTTGTGAGCGGGAGTGTGAGGACTACCCTCACGACTTCAAGAACCTCAGAAAAAGATTCTTTCAATCCTCCTAGGCTTTTCGAAAAGATCTAAAGCGTTTGAAGGTTTCTGTAAAAGCTGTGGCACATATGGACAAGCTATCAAAGCTTGACTCTTCTGCTCTGTAACATCGATGCCAGCCTTTTCTAAGTATGTCGCGATCTGGATATGTAAATTTGTGTTCATGAAATTTTTGAATTTGTGGTTAAAGCATCGTCTGGCTTCTTGTACTGTCAGCTGCACAAAAAAACGCTCTTCAAACTTATTTACCAATCTTTCCAAAACCTTGTAGAACTCTCTTTACATTTTCTCTTCTGTTCTTGTGCCCTCAGACTCAGTGCTGTGCTTTCCAAGTGTTGATGTCGTCAAATAGTCCCTGAGTCTTCCCGATATCTTCTGAACTCGTTTTGATTTTGCTGGTATGGTTGAAGCAAGAGCGCTTGCTTCAGACAGATCAGATCCGACATTAATAGCCATCTCCTTAGACTTGCCGTATAGGACTCAAAGTACTCGACATCACGCACTGTTTTCAGATGGTTTTTTGTTGTGGTGGTGAAAGTGCAGGCGTCTGAAATGATCAGATCTGGAGCCTGGAGTTGTTCAGAATGAGGTTTGATCACAGCAAGATCTTCATGAATGACGTGCAAACTGAATATGAAGGGAAACGACTCTATTTGATTCTTAAGACCTGTAGCTTCTGCCGCCGCCTCCCTGTCAGAAGATAATTGAAAAAACTGACAGAACTAAGAGTATGCAGTCATATCTTGCCAGAATTATAGCCACTGTTCTATACCAGTAAGACCAACGTGTCACAACTGTCCTTTCAAGCGTTAGTACGGACACGTTGGCAGTTTTCTGGGCCTCGACCAACAATTGGTATCGAGTGTTGCTGTTGCAGACAAAACCAAAAACTGTTTTCAAAAATGAAAATACTGACGAAATTCTTTGTATTTTCTGCATACAATCTTCAATAACAAGGTTAAGTCTATGCGAATGACAGTGAGTGTAAACCGCTTTCGGTACTTTTTCCCGGAGATGGGCCTGTACTCCTGAAAAACGTCCACTCATTACACTCGCCACGTCATAGCACTGTCCAACATATTTCGGCCAGTCAAGGACGATACCCTTTATTTCATTGTAAATAAAGTCGGCCAAACTCTCAGCGTCAACCTTGTGCATGCAGTAGAAACCTGTCGCTCTTTCTTTGATTTTCATATCATGAACGCGGCGCACTAAGATCGCAAGTTGTTCCTTTTTTGAGACGTCTTTTGTTTTGTCAGCAAAAACGGCAAAATATTTTGCTTCTCTGACTTCTTTCGTGATAGAACTTTTAATTTTATTTCCTATGACCGCAATGTATTCATTTTGGTACTCGTGTGACAAGTAATGGCCATAGGCCTTGCGAGCCTAGTCTTTCAGGTCCGGGTTGATTTCCGTTAAAACACCTACCGTCTCAACGAAATTTCCTTGATTGGCACTGGACACTCCTTAATCTTGGCCACGAGACACAAGACCTTGCCGTCCAAGTAAGGCTGTAGTTTTTAGCAGAGCCTTTACATACCGTCTTTACATATTTCCTTTTCCCGTTCTTTGGAGAGGCATGAGGCAACAGATCCCCGTCTGAATAGCTTTAAATTTCGTCCAGGAAATGGTATATGCTTTGTGCCGTTCACTACTTTTATAGTGCAATACCAGCTTTGAGATGTCTTTCCACTCTCTCAATCCTACGCCGATGAGCGCTCTTGCGCCATATCTTTCGCCTTATCCTATCGATGATCCACTGAAGCGTCGGCAACAGAAGAAGAATACCGAGTCCTGTTCTTTTGAATATTCGAGCCATGGATATGCCAATAAATGGAGCTGTTGAATTTTCGTGTGCAATTGAAATCACACAAGATTTATACTCCGCTTTCGCGCGTGCGCGATTCTGATGTACACATCACGGTATCCCTTTGGAAAAACAATTTTTTTTTGCCAGGCAGCAACTGAACTAAGCTTGTGACGTATTTGCTCAGACCCTATACGCGTGGTATGAAATGTGTATCATATTTGAAAAAAGAATAGATTACAGTATACAATGCACAAAATGAGAAACGAAACTCCAAGACCCTAGTCTGGATACCTCCTTTTCCCGACTGTTGCAAATGACATTACAGGCTGAACGGGTACATAAATTATTGGAGACAGTATAATTCGACAGGCCGAATCCGACGAAACCATTCAAAGGGAGATATTCTTCAAATGGGTGACTTCGCTGCAAATCTTTGAGTGTCTTCAATTTGTTGTTTTTTAGTGACCTGGTTTTTGGTTTTTCAGGAATAAATCGAAAGCAAAAAAAAATTTGGAAAAGGAAGAATAAACTAAGAGCTTCAGAGTTGAAAATGGGGCCCCTAAAAAAATCAGGGGGGGCATATCCCCCCTAATGGCGCCACTGGCGCTGATGCGACTCAGTGATTTTCCAGAGGCCATAAAAATTTAAATTACTTAAATGATATGAAAATCCCTTGAGATGTTATAATGTAAAAAAGCAACTATCGTATTGAGTTTTTTACTGGCGACCTTAGACGATTTGAACTAGAATTGTGAGGAGTTATAGAAACTCATCTTGTAGGGGTAGGAAAAACAAAACTAGTTGATAGAAATTATTGATTCAAGTTGGAAGGAATGGGTACAGAGATTAGGGCTTATTATTTAAGCTCAGTTTAGAAAGTTATTAATAATAAAATTCAGTTGTGATTTTGCGAGATTCTGATTTATAATCAAAACGTTATTTGGTCAGAGAATTGCCCATAAGTTGGCACGGTAGTCATTTGATGGTAAGAGCATAAATCTTATTGCTTATCTTTTTGTAAATCGAAGACTGACAGGATAGAAACATAACACTAGAGTAAATGGGAGTGCTGTTGCTAATCAAACAGTTCGTGGTAACGAACTGTAAGTAAGGAGCGACCCTGCTCAATGGTAACCGAAACTCTAGAAAACGGTATTTTGATACAAATAGATACACCAAAAGAATCAGATTTTAATGTTGATTTCAAATATATAAATTTCATCAAGTTTACTCCTACCCATCAAAAGTTTCGCGCCTGAGAAAATTTGGCTGATTTTCGAAAAAAGGGGGAAAGGCCTCCTAAAAAGTACAGAACCTTAATGCAAATCACACTAACATATTCAGCGTATCAGAGAACCATACTGTAGAGATTTCAAGCTCCTATCTAAAAAAAAGTGGAATTTTGCATTTTTTGCCAGACGTAAGATCACGGGTGCGTATTTGTTGTTTTTTTTTTTCCCAGGGGTAATCGTATCGACCCAATGGTCCTATAATATCGTTGGAGGGCTCATTGGAATGGAAATTAAAAGTTCTAGTGCCATTTTTAAGTAACCAATGACAAAAAAAATGGAGGGCAACTAGGCCCCCTCCCACGCTCACTTTTTTTTCCAAAGTCACCCAATCAAAATTTTGAGATAGCCATTTTGTTCAGCATGTTTGAAAATATTATACGTATGTCTTTTAGGATGACTTAATCCCCCAAAGCTCCCGGAGGGAGGGCTTAAAGTTATTAACTTTTCCCAATGTTAACATATAGTATTGGTTATTGGGAAGTATACAGATGTTTTCAGGGGAGATTTTTCCTGGTAATGGGGGTGGGGGTGGGTCAGGGGTTATGTGGGAGGATCTTTCCATGAAGGAATTTTTCATGGGGGAAGGGAAATTGCTTTGAAGGGGACGCCGGACTTCCCAGCATTATTTAAAAAAAGATCAGAAATTAAATATACAAAAGCAAGTTTTTCAACTGCAACAGCAGCAACATCAAAACTTTAAACGAACAGAAAATATTACATATATGATTGGGTTCACCCCTAGTCAATACCTCGCTCTTTAAGCCAAAGATTTTTTAGTACTTTCATAAGAGTTATTTATTCTAATTAACGGCCTTTGTGATTAAGCGGTCATTTTTAAAGAATTGGAACAAAATTCAAACTTTCACTTAAAGAGCAAGATATTAACTAGGGGGCGAACCCCCTAATATATGTATTAAAAATATATGAATATAGAGTTCGTTACGTAAGTTAATTCGTAAGTTACGTATATTTATTACTATAAAAACGTTCGTAAAGAAAATTAAACAAGTTTCGAAAAAGCCATTTAACCAAATAAAAGTAAATCAACATGCAAATTTTGTTTTAATTATTCATGTACGGTGAGCCAAGATCAAAACCTGCATTTTTTCAAAAACGTTCAAAAATTAAATAAAAAAAACAAGTTTTTTTAACTGAAAGTAAGGAGCGACATTAAAACTTAAAATGAACTGAAATTATTCCGTATATGAAAGGGGCTGTCTCCTCCTCAGCGCCCCGCTCTTTACGCTAAAGTTTGACTTCATCACAACTCAATTTTTTTAAACAATGAAAAACTTTAGCGTAAAGAGCGAGGCGTTGAGGAGGGGACAGCCTCTTTCATATACGGAATAATTTCTGTTCATTTTAAGTTTTAATGTCACTCCTTACTTTCAGTTAAAAAAAACTTGTTTTTTTATTTAATGTCACAAGTAAGGATCGCCATATATTAGCGCATAAAAGTAAGTACCGGTAACCCGGCTACCTCGCTGCCGGGCTGCGGCACGGCTACGCGGCAGGCTTGTATATAGTGAATCTTGTTGTCATTTGTCTTCTAACTGCAGACAATGTAAACTTCGTCACTTATCTTCTAATCACAACAATGTGAACATGTTCTTGATGTAATGGCGTCACCATAGGTTCGGTACAACCAACCTGACAAAAATACAAATTCTTACTT
This sequence comes from Artemia sp. Qi Xiang Cuo, assembly GCF_049724085.1. NCBI lineage: Eukaryota > Metazoa > Arthropoda > Branchiopoda > Anostraca > Artemiidae > Artemia > Artemia sp. Qi Xiang Cuo. Next base: position 93,688,915 of record NC_142794.1, on the reverse strand, counting down.
AAGGTTGTGACCTATTTAGACCGTTTTTGTGACCAGAAATGTTAAAATGCCAGTTTTAAGAGAGAAAAACTATATAGCCGATTTTGAAGCCGGGCCCGGCATTCGGCACGCGGAAGGTTTGTATATATTGATTTTCTCTGTCACTTGTCTTCTAACTGCAGGTAATGTGAATTTCTTCTTGATGTCATGGCTGCAGATTAGGTTCGATGCAACCACCCTGGGAAAATAGTAAACAGGCATAGAATTCTAACAAAAAGGCGTTTTAAATAAATACACAGTTGCTCGTTTAAAGGGTATATACTATATATATATATATATATATATATATATATATATATATATATATATATATATATATATATATATATATATATATATATATATATATATATATATATATATATATATATATTATATATATATATATATATTTTTATATATATATATATATATATATATATATATATATATATATATATGTATATATATATATACATTTATATATATATATATATATATATATATATATATATATATATATATATATATATATATATATATATATATATATATATATATATATATATATATATATATATATACATATATGTGCATTCGTTATTCTTTTGTTTTAAGTCATTAGGTGTCAAATAAGTCATAATAGTTGAGTCAAGAAAGTCTGGCGTGAAGTCAATTCCCCTTTCCTGTTATTGCATCAAAGAATCATGCGTTTTGTTCTCATCCAAAGCTCGTTGTAATTCTTCCGTTGCTTCTCTTCTAACCGCAGATTTCATTTATGATTCTATGTATTCTTTGGGATACTGGCTGTCAAATGTCTCCAGCCGCACGTTCCTTATTCAATTACAATTTTCTGTAAAGTAGTTTATCATCTTATATAAATTTGCATACTAAAAATGATACCACCACTCCTTGGGCGGAACGACCTATCTAGAATTTTTTTTTTAAGCTAGAAAATGACAGGGTGCCAACTTTCCCCCAAAAAAATATGGAGCCGTTTTCGACAAAAAAAAAATATATGCATACAAATAAACAATTATTGCTCGTTGAAAGGTAGTAGATATAAAGTTAACGTTTAGATTGGCAAATATCTTCTGACAAGTTATTATGTTGTTACACTCCAAGAATTTTTTATATTGAAATATGCTCATAAGCATGACACCACCCATAAGATGTTTTTCCAAAATTAAAGGCTTCGAAAGATTTTTCTCAAACTATTAACCTATCTAGATTGTTTTTTCAGGCCAGAAAATGCCAGGGTGCTAATTTCCCCACAAGTCTTATGGAGCCGTTTTCGAGGAAAAATAAATATATAAGTATATAAAAGAAAGTTATTGCTCGTTTAAGAAGAGTAGATATAGAGCTAACGTTTAGGGAGGCAAATACTTCTGGCAATGAGGCTGGTTCGGATTTCGAATTTTGAATTCGAATTTGGACGTAAATCTTTATGAATACTAAAATATGACACTTAAATGTTTAAAATTTCACAATGCTGAGGATGGATGGAATAGTATAGAAAAGTTATTTGCAAAGTTGCACAATGTGTCTCGGGAGAGAGCTTTAGAAACGCAGCTAAGGCATTTTAGCAATAAATGCTTTAAGCTTAGTTGAAAAGAGGTGGGGTTTGCACAAGAAGTCAAACCGTAAAGAAGTCATAAAGAATAATCTAAAGAAAATTGAAACTTAGTGTGAGGGTGTAAAGAGTGAAGCTTTGAACTGACTGTGTTCGAGGAGGAGCTTGCGTTGCTATGTTGGCCTCATGTGGCTTTTTGCTACAGTGGGTTGTTAGTAGTAGGAGTTGTTGAAAAACTACAACAAAGTGGAAGGAAATATAAAGGAAAAAAATATGGCAATTTGGAAACAAAGGAAAACTGCTTAAACTCCACTAAACGAGACGGAATCGGATCATGTTTACAGATTAAACGGTGATTTATCAGGGATGTCAAGTATAGCAACTGAAGGAATTTGGTTTCTATCACCTTTATAGATATCGCCTTATATTTAGCTCTATCACCTTGCTATGCCCTTTAACTGGGTTTAACAAGCCGCCTTCTTTAATATCATTTTGAATTGAAGATTTTGTCACGAGTTGCTTCAAGTTGCTTCGTTACTGAATAAACGATGGCTCGTTTGGCTGCTATTTCTTGTTTTCATTTAAAATAAAAGGAAACAGACCTATTTTTAGTGAATGACCTTGATATGTATTTACTTAAACAATTAAAGAGTCACAAAAAAATATATATAAAACATTCTTTTAATGAAAAGTTGGATTAACATGCGTCTATAATTAAGCGTTTCCAGGGTAAGGGTGGTTTCAACCTCATAGAAAACCAAAAAGTATGTATATTTTCAATCCAAATAAAAATACCTTCCCTCCTCATCCAAAAAAATATATAGTAAAAGCTATTATAAAAATCTGTTGAACATAACTGGTGTTTATCAAAAATTTTGACTGAATATTCAAGGTTTGTCTACAATTGAAATTGTAATCCTATATTTTCATAGTTAAGCAGAAAACTAAACAAAACTGCTACTACTACCACTAATAACTCGCTGCAGCACAAAGCTACTTGAAGCCAACATAGGAACATAAGATCTTCCTCTTCCACAACCTATTGAGAGCTTCACTCTTTGCCCTCCACTCTTTTCAAACCCAATTTGGTAACGACCTGCTTTTCGTGTGACCCTGGATGTATGGCCAAAAAGAACAATCTTTGGCAATCTGCCGTCCCTCATCCGCTAATTCAGCCCTATTCATCTAAATTTTCTTTCATTATAGCCATAGAAAGTGGGAAATGTTTTATTTTTCATAGAGCTTGTTGTTTGACATTTGATTAGCCTCCTGGGACCTGATGTCCAACCGGTTGTATATTCATTTACGAATTTTTATTGTCCAACCTACTGTAAATCGGGACTTAAAGATTGTCTCCTTTTATGCAAGAGGCGTTTGCTGTCATCCGTGATTTTTTTTTTTTTTTAGTTCAGTAAAAGTAATTGAGGCTGAAGCAGGAGCAAGTGAAATAATGAAAATCAACTCGCGAAAATTTCAAAAGGTAAGAAATTAGATAAAAATACAAAGAGATAGGCTAGACAATAGAAAAAAAACAGGTGATATACCCTAAGACCGAAGTATTGACAGGTTTGATTTTTAACGTATTTACTGTTATTGCTGCCGTCTGGCAGAAGGACTTTCAGTCTTGTACAATGGGTTGTACATTCGGTCTTACCTTAGAAGTACAATGGGTTGGAAGCTTGTATTTCTGGAGCTAAGTTTCTTTCTGGTTAGGCCAAACATTTTTTTTTCTTCAGTGAGGCTATTTAAATGCAGTTGTCGTGCAGTTGTCTAAAGTTTCCTACTGCGAGGTGTAAAGCGTCAACAGTTTCTTTCTTTTGCAGTATCCTTGGAAAAAGCCTTTTCCTTGCTTGAAAACAGCGATATCAGCGACTTGGAAGATAGCGGAGACAAAACCGACCCTGAGTGGTGTTTACCTGGCATCACATGTGCAACAGATGCAGACCAATTGTCCTCTGGTAGTGATAAAGAGTCTCAAGACTTTCTAGATCGGGATAATGTCAATGACTTCTCAATCCTGTTTGACGAAGAAGAAGACGATATTCCACTAGCACAGTATATTCCAACACTCACAACTGATTCCGTATCAACAAGTCGCTCAGAAAAAGTTCGCCGTCCCAACAAAATGTGGACCAGTTCAGATACCTTGAACAAGCCTCATTCATACCTTCCCTTGTACTCAGATTCAAGTCAACGGGAAAGCTGGAAGCCACATGAATACTTTTTCAATTACTTCCCTCACTCATTTTTTTAGACAATGGCTTTCGCATTGAATTGTCATTAGCAGAAGGCCACAAACAAATCTTTGCTCGCTAGTGCCTTTGAACTGAAGGTATTCTTTGGCATTTCGATCGTCATGAGTAACCTAAAGCTTCCTCGTCTTCGAAGGTTCTCGAGCAAGAAATTTCGACACAGCACTCCTATATACCCTAGTATCTTGTATTGATCCTGTAAGTCTTTGATTTACTATAACATAATCATTAAGGTTTGCTGTCTTACCATCATGTTAATACAATGTTGACATATGGACCATTTTATGACCAAACACCGCATTGGTTATAACTAGATTGTTATACCTACAAAATTGTAAAAGTCTGAATCCATTACTGCTTTCTTTTCCTACACCATATTTATCTAGGCTAGGATACCATCTATCCCTGTTTCCGCCGACCTGGGCGATAAAATCTCTTAGTAAAAACTTCATATTTCTACCTGGAACCCTGTCTATTTGCTCCTTTAACTGTAAGTAAAATTCATCTGAGTCACTAGTATCTCCCTCAGTCGGTTCTACACGGGCATATACTACTATAACTGATACCCTGAACTTTTTAGTCATAAAATGAAAAATTAGTATTCTATTATTAATACCTTCTCAGGCTAAACAAGACTTAGCAGTTTCCTTCTTCATCATGAGCCCTACCCCCTGTCTATGTACCCCATCCTTCCTGTTTGAGTAAACAAATTCTATATTACCTAATTTCATTCTTCCTACCCCTGGGATATGAGTTTCTGAAACTCCCAATAAGTCCAGTTCGAATCGTCGGAATTTGTCCGTCAAAATGTCGATACGATAGTAATTTTTTAGCGTCGTAACATTCCAAGTTCCAATTTTCATGTTCTTTAAATCATTGAAATTATTTTGGCCTCAGGAAAAGCAATGATCCCGGATACCAGTGCAGAAAAGGGATCACATATCTTCTCAAGTCTACACCGAAGTGCTTAAGCGGGCTTAGAACCGGATAGCATGAAGTCCCTGGGATCTCCAGTATGAATGGAGGCTTTGTGAAATCCTGGGCCCATCTTGGTCAAAACATGGTTTTCAGCACTTAGCGACGCTCTTCTATCAACATGTGCAAAGACAGTCTCAAGTCTATTATCTCTGACCCATGCCTACAAATATTATGCTACTAAGGGGAGGCAGCCCATAGTAGATAAATCAGCTAGGAATAGGTTTTCAGCCCGAAAACACCCGTCAAATAGACCAAGCCCAAAAGAATTATCCATTAATCAGAATCGCGTTCGAATGCTGTGTCGTTCACTAGGTCATAATGTCCTCGAGGGCCGTCACTCCTCAATTGGGTATATAGATTGACAGCAAGGTCCCCAGTCTTGCAGGTACCCCGAAAGGGTCGAGGCAGCCCTTTGCAGAGGCCATTATAGCAGGGGCACGATGGTGTTCTGCGTCACTATGCAATTTAACCCATTAATGGGAGAAGGTTTGTAACTCATGGCATCTGATTGGGACAAATTCAAACTGTAGCAAAAAGAGCGAGGTGTTGAGGAGTTGGCAACCCTCTTTATATACCCAGTGATTTCTGCTCGTATTAAGTTTTAATGTTGCTCCTTATTTTAAGTTGAAAAAACTTGTATTTTATTTAATCTCTGATGATTTTCAAATAATTCCATGAAATCCGCCCCCGCCTCCACGAAAAATATCTTCTAGACAATTCAGTCCTGGTGAAAATTTACCCCGGACATGTACCCTTAACATCTCCATACATTGATTCGGCAAAGAGGAAGTAAAACGAATGAAAAGAACTCCGTATAGGACTGATGGCAAATTCCCGCAATGCAAAATTCCCCCCTGAAAATTCCCCCCGGAAACTTCCCTCCCCATATAAAATTTACCCCGTGGAAAGTCTCCCTAGTGGAAATTTCACCCTCCTCCCATCCGAAAAATTTAAGCACACTTCCGTAAACAATGGGCAAATGTTTTAACGTTAAGACGTTTCCCTAGGGGATGTGGGGGCTTTTGTTGATCCTGGGTTTGTTATCTGATCTTTGAGCATTCTGAACAAAATGGCAATCTCAAAATTCTAATCGGTTGTATTTTGAGAAAAGAGGGCTTGGGAGGGACTTTTGCCCTCCAATCACTTTTGAGTCTTAAAAAGGACACTAGATCTTCCGATTTCCATTCGAATGAGCCCCCTCTGAAGTTTATACGACCCCTCTTCCATATGAAGTACCACTGGGAAAAAATAAATAATAAATGATAAAACATTGAAGCCTTCTGTCCTTTACTAGAGGCAAAGCTATAGCGTTGCCTCTGACTGGGACAAATTTAAACTTTAGCGAAAAGAGCAAGGTGTTGAGGAGTCAGCAGCCTTCTTTATATACGCAGTGATTTCTGTTCGTATTAATTTTCAATGTTACTCCTTATTTTTCAGTTGAAAAAACTTGTTTTTTTATTTAATCTCTGATGATTTTTAAATAGTACCACGAAATCCGCCCCCACCTCCACGGAAAAGATCCTCTAGACGATTCAATTCCGGTGAATATTTACCCCGGACATTTAGCCTTAACATCTCCACAGATTAATTCTGCAGAGATAAAGTAAAACAAATAAAAAGAACTTTCTTATAGGACTTCTGACAAATTCCCCCAATGCAAAATTTCCCCTGAAAAGTTCGCCCCCCGGAAACTTCCCTTCCCATCTAAAATGTCCCCCGTGGAAAATCTTCCCACTGGAAACTTCACCCCCGTCCCATCCAAAAAATATATGAACACTTCTGTAAACACTGGATAAATTTTATAACCTAAAGACCTGCCCCTAGAGGATATAGAGGGTCACGTTATCTCCAAGACCTTTCAACTATATGGAACAAAGTGGCTATCTCAAATTTTTATCGCACGATTTTGTGGGGAAAAGGGACGTGGGAGGGGTCTAGTTGCCCTCCAATGGTCACTTAAAAAGAGCGCCAGAACTTTTAATTTCCGTTCGAAAAAACCGTCTCCCAATGTTCTAGGACTAGTAGTTTGATACTACACCCCTGGAAAAAAATAAGTAAATAAAATAAACAGCATCCGTGATCTTTCTTCTGGCAAAAAAATGCAAAATTACTCATTTTCGCATATAGGAGCTTGAAACCTCTACAGTCGGGTTCTCAGATACGCTGAGTCTGATGGTATGCTTTTCATTAAGACTTGTTGACTTTTAGGGGTTTTCTCCCTTTTTCATATATCAGGCAAATTTTGTGGAGCTCGTAGCCTTTGATGGATAACACTAAACTTAATGAATCTTACATATTTGGATTCAGCATAATAAGCCTATTTTCTTTTATATACCTATTGATATCAAAATTCTGTTTTCTTGAGTTGTGTTACTGCTGAACTGCGTCGCTCCTTACTTACAGCTCGTTAGCACGAATTGTTTGGCTAATTTCTCATCGTACACGAATTCTTTAGTTTGCAGTTGATGTAACTACCTATCTAGTCTTGTCCTTAAGAAAGCAAGTACTAAATGTGCTATTATATAAACAATTTATATAGTTAAAAATAATCGTGCTCGATAGCTATCATTTTTTTTTACAAAACGTGAAGTTTCACATTTTATAGAGTAGGTTGAAAAGCTTCGCAATTGAGTATTCTGATTTACTGTTATTTGATGGTGTACTTTTTATCAGGATCACTTGCCCTTTTGTGGGTTTTGCCCCGTTTTTGCATATTAGTTATATTTTCTTATCCTCTTAGATTGTATAAGGCAGTGTTAAGTTTGATAAATTTGACAATCTTTAGAGTCATCATAAAAGCCGATTATTTTACCTTCAACTGTTTATCAATAAAATTATTTTTTTGAAAATTAGTGCAAGCAATCTTTAAGTTTCTTCGCTTCAAGCAAAGATCAGCAAGTTTTTTTTTATTATGGACAAAATTTTTCGGGAAAAAATATAATAGTATTTTTGCAATATTACTGGGCTTCAGAAAACATTTCTGTTGCACCTATCCCATTTAAAAAAAAAACCTTGATTAGAAATCCTTATATACTTCATTTTGATTTTTTTTTTTTTTTTTTTTTTTTTTTTTTTTTTTAAGGGCTATTTTATCTTGAAAACTTCACAGGGTGAATCAGTACAATATCTGAGAGCAATTAAAACGTGGGACCGTTGGCTAAAATATACAAGGAAAAGCGGGACCGTCAAATACCTATACCACATAATTGTGAATGCAACACACAGTATTAAATATATGCCCCATACCATGCCAGTATACCTGAAAACCATTGGGTTTTCGGTTTTATATTGCAAAAATACCACGATATTGAAAGCCTTAATTTTTCTTTTTGATGAGAGTGTTGAAGGAAGTGATGCTTTTGTAGGGAATGTCCAAAATCAAGAGCTCCTTTTTGCTGTATTTTGAAGCAATGGTACTCTTATTTGTAAAATTGTCAATAACATTACTACCTAGACCCCCCCCCAACACTGAACGATATTCATAATTGTTAGATTATGCATTTTGTAGATTTCACGGAAATTGGTGAGATTTAAGAAGTCTTAAGGCATTAAAGTGAATCCTTGCAATGAGCACTTCTAGGTGATCTGGAGTGACCACACGTATGTCACAGTGATTCAGTCTCCACTGAGGCTCTAGCAAAACTAAAAAAAGCTGACTCTGCCAAGGGGGCTAAACCAAAATACTGATTGCCTGTGAACCAAGTCTATCGGCACTTTTTTTGGCAGAATACGGCTTTAAACATCAACTATAAAGAACCTAAATATTCAAAAATACTTACAAAAAAAGAAAATTTGACGATTTCAATTATAAAGATATTCAGTATCAAACTGTACACCATCTTTTTAAAGAATTTTATTTTGGATATAACAGACTCCTGTAAGGAAAAAAGCACAATCTGTTTTCCTCGTTAACTACTTTTTTACGATTGTTGCTTCTATAAGAACCGAAAAAACATATTTTTAGTCAGTAGAAGCTACAGTTCTCACATTAACAAAGGTATGTTTATCTATTTACTGTAGCCTGTATATTCACTTGCATCCTTTTTAGGCAAGAGACTATTATGCTAAGATGCTAGTTTGCCTTTAAAATAAGATTTGCTGATTTCAGGTATATTCTCAGAAATAGCAAGATCAAAGCTAAATCTACATCTACCTGCGCTAATTTAGAAAAGTCTTCACAAGGTAATGAAATACAAAGTCGAATATATATCTAATTATTTTTCCAACTTTATGACAGGAATACACTTTGTCCAAGAATGCACTTTTTTTACTTTTTAAGAAAAATAATCCAAAGTTGCTGAAAATATGACAAGGAAGACAGAATTGCCTTACCAACAAAACTTCCTCAAACTGATATTTTTGAGGATTATTTTTATTTTATTTTTGTATGATTTGGAATAAAATACATGTTTTTTTGATGCATTTAATATACATTGACTTTTTGTCCTATAAACTTTCATTTTGAAAAAGCTTGGTTCTTACTTATAATTCATCACCCTAAACTGTTACGTACCAATTGTATGTGAGACGTGGCGCACTAATTGTCCCAAAATCATACCAGTACACAATGGGAAGACGAATAACCTTAAATTAGTTAGAAGGACTGATGTGTTAAAACCCTTCTTGTTTCACAACCGAACTCCAGAAATCCCTTTAAAAACTTCCGAGGCCTATGAAGGCTTAAAGGGCTTGTCACACGTAGCTGATTTCGAGAACTGATTTCCAAATCAGCGCCGCTTTCAAAAGAAATCGGTGTCGATTTGAGCTTGAAAAATTTTCTAGTTTTCAGTGCCGATTTACAAAATCAGCACCGACTTTCATCATGATCATGACAAAAAAATAAGGCTACAAATAAATAGTCAGTCAGAGATGTATGTGGTGAAAGACCCCGCTACTGAGCTGCTAACTAAACTGATAACTAAGCTGAGATCAATCATACAACTATTAATAAACTCCAGTTGACTATTTGTGTCCATTATTTTTGTTTTGAAAATCTCGCGCAATAAATTTTTCTTTCAACAAATTTTTCTTTCAACAAATTTTTCTTACCGCTATCGTTTGTCCACTGATGCTGAAATCGTTTCCCGAAATCAGCTACGTGTGCCGAGCCCTTAAGCTCTTTTGCTTAAGATGAACAATCGCAGCATAACTAGAACTCAAAAAGGTCCAATCTCTTGGGAGGCAATGACTACGAAGATGTATTCTAGGACCTTTTGTTATAATATCATGAACGAATTAAACAAATCAAAAATCCTTCTAAATAGCCTATTTAATGAGCTTAAATGAACCTTAGTGAGCCTTAAAGAGCTTAAAATAGCCTATTTCTATTTATGACAACCCAGAATTAGCAGCTTAAGTTAAATTGTGTAAGCCTAATTTTATCCATTTATGTTAACTTAAGTAAGCTCAAGTTAACTCCAATAGAGCAACAAATTTTTCTTTCAAATGAAAGTAGGTAAATACCAAAAATGATATTTTTGAAAAAAGCTGCATATTACTTCAATCCAATTGCTCTTGACTCTTAGAAATAGCACAGTAACTTTTAATGTCCAATTCAATGAGCCCTTCTGCAACCACTCCTTCCATACGAATAGGCCAGAAGAAATAACAAAAAAAAATACATGGATGCTGCGTTGCTCTAAGTGTCCCCTACATATCGAATTTTGGCTGGCCTCTAGCCCCCCATTGCACTTCCTGGCTGAAGGGCCATGCAACAAAGACCAGAACCGCCGGTTTGGATCTTAAGGGTCTAGTGCCGGTCATACTTACTTTACCCATCGAAACTTGATGAATAATGTATTTTTAATTCATAATTTATAAATGTCTTCTATGAATAAAAAAGAAATTGCCGGTGATTTTTCGCTTTCGAAGTAATTTCTATCAATAAATTAGACAAACCTGAGTTATGACTCTTCTTTACTTTTTCGGATTTAGACTTTTGTAACTTAGTGGTGTCTGACACTCTATTGTTCTTATTTTATGGGGAACGTAATGGAAAATATTAAAAAAAAAAAACACACACACACACACAAAAAAAAACTTAAACCACCGATTATTTTTGGAAACTGTAAGCTTCTTCTATTTGATAATAAAAAAAATATAGCAGGTGTTATATGCAGTATATCAGCAGATGCCTAACCAAAATTGCACTTTAGGACCGGTTTAATTCCTAGAGTAGGGTGATACTAATGAAAATTTCTTTTTAGGATCAATTATATATAATCAGAAAGTATTTATGTTTTGAGGCCTCTTGGATTTCAATAAAGGCAAGCTTCGGTATTCTGATCTTTGCTCCGTCAAAGATTGTCATAATTGATTAAATTGTCTTGAAAAAAATCTGATGTATCGAAAAGTTATTTCTACTTTTTTCCAAATATAAACAGTCATCTATTTTTTTTTATTATTTATTTATTTAATTGACTTAGAATATTTTATTGTTCGGATATACAAAGCTACTTAAAACAAAATTACATGTTATTTTCTCTATTTCAGAAAATGAAGATCCTTTTTTTGGCTCTCTTTATCACAATGGCCGCTTGCAGTAAGTAAAGACTTAATTTTTGTGTTTTCTCACACTTAGCTCCTTACTCTGTTAGTCCTCTTTGATTCTTGTTAGTCGGTTATTTACCAAAAAGGGCTATGAGATATTAACAAAAATTGATAGAAAGCTACCGATAATGCCCTAGTTTTGATGTCTTGGGCTCAGGGGCGGATCCAGGATTTTTTTAGGGGGTGGGGGCAAAATAGGTTGATCCGATGAACTTGCGTTAGGAGCAAGTTTAATTAACGCAAACTTGCGTTAATTAAGTAACTTACACTACTTTAAATTACGCTAGGAGGGCGCACGCCCCCCTCGCCCCCCACCCCTCCCCTCCCTGGATCCGCCACTGCTTGGGCGTATGGTCCACCTAACATTTATGTAAGTAGAGTGCGAAACACCTTTCAATGCTTAACACCAGGGTATATACCAGAAGGGGCCATCGGATCACAGCCAGACTTTTACCGATGTAATAGCAATTATGCCAGTTTTGTAGTTTGGGAGTGTTCTTGCTCGTAATTGAGCTTCTTTGTCTTATCTTTTTTCCTTTTTTGCCTCTTTATATACCTTCTACAAAGAGACTAAGTAATGCATAGAGTTTTATTAGTTAGATTAAGTTTGCATTAACTGCATTATTCGATAGGCTTTTACGTGGTATTCAGAATTGGGCTTTGTAATGGTCTTCGGCGATTTTTAATGTATTCAGGAAAGAAAGTTTTAGACTCAGGGCTGCATTGAATATCAAGAAGTACAGAAGAGGTGTATGTATGTTTGAATTATCTTCACATTTTTTCTTTTCTCTTTTTCTTACAATTGCTTATTTATTTCATTTATTGAAGAGTCTACAAAGTTTTGGTGTAAGCCTTTCAACTAAAAAAGCAAATGTCAGAGGTAATATATGGGACATCTGTATGAAAAAGATTAATGTATTCCTAATTATTTCCAATAGCGGAATAATTTGGGCTTTTTCCCGACTCTGAAACTGGTTGTTAAGGAATTTGAACAAATATAAAATTACATCCTCAAATTCGGGCTCCTATCAAATTGACATCCATCAAGAACAAGAAGAAAATCACGAAATGGTTTAAAAGTTAATAGAAAATAATAGAAATAGAATCTAAATGTTTTGAGAGAAATTGTGCAATTACTGCGTAACGAAGATATTACAGATAATTGAACGTGAGATACAATTTTTACCAGCCCGATTGGTAGAATGTTGCCTAATTTGGCAACGGTCATGTGAAAATTGGTCTTATACGTCGGAGTGGGGGGGAGGGGGAGGGGTAGAATGAAATTCCTAACCCTTGCTAAATATTATCATTTTTCTTTTTACTAAACTACAAACTCTATTCTTTTTTTTAATTTATTAGAGGGAAATTTCAACATGGTGACTACGTAACTTAGTCGATGGTTCTGAGTAGAATCTGGTGTGCAACTGTGCATTTTCTTCTTTTATGTTGATATACGCCGCGTAAAGTTATAAAGTAGAATAGGAAATCTACCCGTCTAACTTTTAAAACTTCAATTGTATAGACGCGAAACAAATTGTATAATTAAATAAAAAGGCAATTTCTTCAACTGGAGGTAAGAAGCAGCATTAAAACTAAGAACGAGTAGAAATCAATCTGCAACATTATTTCTGCAAACAAGGGATTCAACAAAAACTAGTTCTATTTATATTAGCAAGATTTTAATCCTTAGATTGCATTCCTTTTATTTCAGGTGGGTATCAAAGGCCATCATATTTTCAACCGTACTCAGCCTACGATAAGCATTACGCTTCAATGCCATATGACCAGGGTAGCAACGACCTTATAAAAAATTTAGATGACTACAGCCAAAGTCAGCATCACAGTAAGTCCTTAATTGCTTTTCAGTCTTCATTCCCTTAACTTTTAACCAGACATCGATTTATTTTCTGGTTCATTACCTAGCCTTAATTAATGCTTGCCCAATAATTAATTTTAATAAACATGACATCTCAATAATATAAAAGTCCTAATAAAACAAATCGTGGTAACGAACTGTAAGTAAGGAGCGACCCGGCTCAATAGTAACCAAAACTCTAAAAAACAGAATTTTGATACCAGTAGATACATCAAAAGAATCAGATTTTTATGCTTATTTCAAATATATATATTTGATCAATTTTAGTCCTACCCATCAAAAGAAATTTTGATGGCCTTATTTTGGAAAAGGGGGAAACTCCCCCTAAAAGTGACAGAATCTTAATGAAAATGAAACCATCATATTCAGCGTATCAGAGAACACTACTGTAGAGATTTCAAGCTCCTATTTGCAAATTGTGGAATTTTGCTTTTTTTGCCAGAAGAAAGATCACAGATGTGTGTTTATTTGTTGTTGTTTTTTCCCAGGGATGATCGTATCGATCCAGTGGTCATAAAATATCGCGAGAGGGCTTATTCGAACGGAAATTAAAAGCTCTAGGGAACCTTTTCAAGTGACCAAAAAATTGGAGGGCAACTAGGCCCCCTCCCGTGCTCATTTTTTCCCAAAGTCACTTGATCAAAATTTTGAGATAGCTATTTTGTTCAGCATAGTCGAAAATCTAATAAATAGGTCTTTGAGGATGACTAAATCCCCCACAGTCCCCGGGGAAAGGGGCGCAGTTTATGAACTTTGCCCATTATTTACATATAGTATTTGTTATATGGAAGTATGCAGACGTTTTCGAGAGGGATTTTTTCTGGTGGGGATGGAGTCAGTGGAGGTGGCTACTTGGGAGGATCTTTCCATGGAGGATATTGTTATTAGGGAAGGAACATTTCTATGAGAGGGAGCGCTGGATTTCCCAGCATCATTTTAAAAAAAACTATCAGAAATTAAATAAAAAACAAGTTTTTTCAACTGAAAGTAAGGAGCAACATTAAAACTTAAAACGAACAAAAACTATTACGTATATGAGGGGTTCTCCCCCTAGTCAATACCTCGCTCTTTACACTAAGGTTTTTTTTAGTACTTTCAAAAAAGCCATCTATTCTAATTAAACGGCCTTTGTGATTCAGGGATCATTCTTAAAGAATTGGAACAAAATTCGAAGTTTAGCGTAAAGAGCGGGGTATTGACTAGGGGGAGAACCCCTCATTTACCTAATAAAAATATACATATAGAAGCTCGTTACGTAAGTTATTTCGTGAGTTACGTCAGATTAAAATTTCTAGGAAGCTATTTAGCCAAAAAACAGTAAAATTAATATGCAAATTTCATTTTAATTATTCATGTACGGTGGGCTAAAATCAAAGCTGCGTTAATTCAAAAAGGTTCAGAAATTAAATTTAAAAAAAAACTATTTTTTTTTAACTGAAAGTAAGGAGTGAAATTAAAACTTAAAGCGAACAGAAATTATTCCGTTTATGAAAGGGGCTGTCCCCTCCTCAACGCCTCGCTCTTTACGCTAAAGGTTTTTATTGTTTTAAAAAACAAAGTTGTGAGACAGAGTCAATCTTTAGCTTAAATAGCGAGGCGGTGAGAAGGGGACTGCCCCTTTCACAAACGGAATAATTTCTGTTCGTTTTAAGTTTTAATTTTGCTCCTTACTACTAGAAATTTCTTGTCTGGGGGTGGGAGCAAAGCCGTATCCAGGAGGCAGAGTAGTGATTTGACCAATCCCCCACCCCCCCCCCAAAAAAACAAATGTTTGTCCAATTCATAAAACCGTAACAAAGATTCAAATAAACCAATTTTTGATAAGTTTAAAAAAAATACCCGTCCCCCTCCTGAAACAAGATTTCCCCCGAACAATAATCCTGGATACTGCCCTGGGTAGAGGTCAGTAGTGTGACCCTACAGGCTCAGCTGCCTTGGGTCAGGGAACCTTAAGATTAAATGTATATCCAAGTAATATCTGAACTAAAAGTGCTAGGTGAAATGGAAAAACGGGCGGGCCTCCTGCAGGTATAAAGTAAATCATTGGCAGGTATTTGCCACCCTTATAAAAAAAAAACTAATTTGGCCGTAGGTTCTGCCATTTGGAATGCGCTGGAAAAGCTGAGATAGACATCTTCAAGCAGAAAAAGGAATATCTGGAAGGAATTGCTTCATTAAACTGGTAAAATTTTTCTGGATGTGCTCTCGATATTTGGATAAGTTAATTCAAATATTAGCAGATAATTACACAGTAGGTGTAGAAAATAAAGCGGTCGATACCTGCTTAATTCGGCTTTTAAGACTGAAATCACTTACAAAAAGATACTGATTATTTGATTGGCACCCCGTATATATTAGTCACTCTAATTTAAAATTTTTTTAGCCCTCCCCCTTCTAATAAAGCTAGAAATAGCCCTTGCCTCACCTGCATAAAAGTTTTCTGATTTTGTGGGTTTGTATTATTATTTCCTCTTATTTCACGTCAGCATTTGGTCCAAAATTGAAAATAAAATCAATTTTAAAACAACAAAATCAGCAATCTTGTTACATAGTCTAGTGACATACAAAACCCAATTAGGGGAGGGCTGACTTGGTGTGGAACGTCATCACAATCACATTGAAAACTATATTACGAGAGTATCGGAAATCAGTTGGTATATTTCTTTTTCTTTGTGTCTGATTTCTGGCTTATGCCACAAGTCAATTCAGTCTAGCTTACCCCCTCATCTGAATTAAAACAATAGCAGCAAAATTTTTCCCACAATACGTTTAGAAATAATAATAAATTTTCGAGTTAAAGTTTTTCCCAGCCTCTTAAGCTTTAATTAGACTTTCCTGTTTCTGTAACTTAGCTAGACCTATCTATAGGTCACTAGGAGGGGTGAACTGACATGTAATTTAAATAAAGTGATTGATATAGTCTAAAAGAAAATGGATAATTAAATGGGGATTCGAAAGATATATTTCTTTGATTTTTGAAGCTGGTTTCTGTCCTATACTATTAAATAAACCAGTATTGTTTATTTCTTTTTCAGAAATAAACACTACAATAGCAACTCCTGAATCACTACATTCAGAAAACTACTTCTTAACACAATGTAGAATTTCTTCCTGTCAAATGCTGTACAACACAGTCCCACTCCCCCTCCCGTCTCCACCTAAAGCCTACACATAGTCCCATGTATTATTTTTTTCATGGCTCCTTCATATGGAAGGAATTGTCATAGAAACGTTGAAGGGGGCTTGTTCAATAAAATAAAAGGGTTTCCGCGTCTTTTTTTGAGAATTAAAAGTCTTTATAGGGCAACCATCCCCTCTCTTACGCCGTTCTTAGTTGCCCCTCCCCAATCCGATCCAAATTCTGAAATTACCGTTTTGTCCAAAATATTCGAAATACCAATCAACATGCCGCTGATGATGACACCCCCCCCCCCCCATCCCATGGGGTGATGGCTGCAAATATGCTAGTTGCCCATTTTTTTACTTAGGTTTTATTAATGGAAAAGCGGTGGGGTATATTTGATCTTGGGTTTAAAAAGGCTAAGAATTCTAAGGGAAAATTTTTAAGGAATGTCGAGGGGGATTTTCGCTAAATTAAAAGACGCCATATGCATCAAGGATGTCAAAAAGGCGCATCTTTATTATCTCAGGGACAACTAGAGATATTTAGGCTTAATTCTTAGGGAAATGTTGAGGGGGATATCGAATTAAATCAAAAGACAGCATTGAATCCGGGCTCTCAAAATGTTGTGTCTGCAAAATCTAAGGGTTATCTAAGGATTATAACTTTCAGAAAATGTTGGATGGTACGTTGAACTAAATAAAACTCACTTCCAGGTTGTCAAAACTGCGTATCTGCAATACCTTAGGAACGTTTAGGGTATTAATTGGAAACTTTCAGAGATTATTGTGAGAGATCCAGAACTTAATCAAAAGACACTACGTGTATCTCCGGAATCAAAAGAGTGTTTCCGTGATATCTCAATAACAGCTATGGGTATCAATTCGAAACTTTCAGGGATGTTGGAGGCAGGATGCTGAAGTATATCAAAAGGCACTACCTGTATCCATAATGTCAAAAAGGCCGTATCTACAATATCTGAGGAATGCTATAAGCATGAGCTGAAATTTTCATGGCATGTTGAGAGGGGGGGGGCTAATATACTAAATCAAAAGGAACTGTGTCCAACAATATTGTCACAAGGCTTATTTATAATATCTAGAGAACATCTAAGGGTGTTTGTTTGACGGTTCTAAATAATTCTAAGGAGATATTTGACTTAATCTATAGACACTATACGTATCCAGGTTGTTAAAAGGGCATGTCGTAATATATGCACCCATATATACAATACACTTTTGGCACTGTTAAACACTAAATTAGACATTGTTTGCTTCTATGCTGTCAAAGAATGTACGTATCTGCAATATCTAAGGAATGGGTAAGGTTATTAAGTTGAAACTAAGAGGACTTGTTGAATTATCGTCGAACTTTGTTATGTTTAGGGGAATTTTGAGAATCTAAGGGTACTAAGATGGAACTTCCAGGGAATGGTGACGGAACACTGAACTAAACCAAGAGACATTATATACATGCATGTGAACACTATTTTCATATAGGTGGTCAAAGAATGTATCTGCAATATCTAAGGGTTGGATAAGGCTATTACGTTAAAACTGCGAGGGCATGTTGAACTAACTTTGAGCTTGGGTATGTTGAGGGACATGTTGAACTGCTAAGGGTATTAAGCTGAAGCTACAAGAATTAAAAAATAGAAAATTATCATTAACGTGAGAAAATTTAATAAATTAAGACAAGCCAGCTGTGTCGTTATTTATATATTTGATTATAGGTGGCCTTTATAAATACGTTTGCTGTGGCCATAGGTATTCAATGTATAAAGAATATGAAAATTACTACTTGGAATGTTATAACGTTAAAAATCAACTATTGTATTGAGATTTTGACTTACGAATCCAGCCGCTTTGAACTGGACTTATTAGAAGTGTCAGAAATTCATTTTTCAGGGATAGAAAATATAAAATTTGGTAATATAGAATTTACTTGTTCAGGCAGGAAGGAATAGGTACATAGGCATGGAGTAAGGCTTATGATGAATAAGGAAGCTGCTAAGTCTCGCTTAGGTTGGGAATTTATTAATAACAGAATTCTAGTTGCTAATTTTGTCACTAAAAAGTGTAGAGCATCTGTCATAGTGATATATGCCCCTGTACAACCGAATAAAGGAAATGGTAGTGACACAGATGAATATTGTTTACAGCAACATAAATAAATAGACGTAGGTCAGTAGAAATATGGATAGATTGTATCCTAGCTTAGGTAGATTTGGTATAGGAAAAGAAAATGATTGCACAATAATGCAAATTTGTCAGTATAATAATCTTGTTGTAACCAATACAGTATTTGGTCATAAAATGACCCTTAAGTGAACCTGGTATTCACATGTTGTTAAGATAGTCTTACTACGACGGTGAGCCTTACTTATTATGTTATAGTAAACCGAAGACTGGTAAGATCAGTACAAGATATTAGGATATATAAGATTGCTCTTATTGATTGCATTGAAGCGTGGTTCTGAAGCGTAGGCACTCTGAAAGACGGAAGAGAATTTGCTAGATGTTTTCCAGAGAAATTGCCAACCGATTGTTTCCGGTTCCCGACTGACTGACCGTATCCGAGGAATCTGAGGGCCATACATTCTAAAGTCACAGCTTGAGCGAAATATATTTTTAGACATGACATCTTGGTAGAATTATAGTTGGAATTCATTCAATTGCATTTTCATAGGAAAAAAAACAAGGATTGTGGGATCCAACATCAATAGGGAGGGGAAAAGTAATATAAGAATTGTATTATAATCAAATCCATAACAAATTCCATTCTGGCACAATATTAATGCGCAATTCTTGCCTACCCTTGCATTTCTGTGTTTCTCTCCGTCTTGAAAGTGAAGCTTCCTCTGCCAAGCAATTTTGTAGTTAAATCATTTTGAGGCCGATAATCATGCTTAAATTTTGAGAACAAATATGAAATCTAGGTTTGGTCTATCGAAAAAAATTGTACTTAGCTGTATGAGGAGAAAAAGTTGGCCAATATCCCTAGCATCCTAAATAGTTAATTGAAATTCTATTTTATGGTAAAACACACACACGAAAAAATTAAAATGAAATAACTTGCAAGAAAAATAAAAACTGAATTAAACGAGCAAATACAAATTTCTGTTTGTTTTAATGAGCGATTATTTTATTTGTTTTGTTTCATAGACTCTTTTGTATTTTCAGATTTGTTTTGAGCTATTTTTTTCTTTTTCAGTGTACAACAAAGTTAACTTTGGCGAGCAATATTCAACTCATTACGATACGGACGATGATGCAAAGGTCTATCCATACATGCAGCAATACGGAAAAGCCCAGAGAAGATATCCCTATTAGAAAATTTTGTCTTTATACCTTATTCAAACATAAACTTTGTCTTCTTTTAAGTTGATGTTGAATAATTTTCAAGTCCCTTTAGTGTTAATACTTAATTCTTCATACTGAAAACCAGCCTCACAACCTGTCTGACGAAGGAATTTCAGAGCTCATCGAATGTTTGGCATAAGAGAATGCCATACCTTAGGCTCAGTACAAAAGCAAAAAATATTATTGCCCCTTCCCCAAATACTACAATTCTTGGCACTCTTACTATTCACGAAACCCCAAAGAAAAAAATTCTTGAAATTTTCAACTGGATTCCCTGATTCATTGGGCAAAACCGGGGATTTTTACCGAACTAAGCATAAAATCCATCTCATTTTAATGAGAACATCTAATTGTAAGCTATATAGCCCCCAGGGTGACAACCCTTTTGTTATCCCAAGGATTCAGGCAAAAAAAGGAAAAATGCATAGGGAATACAGTCAATACTGCCAGTATCAAACCTGCTACTGCCGAATCTCAATGTACAACACTCATGAAAAATACTCGCTTCAATTACCCACGGCAAAAAACCCCAGGGTTTTTCAGGGTAAATAAAGACTGGGTGTTAGGGACGCTTACCAATTGTGCAAAGTACGATATAGAGAGGGGAAAATTACAGCATCCAAATCAAAGCACATTAGCTAGTGTCATATTTAGTTCAAAACTTAAATTCTGTTCTATGAAATACTAATCACTATTTACAAGATTTTGGTAGAATTTGAGACAAATGACAAAACATATGGATTTTAGTTACAGTTTTTCTTTTATTGATCATGTTCGAAAAATTTAGTTGTTTGTGCTTTACCTACTGGTCTCATTACTACCGACAACATAATTGCGGTAAAGACACCACAACTCTTCCAAAACGTCAAATGGCTTAAAGCATCATCTTATACATTAGACTTCAGGATTATGTTCAGTGATAGTGGCTGGCTAACGATTTTCACTAAGTGGCAATAAAATCGGTCTTTCTCTTAAAAAGTAGTTTCGTTCGATGTCAAAAAGAGTAGTTGTGAAAGAAGGTATTGGCAAATCATATCTTTCTTGTCTGAGTCGGATTATTTTTTTCGTGTTGGGTCTTGGGTTCAGTAACACAGGTATAGCAATTTTTTTAAGTGTATTTTAGAAAAAAAAAGAAATAAGGCATTAGGAGGCTCGGGCGCTTGGTAATGTTTAAAACTGTAGCTGGAAAATTGGAACGCTTATTTTGAAGTCAATAACCGCCAGGTTTTTTTTACCCTCGGAGAAGGTCTTTCAATAGGCCTATAGTAGTACATTATAGCATGGTATTCCTTACCTTAGACCTTAGATCCTCCTGTACCTCCAGAGGCACACAGGGCGTCTGTTAACAGCCTCCAATCACCCCGCAAATGAGCTGCGGCGTAGATGTCCTCCCACTCTGGGATTAAGGATGCATGAAGGGCTCTCCTGTCCCGCTAATATGTCCTGCGAAGCGTGGTTTTGGGCCTTCCTCGTTGACGCGTGTCGTCTGGTTGCTACTGGAGAAGTATATTCGGTAGTCTCAATCCTGGCATACGGATAATGTGGCCAAGATAGCGCCATCTTCGTTGCCTGACTACATCAGCGACATCAGGCTGGTTTGTGTAGTGGCTAATTTCCAAGTTTGTTGTCCTATCCTTCCAGTTAATGTTCAGGATACATCGAAGACAGTTGTTTTCATATGCAGTGAGTCGTTTTTCCTGTTCAGCTGTGAGTTTTAAACATTCCATCGCCTACGTGAAGATCGAAGGGATGTTTCTTCTGAAAAGGTGAAGTTTTAGCTGGAGTGAGTACTTCGCTGATCTCCAGACTAGTCGAAGTCGTTGAAATGCCGAGCTTGCCAGGGCTATTCGTGTTCTCAGCTTTTTTTCGGAATCGCCACTAAACGAGACGGTGCTACCAAGATATCGGAAGTCGGTGACTTGCTCTATGCTTTCAGTTCCAACTGGATATTCATCGGTGAGTTAGTGGTTGACATCGCTTTGGTTTTCGGGACGTTGATATGCAGCCCAAAGTACTCAGCTCTTTCGGCTAACTTGCATAAAAAGTCTTGAAGTTTGCTTTTGTCTTTCTCCATCAATCCAACATCGTCTGCTAAGTCGAGATCTTGGACTAGCCTGCCTGCAATTTTGATTCCTTATCCATCCATTTGTCTGAATGTGTTCTGAGAAATGTTTCATAGAGTCCAATAATCTGAGAAGAATTAGCTAAGAGAGACTTCAAATTATTTAGAGAAGAATCGAGTCCTTGGATGTTTAAATGAAGAACTGAGAAATTACTACCAGAATTTATATTTTTGGTCAAGTCATATCTATAGACACAATTAGCAGTAGAATTACTAGTCAAAGAAGATATATTAGATGGGGTCCCAGATGAGTCATCAATTAGATTTAAAGCATTTAGAGGAGTCATCTCAAGCCATTAAACTTGAATAGGAGTAGAGTCATCAAAACTAGAGTGATCATCATCAACAGCTGTCATTTATAAGAAGCGGATGTAATAAAAATCCGGACATAGTTAAAGAGGATTGCGCAGAAAAAGAAAGAATAAACAGGTAATTATTAGAAAAATTATTTGTGCAATGATCAGGATCTAGAGTCATCGTATGAAAGAAAAACAAAAAATCATTAACAATATAAAACACAGTGAGGTAGCCAAGAAGTTTGGAAGAAAAACATAGAAACTGAAAAGATAAAAAGAAAGAGAGAGAATTTAGTAGCCTATAGTTGGTCCATTGTATACAGAAAAAGAATTCAAGCAGAAGTAAAAAAAAAGAAAACTGGTTGGGAGGCAGGTAGAAGGGAAAATAGTAAAATCTTAGGGAAAACGCTGAAAAGAAAGAGACAATGAAGTAAAAGCAAGATTAAACATATAAATAACATATAAGGAACATATAGCTAACATGGAAAGAGCACACACAGAAAGCATTCAAAAGATTGGGCCAAAACTGACCGATTAAAGTAGTGGGCAGAACACTAAGCATGATTAGCTTTGAGACTGGCAGGAGCAGAGGCTACAGCACCATCTATATCACCCTTGGTCGCCATCTTACGGGGACTGGTATAATCAGTTTTGATAAATATGCTGTCGTCTACTGTCCAAGCATTTCTTTAGCCTAGCTTACTCTTAGTATAGGAAAGAAGATTGAGTCTATTCTTAGTCAGGGATTCATTCACTGAAATTCGCGTACCCTTCAAGTTCTTTCTGATTTTCATAATGGTTGATCGAATCTTCAGGTTGGAGAAAGTAACGACGATTGGACGAACGGTAGTGTTAGTTTTCCGACCAATCCTGCGGACTACTAGTGGGATTCCCGGGAATTTTGAGCTACAAAACTCAAAAAATTTATTGTCTGTATTTTCCGGGATCGAAACGTCCTCGTCAAGTCGAAACAACAAAATCTGATTATTTAGAGAGCTCTGTTCAATAGTGTCTTTCTGACAAATTGATTTTTACTTAAGCCTCACCTTAGTACTCTGAACTTTCATAGTAGTCTGAAGTCGTCGAATTTACGTTAAGCACTAGCTGTTCGATACTTTTGAGCTGGCTGTCCATTTCAGCTAACTTTGTTTTAAACATTTGTTTCTAAATCCAGAGACAGGCTGTTATAGATATAATTCTTAATGCCTTCAATGGCTAGGTCACTTAGAGTGCCCGGGTGGGACTGCAAAGAAATAGCTTTCGAAACTGCGTCGCTGATTCTCAGTTCCATGTCTTTTTCAATACGTGGGAAGCAAAGATCAGACTTTCCTTTAGTGCATTCAGGTGGTTTGTGATTACGATAATCTTTTCCTCTATACTCTCTTCAGAGAACTTAATTTTGCTGTCTGAGCATGTTTTGCGAGGAGGCACTATTCCCCTTTTCTCTCTACTGGCCATCTGGGACAACTATCACTATACTGTGGTTAGTTACTTACAGGGTAGGCACGAACACGGCCACTGGAGTCAACTACAAATTATTCAGCATCAGAGAAGAAGGATTTATATGACAGTAATAGATGCTGGGTCTGATGTGGAAGTGGGGAATAAAAACCGATGAAGATTGGGCAGCTCAAGTCATTTAAATAGTGATATCACACAATTAATGAGGATTATCAAAATTTTCTGCAAATAATTCACAAACTATCAATACATTCAATTGATTATTTTTTTTTTTAGCTTTTCATAGTTACAAGTTTAACTAATAAAATTTTTTTTTTTTTTACTGTCCACTGCATTCACTGGATAATTTTGAATAGATTACCATTTTGTAATGCGTTATATAGGTAATAACTCCAGTTCATTAACTTTTCCAAACAAACAACAGCTCCCTATGTATGAAGAGACAAGACACGACTCAAAATCTAGTAATATTCAACACCTCTGACAACTTGTGAAACATCAAATGCTCTACAGTACAATTTACCTGACAAGAATTGTAATAACTGTATTTGCTTACTGTTCATAGGATTACAGTATCCAGATTGATCATCAACTTAGTCCTAGAATTAAACTGTTTCCAAATAAATTTGACTTATATCCACCTTAGTAATTAATTAGCTTTCACTTCTTAGAAAGTTACTGAAAGAAAGTTAGCTATTAAAACCCTCACTTAAACTTACCATTCTTCTATAATACGTTAATTGTAATCTTTCTAATGCACCACCCTTATCAAATCCCTAAACTTCTGTTCCCTACTCCATTGCCGACCTAATCTTACTCTCAAACACTCGCTTCTGTGAATTAATAGGGACGTTTTTTCACTCATCAATGTGCTAAGATCTTATATCTTTTGTCAGAAAACGCTTAAAAGTGAAATCTTTGAACAAAGATCTTACATGTTTGGTCGTTTTTGTGCAAACGTCTTTCATCATTCTGCTCTGATCAGCGGTCTGAGAACAATGACGAGTAGATCATCAAAGTTCTCTCATCATTTTTCTATACGGCAGAACAGTGGCAGTCTTCACACTTTTTGCTAACATCAGTGAGCTGTAACATCTTAGAACAAAGATGAGTTAAAAAACGATAATTTTTGCAGAAAGATGTAGGATCTTAGATGTAAGATCTTAGTGCTAAAAAACGGGCCTAATATCTCCAAGATCTACTGACCAGAAGGAACTATCTAGAACCACTCATATTACCCTACTCCCTTTTTCCAACTAATTCTACATGCTTGCCCCAATTACCCTCACCTATTAACCCAAACCCCAAGTAAACAAACTCATCCACAACATGTAAATTTTCCATTCCAAACCTAAAATCCTCTTTCTCCCCATTCTCACTTCCCCTCAAAAGTCAAAATGAGGATTTGCTAACATTAAGTGCTAATTTTTTCCTTTATAAATATCCCTCTAAAATGTCCAAAAGCCTATATAGGTTTCTTGCTGAGTCAGCCAACAGGAAAATGTCATCAGCAAACATGAGAGTGAAAAACCGCATGAATTAAGCTGTAACACTGGGGCCGGGTTTTGCTCAAACTTATCCTCCAAGTCTAAATCATTCAGATACAGTGAAAATTATCAAGCGGAAACCGTTAAACCTTGCTTCACTCCATGACCTAATATTTCTGTAAAACCTGTTTGAAGGCCTATATCTAATAAAATATTTATTAATAAATTCCTTCTAAGTTCTAACCTCACAAACGCTCCCCTAAGATTTAGAAACACAGACCATAACCTGCTACCCTCACTCCTATTATACTTTCTAATCAATGAATCCACTATAAAAATTTAATATACCGTAGAAAAGTTTTCCCTAAATCCTGCCTATATTTCAACAAATTTTGTCCCTTTTTCCAACCAGACGTGTAACCTTCTACATAGGACCTTGCAAAACCCCTTATCGAGAGTAGTATGTTACCTTATATTTTGCTTACTCTATGTTCCTTCCCATGCTATTTGCTTCCTTTATGTTCCTTCCCGTACTATTTGAGTAGATTATGTTCCTTGGTACCTTTCCAAGCAAAGTGATCAAACACGTTTTGGAACTATGGTTGAGATTGTATAATGCAATCAGACTGGTTTCGTTTCACGGGTTCATTAATAGAACAACTACTGTTTTTTAAAAGGGTAATTACTTCTAAGTTCAATAACCAAATTAAACCTCCGATGGTTATGAATACATCACGGGTAATTGAAGAATGATGAATGGAATGCTATAATTAGAATGGTTTTAAGTTGAAAATTGTACCATTTGCGTAAAAAATATCTCCATTTGCGATTTTTTTTTGCGAAAAGGTTTTTGCGAAAGGGTATGCCGTTGGTTATGAATGCGTCACGGGTAATTGAAGAATGAGGAATGGAATGAATCAACAATACAAAGAATATACTCAGATACGTAATAGATTTGGCATCTACAAGAGACATTGGTACAAGGTGTTCAATAGATTAATTGGCTTTATATCCTTTTGCGTCAAAGCTAATTTAATTTGCAAAAAAGGGTATAGCATTTGCGAATTGGACTGTATAAACGATATTAATTTTTGATTGAATAATAGGGATTTGAATGATCCTAATTAGTGATCGGATCGTATGAAGGTGGAGATAAAGGGTTAAACTGATTAGCAGTTAAGGTAACCCCTCGGGGTTGTTAACTCATACCTTATTTATTATAAATTTGGAATACCATCAATCTATGAAAATGGTTAACAACGACAAAATGGTCTTTTGACTTGACCTAGCTTTACTTCTTCGATGTGTTCTGTATAATATACAAGTGGCTTTTGAACAGTGTTGTCAATTTAAAATAGAGTCTAACGTTATAGTATACTAAAAAGTTGATACTAAGAGAGATGTAGATGGTAAGAAAAGAATTTTAATAAAGAAATTCAGAACAATCCATAGAAATCCTTACAAATCAAGTAGTGAGGTGTATATGAGTACGAATCGTCACGGATCATAAGCACCAATGACTCTACCCACCAGGGACCTCAACCCCCAAAACGTCCCCTATCCCCAAACTCCAAGGGGGCCGCCTCCCCTACAACTTTTTGCCGCCCCCCCCCTTTTTTGATTTTTTTTTAAGTTTTGTTTAACGTTTTTTGTTATTTTTTTTAACATGATATATTTTTTCAACTTTTTTTTTACATTTCTTCGAATGAGATGAAACATACTTAAAACATTAAAACTTTACATTTAATATTTTCCAAACTCAAAATGAGAATGGTATAGATATGTTAGTCATGACCTTTACTATTAAAAAAATAATGTTTGTAGTAGCATTTTTTTTTATTGGACTAATTATTCAACTTTTTTTACATGTCTTAGAATGACAGGGAACATATTTAAAACATAAAAAAATCACATTTAATGTTTTCCAAATTCAAAAAGAGGATGATATAGAAATATTAGTCGTTATTTTTACTATTAGAAAAATATTGTTTGTAGTAGCACTTCTTTTTTTATTGGACCAAATTTTATTTTTGAAATTTGAAATTATTCAACTTTTTTTTCTTTTTTTTACGTATCCTAAAATGACATGATGCACAATACAGCTATTTTATTCAAGATAGAATTTGCATTAGAATGAATAAATTCCTTATCATCTTCCTTCGTCGGTTACGTCGGATAAAATGAAAAAGATATTAAGTATCAGAGTAAATAAATTCTTTGTCAATGTCTATTTGACAGATACGTTTGATAACACTGACCATATCTAAGTATCATAGTGAATAAATTCTATATCAACTTCTTTGTCTGATACATGAGATAACATTCACAAAATCTAAGTATCAGAGTGAATAAATTCTTTTTCAATGTCTTTTGACAGATACATTTGATAATACTGACATAATTCAACCGTCAAGTTGAACAAATTCTTTATTCAAATTCCTTATGGATATCTTTTTTCAGATACGTCGAATAACGTTGACAAAATCTATTTATTGTAAGGAATAAATACTGTATCATCATCCGTTTTTGGATATGTCATTATGAAAAAAATGTAAGTAAGTAAGTAACAAACTCTTTCTTGAATTCACTTCTTGGATACACAATACAAAAATTTAATTCAGGAAACAATGAAAAAAATTTAACAAATTCTTTATTAACATTCTTTATCGATTGAATTCGCTTCCTGGACAGAGAATAAAACAATTTCACAAAATCTAAGTATCAGAGTTATTAAATTCTATATCAGCATCCATTTCTCGGATACATAGAATAAAATTGACAAAATATATGTTTTAGAGTGCATATTTTTTTTATAAGCATCATTTGTCAGATACATCGGATAAGATCGAGAAAATATAAGTATCAAAGCGATTTAATTCTATATCAAAATCCTTTTCTTGGAATAAATAGGTTAAAATTTAAAAAAGCTAAGTATCAGAGTGAATAATTTTTTTTATCAAAATATTTTGTCACATACATCGGATAAAATTGACAAAATCTAAGTGTCAGTGTGAATAAGTTTTTTTTTATCAACATCCTTTGTCAGATACATCGAAAAAAATTAACAAAATCTAGATATCACAGTGAATAAATGCTTTAACAACATCCTTTATCGGATATGTTGGATAAAATTGACAAAATCTAAGTATCAGCGTGATTAAATTCTATATCAACATCCTTTTCTCTGATACATAGGATAAAATTGACAAAATCTAAGTGTTAGAGTGAATAATTTTTTTTTCTCAACATCCTTTGCCAGATACATCGGATAAAATTGACAAAATCTAAGTGTCAAAATGAATAATTTTTCTTCTTATCAACATACTTCGTCAAATACATCAAATAAAATTGAGAAAATGTAAACGTTAGAGTAAATAAATACTTTATCAACATCCTTTATCGAATATGTCGGATGGAATTGACGAAATCTAACTATCAGAGTGATTAAAATCCAAATATCAGAGTGATTAAATTCCATATCAACGCATCTTTCTCGGATACATGGGATAAAATTGACAAAACCTAAGTATCAGAGTGAATAAATACTTGATCAACATCCTTTAAATGCATTATCAACATCATTTGTCGGGTATATCGGATAAAACTGACAAAATATAAGTATCAGATCGATTAAATTCTATACCACCATCCATTTCTCGAATACATGGGATAAAATTACACAAAAGCTAAGTGTCTTTAGTTTTTGGTCAGATACAATAAATATAATTGACAAAATCTAAATATCAGAGTGAAAAAATGCTTTACCAGCGTCCTTTGTCGGATATGTTGGATAAAATTGACAAAATCTAAGTGTCAGAGTGAATACTTTTTTTTATCAACATCTTTTGTCTAATACATCAAATATAATTGACAAAATCTAAGTATCAGAGTGAATAAATGCTTTATCAGCATCCTTTGTCAGATATCTCGGATAAAATCTAAGCATCAGATTGATTAAACTCTATATCGACATCCCCTTCTTGGATACATCAGATAAAATTGACCAATTCTTAGTAGCAGAATGAATAATTTTTTTATCAACATCTTTTATCTCTTACAATGAATATAACTGAAAAAATCAAAATCTGTGTACTGTGAAAAAATTTTAAGTAAGTAAGTGACAAACTCTTTCTTGAATTCACCTCTTGGATACACATTACAGAAATTTAATTCCGGAAATTATGAAAAAATTGAACCAATTCTTTGTTAACATTCTTTATCAATTGAATTCGCTTCCATCAACATCCTTTGTCAGACACATCGAATAAAATCAACAAAATGTAAATATCAGAGTGAATAAATACTTTATCAATATCCTTTATTGGATATGTCGGATAATTTTGACAAAATCTAAGTATCAGGGTGAATAAGTTTTTTTATCAACAACCTTTGTCAGATACATCGAATAAAATTGACAAAATCTAGATTTCAGAGTGAATAAATGCTTTAACAACATCCTTTATAGGATATGTTGGATAAAACTGACAAAATCTAAGTATCACAGTGATTAAATGCTATATCAACATCCTTTTCTCGGATACATAGGATAAAATTGACAAAATCTAAGAGGTAGAGTGAATAATTTTTTTTACCAACATTCTTTGCAAGATACATCGGATAAAGTTGACAAAATCTAAGTGTCAGAGTGAATAATTTTTTTTTCTTATCAACATCCTTTGTCAGATACATCGAATAAAATTGACAAAATGTAAATATCAGAGTGAATAAATAACTTTATCAACATCCTTTATCGGATATGTCGGATAAAATTGACAAAATCTAAGTATCAGAGTGATTAAAATCTAAGTATCAATTTTGTTTACTTATTCAATGACGGTGAGCCAAAATAAAACCTGCATTAACTAAAAAACGATAAGAAATTAAATAAAAAAGCAAGTTTTTTAAACTGAAAATAAGGAGCGACATTAAAACTTAAAACGAACAGAAATTATTCCGTATATGAATGGGGCTGTCCCCTCCTCAAAGCCTCGCTCTTTACGCTAAAGTTTGACTCTGTCTCACAACTTTATTTTTTAAAACAATAAAAAACTTTAGCGTAAAGAGCGAGGCGTATGCTGGAGAAAAATTTTCAGCAATTTTTAACAACATACACCCTTTTATAAATCTGGACACGAATAGTACTGTTTATTTAGATTCATACCTCCTTCAGTTGACCTGAGATGGAAAACTTGATACCTTTCGCAAAAAAATCTGTTTACAAACTTTGGTAGCTTGGATACACTTACGCTATTTTGATTTTGAAAAATTTCACGAGCAGAAGTAGCCCCGAAAGTTTGAACATAATACCCTCAGTCGTTCTTGGGATACTGCTGAGATTCCTTATTGGGAATTAGCACTATCACAGTGCATTTTGATTTAATCTTAAGGCAACATTTAGTTTTTAAACATAATGGGGAAATTGGAGGGTGAGTGTGGGAGGGTGGTAGTGGAAGGGGGATTAGTTGCCCTCCAGTCACCTTCGACTATTAAAAAGGGCATCAGCCCTTTCTATTTTCAATCGAATGAGCCCTTTTCGAAGTGCCCGCGACAACTCCTTCGATACGAAGTGCCCTAGTCTAAACAACAACAACAACAAAAAATATCATTAATCACTTTTGACTATTAAAAAGGATATTCTCCCTTTGAATTTCAAATCGAATGAGCCCTATTTCAAGTTTCTACGGCAAAGATTTTAATAAAAACCTTATATGTCAGTAGTAATGGTGTACGCACTTTCAAAAATAAATGAAAAAATACATTGAATTTCCTAAGAAAACCCACGCATGTGACACTACACTTACACGTGAACATTCTAAAAAGCTTGGCAAGGTTTTTTTTATTGATAAGAATTACAAAATGAATGTACCGTTTGACGTAGATATTTTTTCGGAGCCAATCAGAGACATTAGAGGTTGTTCAATATACGGTAACTTGATTGGTGATTGGGATTTGAATAAAAGGAAGGGTTTTATTATATTTCATATTAGTAGGAGAATTGAATTCAGAGAGAATAGTTTATTTGAGAGGATATTAGTAGAGAAAAATGAGTGGTGCATTTACATTGTTAGAGATTAATGATGGAGTCGGTAGCAGTAATGATATACGAGTACCCAATGTGGCTGGGGAAATAACTGGAGGCTGTAGACTATGTCTTAAGTGGGATGATATTTATACTAGATACGTGATATCATTAGAGAAATTTAAGAAGGAGGAACAACTATGTTTTTCGGGAAAAGTGAATATTGTCCATATAAATAAACTTTGGTCAGCTTTAGATATCCTATAGAAATATATTGATGAGAACAAAATATATCATTGAATAACATTGTTGTAATTATGCTCGATAAAATTGTTTCTAAATCAAATGTATTTTTCTTTCTATAGTAGACTAGCGTATATTTTTTAGAGTAGAAAAAATTCTGGTTAGTCTGAAGTTATTGTGAGAGTGTTAGGACTCTAAAAATGGATAGATTTGAGAAAGAGCGAATCATGAGGAATCTAGTGTTTATGGAAAAATGTATGATTCTAGATTACGATTTTCTAGAGTTGTCTATTTAAAGGAAGATATTTTCTCGGGGAATGCTTCTCGATATAATGAAAACTGATTCTCCATCATTAGACTATTGTATGAAGCTTCTACATCGTGGTCCAAATGCATTTACACAATTTATTGATATATTGATCACGACATGGCAAAATGATATTGTGGATATGCTTTTAAACATTAGTTTAGAAATTTAGGACTTTTTTCTTGAGAAAGATGGCGTACAAGGATGATTTACTCCTTTCTCTCTATCTCAGAAAATTTCTTGTTGTTGCTAGCTCAGTTTCATTGTGGCAGTGAGGGTGTCAACACATGAAAATATGTTCCATACATGTCCGCTATGTATGTACACACTGGGCAGCTGGTCATCATGTGAGAATTGCACAATGATTGATGAGTATGATGAAAAGTGTAGATTATGAAACCCGTGTAAATTGCATAGAGGATATGCTGTACAAATTATAGGTTGTAATTCCTGTCTTGAAGAGGTGTGTGACTCTCATCCTAGAGGGCACCTATGCTCCAATTGTCACTATGATAAATGTAATCAGTGGGAGAATACATATCCCGGTATGATTGGAAAGAATCCTAGGCGTGATTTTAGTTTATTGCTACGAGATTGGTATCGTCGTGATTTTAGCTTGTTCTGGGAGGAGGAACCGGGTCAGCGATTCAACTGTTGGAACAACAAAAGAATATGGTTTCTACGTCATCGTTGTGAAGACAATGGGTGTTATGATTATAAACCCACTGATTTTTATTTGGCTGTGACGGAATGTGATTCGCCACTTGACGACACTGTTTGTGAAATTGCTTCAAATAAGCAAATTGAAACATGTGAATTCTATAGAATGAATGAGAATAGTATCATTGTCTATACAAAGAGATATGACAGGAGTGAAGTTACGCTCTACTATAGAAAATGTGACCCTGACATTGCAGTACATCAGAATCAGTACGCGGTGAATTTAGATAATCTACCTGTATTAGTTGTTGTCAACAAATACCTATGCCTAGTAGAAGATGCAACCTAAAGAGTAGAAAAGTCATTTTATCATATATATAAATTTTTATCATTTATTAATAAACAATTTCACATACATTTTTAGAATATTTTATTCGTAGGGCACTAAATATTAAATACGCTTGTAAGTATATTTTCCACTAGAAAGTCGTTCAATCGAGGTAAGTCAACGTCGATGTCAAGAAACTGCTTGTAGGTATAGCCACGACATCTGAACATGAAAAAGAGTAGTAAATAAAAGCCACATGTCTTAGTCGTTAAATCCTGTACTCTTCGTTGATTTTGAATAATAGTTTTCCCACTGCTTTCAATAAAGTTGCTGATGTGTAGCGCGTAGAATTTATACGATAGGCGAAAAGGATCAAAAAAATCAATATTCCTCGCTGTTTTAAAGATGCGTAGCCAATGACTTGTCTTTAAAGTCAATGGGCTGCTATTAACAATGATAAAGGTGTTGTTAAGACTCGGAATTTTTTCAATGAAGTCCAATGGTATGCAATAGGACTTGTACTGGGACATGTATGGATCCATACTAAATACGCTGATTATTTGGTTTGTGTTCATGGTGCTAGATCTAGTAGAACACTGTCGTCAGGTTTGATTTCCCAATAGGTTTCAGATTGACTCAGTGATATTAGCGTGATACTCTCAGTCAAAGCATCGGTAAATATACACTCTAAACGTACATTCCCTGTTCGTACTATGCTCATATCCTGAGTCCCCGACAAGTCCAAAACAATTACCCCATGATTTTTTGAAAACATTGAGTCGGTTATTCCATTGTCAAATAGTTAAGAGTCATGATCTAGGGATTGCATGGTCGACTCGTACAGAGTTCTATAGGATTTTTTGTAAAATGATAGAGTGTACAGTGGTATACCATTCACTTTGCACACAAGGCTAGATAGACCAAAAAAATTAAAATCATGGGGGGATTCAGTCCAGGATCCAACGGCACTGTCACTCTTCACAAAGGGCAAAGCCAATTTTGATGGGATTTCTCCATTGATAAATGATGAATCGCTATAGCTACGAGAGCCAGTGGCAATGTGACGTTGATTGGTGATCGTATGGGGGACAAGAAGTTTAATGTTGTTACCATTGACTTTTAGCTTTTCCACTGCCAATGCATCAGATCTCATAACATTTTGTTTTTGGACGTGGAGGATTGCCAATGTGATAATGACATTTGCATCGGGTGCTGCAGTAAGTATTTTTCTCAAAATGAAATTTAATGGGGCCAGCTGTAACTTTATGTCAATCTTGATATTTGGGGGTAGCCATTGGGATATATTGAATATCTAATTATTTAATTTTCCAACCAGATGATGCTCCTGGGTCACAGCAGTAGTCAACTCGCCGTCAGTATTAAAACCTGGTCGATATTCATAGCCCAATGATTGTCCTCTCAACTCCTTGTATGCCTTTGGTGTCATCATCATAAATTGTATGTAGCTTGCATAGTTGGATAAATTCATACTAGTGCTCACCAATGTTCCATTAATAAATACATTAATTTGTTTGAACAGGTTGTGTAGAATACAGTTCTCGTAGGAGAGATCATCGCCAGCATTTGGAGTTGTATTATCTGACTTTTTCTTCACCGCAACATTTAAATCAATAAATGTTGACGACAAATCAATGAAATAGTCTTCATTGGAAAATATTTGAAAGTGCATATTTTCCGAGAGGGGTTGTTGGGGGTGAAAATGTTCATAGTAGCCATACTTGACACTGATATCAACATTTTCAGCATTGAATAGATTCAATGAGGAACTAATTGACGGATATGATTCCTTGTGGGGGAGATAAGTCATCTTAAGAGAATAAATTCTTCTTTGATCTAACAATTTTTTTCTTTTTCTTCTTCTTCTGCTTATTGGCCTTCGTTGTTTTATTCCTCAAAGTCCTTGTTGATGTCCTTTGCTTCCTGCCTGGGTGGAGACTGATGAGTGAATGACGCGATCGCATCCTTTTCAATCCCTCCCCATTTGGTCGAGATTTTAGTTGCTCACCAACGGCTCTTGCTGAAGATCTAATATTTTCCTTAACACTCTCCTTGAAATACTTGCCCGACCCCCAGTCCTTTAGTGTGGAGGCAGCAAAATTTGATGCAGCAGGTACAAGATATTTTCTGGCAAGGGGTAGTGCAGAACGAAATAGCCTAGCAAACCAGCTACCAAGACCATAGCCAGACATTGTAGTACGCCCCTTGTAGTAGTCCAATCCATTGCCTATTTGACGTGGACTCAGAGCACCAACATAGCAATCGATATCGGGACAGACAAACGGAATTCTTCTATTGTTCATTTTAGGTGATTGTGCTGTCGCCGAGAATGGGTCGAAAATGACATGTAATCACTGCTAAGCCTTTTGTTATTGCTAGAGGATCACCCAATTCACTTCTTAGTGTTAACTGACGGAGTTTTAAATACGAAGTGTTTACAGGAACATACTGAAGATGTTTTATATTATAGTGATGAACATGTTCATGAGATGTTTTTCGTTCAAGAACACGTAGGAGGGGGACATTTGAATTACCAACTCTCGATGTTTCCACAAAGGATGCATAGAAAAATATGCAAGAGTCCGAGGCAAAACCAAGTGGATAATCAGCAAAAATAACTTGATCCATCCCGTAAACGGTGTCAGCATTTTTCCATTGATCGTATTCTGTTTAAAGCAAAGAACGTCTCTCAGATTATCACTGAGAATAATTATTTCAGTGTCAACAAGTGAGGTAATGTAAATCCTATCGTGTTCCAATGAATAATTAAAATGGAATTTACTATTCCTACGATATGAGATTTTTCTATTGATTATACGACAAATCTGTCATATAATCGTATTCAATTTATTTATATTCGGCATGTGGATATTCGCTAGATTTAAGTGCTTTAACCCATTCAGAGTCAGCGAAGATTGTCCAATCGAATGGCATAAGTTTTATGTAATACACAAGATCCTTTCTCAGGATATCGTTGATATTTTTGAGAATACAGTTGACAAGAGCCACTTCATACGCACCATCAAATTTGTTGGCGGGAGAAAGTTTTGTCCAAAAACCACTTGTCGTATTCAAGTCGTTGTAGAGAGGATCGGAAACGTTGGACATAAATGTTACAAATAAATCACTGGGCATTGTCAATATCTTCAACACCGATCCAAGAATCAAAATCAGAGTTGTATCCTACCCACCGAACAAGTAACTGTTTCCTACCCCTGCGAGTACGGGTCTTTAATATCTTTAAAATTTGATAGATTTCACTATTATTTTTAACTTTTTGTAGTTCATAGTCATAAAAGCCGCCGAAAATCTCTTCATCTTTGGTATCGCGTAAGCGATAAGTTATGAGTTTAGTGTCTAGGATTTTTGCCACTTCAAAAAGTTCTGTGGACCGCAAGTAATTCCCCTTTTCAAAAACATTAGTTCTTCTATTAATTCGAACAGTATCACCAACATTGAATTTATTTTTCTTCTTGACAACCGTTTTATTGGAATATTGTTTAAGAAAAGTGTCAATTGTATCATGATCAGAATGATGAACTTCCGTTGGCGTAGAGTTGGCCAATGATCGATGAGGTCGTTGATTATAAATCAACATGATTTTATCTAAATCATAAATAAAAGCGGGTGTATTTTTCAATGTACATTATCTTGAAATTAAAAGTCGAATAGTTGTTATCAATCGTTCGGCCAATGCAGCCTTTATAGGACTATGAATATGATAGAGCAGTGTACTATATTTCACTAGTACTTTTGCAACATGGGGATTAACAAATTCACTACCGCGACCTGTTTGAATTTTTTATATGAATCCTGTTCGAGAATACTTTCAATGGCCTGAGCAACTTCAACGCCTCTCTTTGATCGTAATGGAATTGCATATGCATAACGACTATAAACACTGATTGCAAGTAGAATGTACTTGTACGGTGTATTGTGACGTCGTTGAATCTCATCTAGAGTTAGGAGATCTGATTGCATTGTATGCAATGGGAAAAAGGCTTTAGTTTTTTGATATTAATTAGTACGAAGTCTATGATTTCTATGCAGAGTGTAGCTTGATTCATTTTGTAGATAGTCTTGTACACTTTTAGTGTTAACACCAGTGACCTTC
Organism: Artemia sp. Qi Xiang Cuo; assembly: GCF_049724085.1. Lineage (NCBI taxonomy): Eukaryota > Metazoa > Arthropoda > Branchiopoda > Anostraca > Artemiidae > Artemia > Artemia sp. Qi Xiang Cuo. The sequence continues at coordinate 93,652,131 of NC_142794.1, read as the reverse complement.
GAAAGAGTGGTGGTGGAACTTAAACTCCCCGACTCACCAATATTCTCATAAACACCTTTCAGAACTTCAACCATTTTGAACATAAACACGTTGTGTAACGCCCGCTACCCTTTTGTATACTAGTTGTGGATTGTGATGGTAACATGATACGTTTTCGTTTTTCCTCGCCACCATTGTCAAGTTTCCACTAGGTGTGCTAGTATTTTCCAAGATTGATTTAAAATCTTCTTCTTCTTCTTCATATTTTAATGGTGGTGATGTTGATGATGATGGTTCAAGTTCATTTAATTTTTTAGAACTTTCCTATTGCCAATAAGGCTTATGGGAAAGTTTAATGTTTGTAGAAATTTGTCTAGATGAGATTAAAATAATAATAGTACTTTGTGATTTGTAATCATGTCATAGATTAAATAAAGTAGATTATAGCTCTTTCCCTGAATTCTAATCCGTTTCCCATTGCTATCAACTTGAATTTGATCTTGACAACTTTCCATGAGATAGGTTAGGAGTCGTGTTATTTTTTCACGAAAATATTTGGGGATTATATTTCCAAATTTCAATAAAATAAAATCCAATTCCTCCTTCATTAATTGTGTTCCAGCAGAATCCTGAGGAGATGATTCTTTTTTGTGATCAATACCATTGGGCTTTGTCCGATAGGGCTTATGTTTGTCCACTCGGCGAAGTGCATCTTGAAGTAAAAGCAGTTTTTATCATCCTCAATATTCTCGTTGTCAAGGAATTTACTCAGATTGTTCTCAAAGTGTTCCACGGGTGAGAGAGCCAGTTCTATTGGAGTCAATTTATAGGTTTTTTGCCATCTAGAGAAAACTGTTTACAAGTCCTGCAATTATTGGCAGTAAAAGTGTGAAAAAGCTACCGCCCGCCTGAAGAAGTCGTTTCTTTTTAAAATTCTTTCCTTTGTTTTTAGAGGCCAATGTACGTACAATGGAACGATGTTGCTTTGCCTGTTGCTTAACTACTTCTGTCAATTGAACATTACCCTCGGTCAAATTTAAACAAAGATCAGATATTAGATTAATGAAATCATTGTCAATACCATGTTTGAGTTTGGCTCTCCTAAGCGAGGGTTTTGAAGTGCTTACAACTGAAAACAGATGTCTATTTTCATGTAGTTTCTTCAGTGTCATGATAGCAACTAATAGGTCTTTTTAGTGTTCACGGGGAGATATACTGTAATTTCATTGTCGAAAATATCTGTGACTACACGCAGATCCTCGGTAGTATTTTGATTAAGATCCAATAGGATATAGCCGTGGGGTTTATTAGTTGCCTGATTTTATGCTGAGAGCAGAAATTTAGAGGCGCCTGGATAGATTTGTTTATTGAGAGTTATTAGCGAGCTAGAATCACGAACAACTCTGTAGATGATATAGTGGGTGCAGTTCAATGCAAGTTTTTGCCTATATTTGCTCTGATGAAAGAGATTGTGTAGAACTAGAGTGACGGAAATCTGTTCATGATGAGAGCAAACTGTGAACAGTTGTAGCATTTCCGAGGACCATTGCTCAATAGAATCCGCCAGATCGTCAATAATCACCCAAGAGTTTGGTTCAATAATGCTGAAAAACTCAAGTCCCTGTATGAATTGTATCTGCATCAATCCCGTCGTGCCAATTGCTTTTATTTTATCGTATGACTCCTGTCAAATACTGTAACAATAGTAGATTTTTTCGGCTGTTCCACGAACATTTTATCGAAATTTTTAATTATTTTAGTTAAGAGTGTTGTTTTGCCTCACATTGACGGTCCACACAGAAACGATCTGAATGGTGTTTTAATTTGATACAAGTTCCCTTCAACAGTTCACCTAGACAACTAACTGTAGACTATAGCTATCTAATGACTAAATAATTTCCCTATTACTACTCCGTTCATGAATAATGAGAAGAAGAAGACGAATAAAGAATCATATTTTCTTTTATTATACGCATAAAAAAGTAACAACACTTAAAAAATACTACATTGAAAAAAAGTACATTAAACATGAAAAAAAATACACTTTTTTTAATTTATTTATTTATATTATAATAAAAATACACCATTTACATAGGCACAGAGAAAAAACACTTAAATAAATACACTTTTATTTTGTTTATTTATTTATAGAAAGAATACAACATTTATTAGAATAATGCACTTGAAATAATATCAAACATTTTTATTTACAGCATTTGGTATGGGATCCCCCCACCCCCCGGGGGGTGGCGGCCGCTGCGGTGGTGGGGGGGGGCGCTGTGGCGGGCCGGGAAGCGCCGCGGGAAGTGCCGCGGGCCGGGAAGCGGGGGGGCCGCTTCGGCGGGCCCTGGCCGGGGGCATTAAATAGTGGAAATTGATCTGCCTTGCACACACACACATTGAAAATTGTTTGTGATATAGAAAAAAAAATTAAAAAACACCCATTACCCAAAAAACCCTCCCACCCAATTTATACTTTTTTTCTTTTTTAAATGAATTTAAGTTAATTTTTCTTGACCGAGTGGTTTTCTGTACTCTATACATTCAACTCGGTCTCAAATTAAATAATGACCGTGTGGTAGTACCTTCACACCATCCTCAAGTACATAGACTTTGTCCGATATGGCCGACATGGTGTTTTTCTCAACTCTAACTGTGTACTTTTAAATTGTAAAGAGCGAATCGCCATGACTTTTGCTCTTGGCACTAAACTACGTTCCACACAGTTTCTATACACACTCATGTCGAAATTATTTTTTAAAAAGTGTGTAGGTACCCCCTTGCAAACTTATTTGATGTCCTTGTTGTGTGTTTCCACACAGTATACCTTCCGCCCAGGAAACACACCACTGGATATTGGATCGCTACCTGTTTCAGATTTTAGCATTAACAATTGATTTTGGGCCTGGCGTTTCACTAGCTCTGGGTAGAGGGATTTGTCCCAATTAGTGCAGTCCACTCCTGAGCTAATGTACTTGCCATTTTCCAAATCATTCAATAGATTTTCAGTTTTGACTTTTAACAGGAGTGAATCAGTGTCCCCGTAATACACTTGAACTTGTCCCTCAATCAGCCACTGTACCTTGCATACATTATATTAAAATGACAACATGAGTTTCTTAGATATTTCAGTTATTGCACTTCCGACTGCAATATTTTTATTTAAAACAATGCTTCTTTTCTTACAGTGTAGGAGCACCATATCAGAGTCTATGATTGTGAATGATGTGAAGTTTAGATCCGGAATGATTCGAGCACAATCTTTGGGATTGGTTACAATGTCACATCGACTTCTGTTTCGTACCCTCTCGCACATTTTACCGAAAGCTGAGTTCAAAATGAGTTTATTGACTTCTTTTTCAACTTTCGTTTTCGGTTGTGAACGTTTACTGACAAAGGTGTCAATGAACGTTTTCATGCAAGGCTTTTGATCAAATTGGAGGGCTCTATGAATCTTTGTGACCTAGAAACCATTGGACACCATCCATTTCAATAGCACGTGATGAACAACGATATTATTTTTCGGGTTGAGGTCGGCAATTAGTTTTTATTTTGAAGGTACCCAGTACATACTCCCAGCCTCTACTAAAGATAAATTGTAGGGGCTCAGAGAGTCCCTACCCACCGGTCTATTTATGCACGGAAAAACCAAGTCTTTTACCGAGTCATGGATTTCCATGGGTATTTCACCGTCAATTTCAAAAAACCATTCCTGTGCCCCATTCTCCTCAACACTGGCAATGTCGGGGAAATTCGAAGCACACGGATTGTTAAGCCAGTTATAATTGCCACACGGCAAACAGTAGTGAGACATTGCCGATGGGTAAAGAGAATTCATATCCAAAAAAACTGCGTCCAAATTTTCATCGGTGTGCTGTCCGGTCGGATCAGTTTTCATGATACGATCCCCGTGAAAAACATACCCACCCCTCATTGATCTCTCTACAAACCGATGCTGATCCACATCGGCGATCAGACCTATTTCTTCTTTGCTGATTTTAAGTATCAAGTCCATCACCAGATGAGGAGTGGAAAATTAATAACCTAAATCCAGCCCTACTTCCCCATAGACGTTATCTGTATTTTTGCACACAATGTCCAGAAGAGTGAGTATGTCACTGGCCAAGTAAATTCTACAATAATCCCACCCATTTTTACATCCCCCTTTTGCCCAAACTCTCTTAAAAATTTCATTGTTACTAGTGGTGCACTCACTCTCAGTAAGAGAATTTTTAAAAGTTTCAATGGGTGGTAATGACGTCTCATCTAGCCTCGAGCCAGAGTTGTAATAATCATATGGATATAAACCCTTACACGTTAATAAATCATACGTTTTATCATCGGGGACGCGCTTTTTGAGGAGGGGGAAGCTATCAAAATTGTCACTTTTCTGTACCTGAATCAATTGACTTAAGGATTTGGGGAAGAAGCTGAAAGAGTCTAAAAAACGGATTTTATTCAGGCACGTGTTACCCTTGTCAACTGTTTTCCACATGAATTCTAGCAGCAGTAGCTTCTCCGATGATTTGGGTATGATACTATATGAAAAAGAACCATCTATCCATGCGTCATTTATGACTCCAACCTTGGCAATGCTGGCCAATACCGGTAGAACCGACTTTAAGTCATAATTAGAATTGTGTATAAAACAGGAACGAAATATTGTTGTTTAACGTTTAAATTGCATGACTGATGTGCTACCCCCCTAAAGTTACTCCCTCCCGATATAATTTCCTGCCACAAATGATCATGGTCGATCACCTTCCTCCTCCCTCCATTCCCAACACCATCATCAAATTCTCCCTTGCAAACCCAACACATTTTACGATTTTTAATGGCCGCTATGTCATCTGGTGATAGGAGCATAGGATAGTTTGTATAACGAAGGCGCAAAATTGCACCGTTCGCGTTTTTGATTAGACTGACCAATGCCGAGAACATACAGTCCTCACCGTCACTCAACATATCAACTACATCTAGCACTTGCATTGTATTATTGGAATCTCGTTGCGCATGAGTGTAAGAGACCCCTATGGCTTCATGTATTTTAACACGATTTGAATTTGACGGATCGCACACCTCTGTCAGTTTCGCTTCGCCGTCTAAAGTAATCTTATGGCTATGCAGGAGTGTGTTTTGGAAATTTTTCAAACGTAAGGGCGCTCTATCTCCGCTTACCGTATCCACATCCTGGTATCCAAGACGTTAACAGTGTTTCATGTGATGCTTTAACTTTAAATCAGAGCGAAATCTTGAGAGGCGTGTTGGACAGTAATAACACACACCGTTCCGCTTTTTACCCTCACTTAGAATCCTACTAATATCCGTAATTGGATCGAAATGACAAATTGAATCGGAGTCTGTGGGTGGAGTGTATAGAAGCCACACCCAATGTTCTATTGATTCAATTGAAGGAGCCCGCACTGGAAATAATACACCCTTCTTATCGGAAAACTGCCCCTCATCAAATTCTGTTTCATACTGTAACACCGTGACACCAATCTTTAAATGTGTATTAGCCCTCTTAAAAATATCTATTCCTTTTAGTGTCACGGGAAATTGACCATTTAAACAATTAAAATCTACTTTGGGGACCTTTGAACCCTCCCTAACATTAACTATCATTTCATCCAACTTTTTCTTAGATGCATCTATTTGAAGAGGTCTGTATGCTGCAATTAAAAATGCATACTTGAACCACTGTAGCCTCGTATCGAAACAGATTCGTTGTATCCCCCTACACCCCTCTAAATCTGAATGATATTTTAAAACTATAGCCCTTTCCCCAGCCCCACCTCTTAAAATAAAATACTTTCTAAATCTAAAAATATTAACATTTAAACTTTCAATAAATAAAACCACAGATCCACTACCCCCCTCGTTATGATTTTCCCAATTACTTTGAATACTATTAGCCCAATTTAGAAAAACCTCCCCATAATTTGATAAATGCGGGCGAATTGCCAACTTCTCTTTGTGCAAGTATTTCGAATACATCTCGCCCGCATTTTCATTTACAAAAATTGTTAGTGTGATTTATTCTTTTAAACAAACACTCACCCCCACACCCCCATAAGGTGTTAGAGAGTGTATCAACACATACTGTTTTATAAAAGTGTGCTGGCAGATGGATCTGGTATTTAGTAAAACGACTCTAGATAGTTGAATGGATCACCGAATTTGCGCTGTATACCTTTGTGTGGTGCAAGGCAGAGTTGGAAAAAAGATCTGGAAGAGGGGATACTTGTGTTGTTGTTGTTGTTGTATTACTACTACTACTATTACTAGCACTAGCTGTATCATTAAGCGGAATGGTGGGGGGTGACATAGAATTGTCAATAACACCACCTCAATAACAGTCAATAACACTCTGTTCAATTACATTGGTTGGAGATGGCAGGAAGTCCCCTTTGCCTATTAGTACGTATTCCAAGGTGGTTTGGGACAACTGATCAAGCCAGCCTGAATTGTCCTGTGATGGGATTTCTTTATGAAGACCCGGTTCAGATGCACTAGTAACATCCACTAAATGCTCACGCATAAATCTATCTGCCCACTCCGGATCCTCCATCATGTCAATGTCACAAGTTAAATCGTCTAGGCTAGCCATGTCCCCAAAACAATTATTAAGAAAACCCCTATGCCACTCCATATTGTCTATAACTAATGAAGGTTCGTCTCTAAACTCCATTGGTGGTGCTAGAATTGGTTCAGGTCCAGTAAATGTTGATGTTTCATGATCCAATGGCGGTGCTATTTCATTAATCTATAGAAAAAAGGTTTTATTTTCTATGTGAAATAAGCGTTATTTCATAAAGTTGAAAAATCATGTTCATTTCTAGTCGTGTATTTACCTGAATATTTAATAAGTACCATTTTTCCACACCACCCACAAAACTCAATTCCTCCTAGAATTATTTAAACTAAATACTTACCCCTGCCTCCCACAGAAAGTTCAGAAAGACACGATAGCCTTATTTATAGTGAAGCATTTTTCTACTCGTATGTTTACCCGAATATTTAACACGTACCATTTTTCCATGCCATCCACAAAACTCAATTCCTCCTAGCATTTTTTAAGTAAATAATCACGTATAAGTTAGAGCTAAAATACATACATTTACAAATTCAGACTGCACTTGTATGCCTGAAGCCCCTGGTAAAGCATGAAGGGTGGTCCCCTCCCGATCTTGAGCAGACAAGACCGACGCATTATGAGAAAGCATATATTCCCTCTTGAATTTTCTACCAGGTTGCATAGTGGTATGTGCAGAGCTGACAATGGCATGAGAGGGTCCTGGTTGGTCCAGAGAACTTGTAATGGATGGCCGTGCAGCTTGCATCGATGTGGTACGATTCCATCTTGGTCTCTTTTCTGGAAGGGAGCATTTGTAGGAATCCCCATCCCTAAAAAAAAGAAGAAAAATTTAGTATGGAAATAATAACCTCTCTTTCAAAGATAAATTGCCCTCTAAAGTTGATTCTGATGTTTGTAACACTATATCTATTAGTGGTTTAGAAATATTAAAAAAAAAATCTAAAGTAAAATTTTTGAAAAATTTTGAGTTTGGGGGGAAGGGGGATATCAAAAACATCCCCCCATAATATAAATTATCCCCTAAAGTCGATTCTGATATTTGTAACGCTATATCTATTAGCACTTTAGAAATATTTAAAAAAGATGGAAAGTAAAATTTCTGAAAATTTTGAGTTTGGGGGGAAGGGGGATTTCAAAAACATCCCCCCATAATATAAATTATCCCCTAAAGTCGATTCTGATAATTGTAGCACTATATCTATTAGCACTTTATAAATATTTAAAAAAGGTTCTAAAGTAGAATTTTGGAAATTTTGAGTTTGGGGGGAAGGGGGATTTCAAAAACACTCCCTCCCCCCATAATATAAATTATCCCCTAAAGTCGATTCTGATATTTGTAACGCTATATCTATTAGCACTTTAGAAATATTTAAAAAAGGTTCTAAAGTAAAATTTTTGAAAATTTTGAGTTTGGGGGGAAAGGGGATTTCAAAAACATCCCCCCATAATATAAATTATGCCCTAAAGTCGATTCTGATATTTGTAACGCTATATCTATTAGCACTTTAGAAATATTTAAAAAAGGTTCTAAAGTAGAATTTTTGAAAATTTTGAGTTTTGGGGGAAGGGGGATTTCAAAAGCACCCCACCATAATATAAATTATCCCATAAAGTCGATTCTGATATTTGTAACGCTATATCTATTAGCACTTTAGAAATATTTAAAAAAGGTTCTAAAGTAAAATTTTTGAAAATTTTGAGTTTGGGGGGAAGGAGAATTTCAAAAACATTCCCCCATAATATAAATTATCCCCTAAAGTCGATTCTGATATTTGTAACGGTATATCTATTAGCACTTTAGAAATATATAAAAAAGGTTCTAAAGTAAAATTTTTGAAAATTTTGAGTTTGGGGGGAAGGGGGATTTCAAAAACATCCCCCCATAATATAAATTATCCCCTAAAGTCGATTCTGATATTTGTAACGCTATATATATTAGTACTTTAGAAATATTTAAAAAAGGTTCTAAAGTAAAATTTTTGAAAATTTTGAGTTTAGGGGGAAGGGGGATTTCAAAAACATCCCCCCATAACATAAATTATCCCATAAAGTCGATTCTGATATTTGTAACGCTATATCTATTAGCACCTTAGAAATATTTAAAAAAGGTTCTAAAGTAGAATTTTGGAAATTTTGAGTTTGAGGGATAGTTTGTTTAACGTGAGCTAAAATCCAAATTAATACAAAATTTAAAATTTCTCCCCAAGAAAATATTTGAATACGATTTGGTTTTATATAAATTCTAAGTTTCTGGCGAGAATTACACAAAACCCCTGTCTTAGTCATCAACCTTTTGTTTTCATAACTCAGAAAAGACACGTTTGAACTCTGACTTCAAAAGGGACTCTCTGTAATTATAAACACATGTGGTTTTAGACCGAAAAAAAGATTTTTGATAATTGGGAAAAAGAACATTTTTTGAATGAAAGAACTAAAACTAAGGAATTAAGCTCTTAAACAGAACAGTGGGGGATGGGTTTTTGTTTACATAATAGAAAAAAAGCGTACTTTGCGTTTTCTAGTGAGTATGCTCATCATATTTTAGGGTTTGTATTGTTGGAGGGTAGAGGGGGGCTAAGTCCCCCTGAAATTTGAATTTACTGGTAAAATGATTTTTATCTGGAAATAAATTAAGAAATTCAGTAAGCTGTACTCACGTTGACAATTGAAGTATCCATTGTTTCAAAGTTAATAATATCCAATGTACTTTCTACGATATGTTAAAACATAATGAAAATTAAATCGTAATGTATGAACATTTTATACAAAGTCTCAAGGACGAATAAAAAATGGATGTTGGCTCGAAAAACACTCTGGTTGAGTTACATAATTTCGTGCATACTCCCAAAACATGTTAGACTACTTTATATCGCGCCAGCTTTTAAAAAAAACAGTCTGCTTGAGTTATATAATTTCGATCATACTCTCAAAACATGTTAGACCACATTATACCTTGCCAACTTTTTTTTGCAATTTGCATGTGATACTGTAGTGCCTCAGAGGAGGATTTTCTTGTGCAATTCAATGTATTTTTTCATGTATTTTTGAAAGTGCGTACACCCTTACTACTTATGTCCCCAGGGCATAACTTATAACCCTTGCCCTGAGGGTTGTGGGAGAGTTTCCTCCTGAAAAATATATTTTCTATCTGGAAATCAACTACGCTGAACAAAATGACTATCTCAAAATCTTTATTGGATGTGTTTGGGGGAATGATGGGTGTGGGAGGGGGGGGGGGGCTATTTGCCATCCAATCACATTCGACTATTAAAAAGGACACTAGCTCTTTAAATTTCTAATCTAATCAACTTTTTTTGAAGTTTCTACGACAGCGCCTTCTATAAAACCTTATATGCCCACAAGGCATAACTTAAAACCCTTGCCCTGAGAGCTGTGGGGGGATATCCTTCTCAAAAACATAATTTATATCTGGAAATCAACTACGCGGAGCAAAATGGCTATCTCAAAACTTTATTTGGATGTGTTTTGGGAAATGATGGGCGTGGGGAGGGGGGGGCTAGTTGCCCTCCAATCACTTTCGACTATTAAAAAGAGAACTATCCCTTTTAATTTTCAATTCAATGAGCCCTTTTTGAAGTTTCTAAGACAACGCCTTCTATAAGAACATTATATGCCCCCAGAGCATAACTTAAATCCCTTGCCCTGAGGGTTGTGGGGGATTGTCCTCTTAAAAACATATTTTCTATCTGAAAATCTACTATGCTGAACAAAAGGGCTATCTAAAAGTTTTTATTGGATGTGTTTGGGGAAATGATGGGCGTGAGGGGGCTAGTTGCCCTCCAATCAGTTTTGACTATTAAAAAGTGTACTAACCCTTCGGAATGAGCATGAGCATGTTTGAGCATGAGCAATGGAATGAGCATGAGCAATGGAATGAGCATGTTTTGAAGTTTCTACGACAATACCTTCTATAAAAACCTTATCTGCCCCCAGGGCATAACCTAAAACCCTTGCCCTGAGGGTTGTGGGGGAGTGTCCTCCTCAAAAACACATTTTGTATCTGGAATTCAACTACGGTGAACAAAAGGGCCATCTCTAAATTTTTATTTGATGCGTTCGCGGGAATGATGGGCGGGGGGGGGGGGGCAATTTGCCCTCCACTCACTTTCGACTATTAAAAAGGGCCCTAGAACTCTCGATTTCCAATCGAATGAGCCCCTTTTTCAGTCTCTACAACGACCCCTTCCATATGAAGTGCCCTGCTCTAAAGTAAAAAATAATATATGGAACATTGTGCCAACATTGTTCTTACATGCCCTCGGGGCAAAACTTAAAACCCTTGAACCGAGGGTTGTGGGGGAGTGTCATCCTCAAAAAGATATTTTCTATCTGGAAATCAACTACGCTGAACAAAATGGCTATCTCAAAAATTTTGATTGGATGTGTTTGCGGGAATGACGGGCGTGGGGGGGGCTAGTTGCCCTCCAATCATTTTCGACTATTAGAAAGGGCACTAGCCACCCAAATTTCCAATCGAATGAGCCCTGTTCGAAGTTTCTACGACGACTCCTTCCGATACTAAGTGCCTGTCGAAGAAAAAAAAACACATTGTGGCCACATCGTTCTTTACTTGCCCTGAGGGCTGTGGAGGGAGGGGTTGTCATCCTTGAAGACCCAATTTCCAAAATTTTCAACTACGGCGATAAAAATTGCTATCCAAAAATGTTGATTGCATGTGTTTGGGGAAATGGTGGGCGTAAGAGGGGGGTTTGTTGCCCTTCAATCACTTTCGACTATTAAAAAGGGCACTAGCCCTATGAATTTCAAATCGAATGAGCCCTTTTTCAAGTTTCTACGACAAATATTTCAATAAAAAACCTTATATGCCCCAAGGGAATAACTTATAATCCTCGCCCTGAGGGTTGCGGGGGAGTGTCCTCCTAAAAAATATGTTTTCTATCTGAAAATCAACTACGCTAAACAAAATGGCTATCTCAAAATTTTGATTGAATGTTTTTGGGGGAATGATGGGCGTGGGGGGGGGCTAGTTACCCTCCAATCACTTTCGACTAATAAAAAGAGCACTAGCCACTCCAATTTCCAATCGAATGAGCCATTTTCGAAGTTTCTACAACAACTCCTTCAATACAAAGTGCCCGGGTATGGAGAAAAAACTACATTGTGCCCACATCATTCTTTACTTAGGCAGCGCTAGCGCACTGCCTATGATAGACTTTCTAAGTACAAATGTTTGTACAGTTTTCAGTAAAGCACCAATAATGCAGTAGAGTTTTAAGGAAAAGGCAGTAGCCAAACTCTTCTTTGTTTTAATTTTTGTTCATTTTAAGCTTGATTTGCATATTCAATTTAAGTTTTACTAGTTTTAAAATTTATTTATTTATTTATATTAGTACCGGTTGAACGTTTGTTTGGAATGATGGTTTATTTAATTTATGTTCGTTTTGGGTTTCATTTATTCTTTAATAGTAATTTATGGTCGTTTTAAATTCGAATTTTTATAGGGATTTATTTCTGCTGACGATAAGTTGAATATGGCCTTGACTTTTCTATGAAAAAATTCTTTTTCAAAAAGTTTTTAAAATTAATTTCTGTTCATTTTTTATTATCAAATATTGAAGATTTTCAACACTCCCCATATCAAATCAAAGTTGTTTTTTTTTAAAACATCAAAGTGGTACTTTTTTTTAAAGAAATAAGAGCTTGTTTTTCAAAATTAGACTTTAAAATTTTGTTTTTTTTTTCAAATATTAATATTTAATTTCTTTTTAAGTTAATGTTTTAGTTTTTAGTTTTAAAAGATTTAATGTTGGAATTTGTCACTTTTTAAGAATTAAATGTTTTAAATTTATTTTTAAGAATTTACTGTTCAGATTTCTTGTGTTTTTATAAATTTAATAACCATTTCTTAGTGTTTTCAAATTTCTGATCGCCTGTTTTTTACTTTTTCAAGTTTCTATTAATGTGTTTGAGTCCTTGAGTTTGAGTTTGAGTTTCGTGATTTGAGTTGTATATGTTACATTTGAGGGTGCTTCCTTGTCTTTTTTCAGGGAATTGATTGAAAAATTAGGATTTTGTCTGATTAGTTTGCTGATTTAGACTTTTCTGAGGTAGGATTCTTAGCCTTTCTTGGGAGGGTGTTGTGTGAAACTTTAAGATGTCCAGTTTACTAATTTGGGCTTTTTGATGTCATCTTTCTTATACTTTCGTGGTCCGACTTGTCTAAAGCTTGTGATTTTGGGTGTTCACTTTGCTTTTCATAATTCTGTGGTATATTTCTTAGAATTTCGAAGGTGTGTGTTGGCCGAAACATATAACGGAATCTTTATTTTGGTATTTCGTGATTTGACTGGTCTAAAGCTTATGATTGGGATGTTTAGCTTACAAACTTGAACTTTTTCAAGCTAGATTTTTTAAGCTTTCGTAGGTGTATTGTCTTAAATTTATGATTTGTGATGTTTAGTTTGGCATTTCCTGCTTTGACTTTGTACTTTCTTTGTCTACTTTGAATCTTAAAAAAAGCACCAGAATTTCCGATGTCCGTTCGAATGAGCCCCATCAGAAGTTTACACGACCACTTATTTTTCCTGGGTGTGAGGATGATTTGTTAAAAATAGACATTTAACAAAATGTCTATCTAAAAAAATCGTTCAAATGCATTGATTAATAAGATAGCTTGGGGGGGCAGTTACCCTCCAGTCATTCTTGACTCTATAAAAGGGCACTAGAATTTTCAATTTCCAATCAAATATGCCTTCTCTGAAGTTTATATGACCACCCCTTCCCGAAGAAACTTATATGACCCAAGGCATAACTTAAAAACACTTGCGTCCGGGCTCGAGGGGGGGGGGCTTGTGTCGAGCCAAAATTTTTTTTATCTGATCTTAGAACCATTTTGAACAAAATGGCTATCTCAAAATTTTGATGGGATGCACTTGGGGAAAAGAGGACGGGGAGGGGAGTAGCAAGGGGGGTGCTACTCGTGACATCACCACGTGGTTTATGTTTTTCTCACTGAGAATGAAAAAACAGAATTTTTCTTACTTTAAAAAAAAAGGAATTTTCTCACATTTATTGTTTCTTATTTGACGGTTATGAGTCTTGGTCAATTTATTTTATTTTTTTTATGGATGTCAACTTCAATTTATGTCTGTTTTATGGATTTTGTCATTGATAATTAAAAAACAGGAACTTTATCACTTTAATGGATGTCAACAGCAGTTTATGTCTGTTTTATGGTTTTGGTCAGTGAGAATGAAAAAACAGGAATTTTCTCACATTAATGAATGTCAACAGCAATTTATGTCTGTTTTATGGTTTTTGTCAGTGAGAATGAAAAAACAGGAATTTTCTCACTTTAATGGATGTCAACAGCAATTTATGTCTGTTTTATGGTTTTTGTCCGTGAGAATGAAAAAACAAAGAAACAATTCTCCAGGAATAGATCCAAGTCATTAATACTTTGCCACGGAAACAATTCTAAAACTTCGCCTAGAAACAATTCTCCAGGAATAGATTCAAGTCATTAATGTCTTTGCCTCGGAAACAATTCTACTGGTCGAACTCCAAAAGGTATTAATAAACATTGCCATGGAAACAATTCTCCAAGAAACATCTTAGCGATGCATAGATTAACACGGGAATCAGGTTTCTTAGTAATTTCAAATGTGACAGAGCAGAGATGCCAAAACAAAAGGAACACGCTGAAATTACGATTAGGAGTTATTTGGGCGAAACCGTTTTAAACATTTTAGGGAATTATTTCGGCGAGAACAGTTAGAGACATTTTAAAAGAGGATTTTAAAAGAGGATTTTAGAAGAGGATTTGAGGGTGAAACTCTGTGGTCGTTATGCTACACAAGTTCCATTTGAACAGTGTTGTGAGGTCCTCTACCCCAACCCCAAAGGGTCCTCATACCCCACCCCAACCCCGAAGGAAGCCCCCCGGCCACAAAGGTCCCCCAGGCGCCCCAAGAGCCCCCGGATCCCCAAAGGCCCTCCACCGGTCCCCAAAGGTCCACCGGGCTCCCAAAGGACCACTCGGTCTTCAAGGCCCCCCGACCCCCAAAGACCCTCCCTGGGCCCCCAAAGGCCCTCCCTGGACCCCAAAGGCCCTCCCCCGGTCCCCAAAGGTCCCAAGGGCCCCCAAAGGCCCTTCCCCAGTCCCCAAAGGTCCCCCGGGCTCCCTAAGGACCACCCGGCCCTCAAGGGCCCCCAGACCCCCAAAGGCCCTCCTCGGGCCCCCAAAGAGTCCCCTCTCCATTTTTTAATACTTTTTAAGACCATTTCAGAGCAAGTTACTTTCTTAATGTCCCCACCTAAACCCATTTTACAAGTTGAAGTAATTATCTTTTTCATCCAAAACTATACTTTACAGCTTTTAAGATGCCTCAACACCATGAAATACTTTTCAAAGACCATTTCAGAGCAAGTTACTTTCTTAATGTCCCTCCTAAACCCATGTTGAAGTACTTATCTTTTTCACCCAAAACTATACTTTACAGCTTTTAGGATACCTCAACACCAATAAATTCTTTTCATATACATTTTCAGAGCAAGTTACTTTCTTAATGTCCCTCCTAAACCCATGTTGTAGTACTTATCTTTTTCACCCAAAAACTATACTTTACAGCTTTTAGGATGCCTCAACACCATGAAATACTTTTTAAATACCATTTGAGAGCACGTTAGTTTCTTAATGTTCCTCCTTAACCCAAGTTGAAGTACTTATCTTTTTCATCCAAAACTATAATTTAAAGCTTTTAGGATAACTCAACACCAATAAATACTTTTGAAAGACCATTTCAGAACAAGTTACTTTATTAATGTCCCTCCTAAACCTATTTTACATGTTGAAGTACTTATCTTTTTCACCCAAAACTATACTTTACAGCTTTTAGGATACCTCAACACCAAGAAATACTTTCCAAAGACCATTATAGAGAAAGTTACTTTCTTAATTTCCCTCCTAAACCCTATTTGATTTACTTATCAATTAAAACAAAAACTAAAATTTACTGATTTTAGCATAAATCAACAAAAATAAATACTATTCAAAGACCATTTCAGAGCAAGTTACTTTCTTAATGTCCCTCCTAAACCCATGTTGAAGTACTTATCTTTTTCATTCAAAACTACACTTTATAGCTTTTAGGATACCTCAACACCATGCAATACTTTTCAAAGACCATTTCAGAGCAAGCTACTTTCTTAATGTCCCTCCTAAACCCATGTTGAAGTACTTATCTTTTTCACCAAAAACTATACTTTAAAGCTTTTAGGATACCTCAACACCAAGAAATACTTTTCAAAGACAATTTCAGAACAAGTTCCCTACTTAATGTAAATCCTAACCAAATGTTCAAGTACTTATAATTTTAACCAAAAACGAAAATTTACAGCTTTTAGGATACCACAACACCAAGAACTACCTTTCAAAGACCATTTCAGAGTAAGTTACTTTCTTAATGTCCCTCCTAAACCCATGTTGAAGTACTTATCTTTTTTCGCCCAAAACTATACTTTACAGCTTTTAGGATACCTCAACACCAAGAAATACTTTTCAAAGACCATTTCAGAACAAGTTACTTTCTTAATGTCCCTTCTAAACCTATTTTACAAGTTGAAGTACTTATCTTTTTCGCCCACAACTATACCTTACAGCTTTTTGGTTACCTCAACACCAAGAAATACTTTTCAAAGACCATTTCAGATCAAGTTACTTTCTTAATGTCCCTCCTAAACGAATTGTTCAACCTTAAGTACTTATCTTTTTCACCCACAACTATACATTACAGCGGTTTGGATACATCAGCAACAAGAAATACTTTTTAACTACCATTTCAGAATAAGTTGCTTCCTTATTATCGCTCCTAATCCCATTTACTAACTTGAAGTACATATTTTTTTCACCCTCAACTATAATTTAAAGGTTTTTGGATACCTCTACACCATGCAATACTTTTCAAAGACCAGTTCAGAGCAAGTTCTTTTCATAATGTCCCTCCTAAACCCATTTTACAACTTGAAGTACTTATCTTTTTTACCCACAACTATACTTTACAGCTTTTTGGATACCTCAACACCAAGAAATACTTTTCAAAGATCATTTCAGAGCAAGTTACTTTCTTAATGTCCCTCCTAAACCCATTTTCCAACTTGAAGTACTTATCTTTTTCAACCACAACTATACTTTACAGCTTTTTGGACACCTCAACACCAAGAAATACTTTTAATACACCATTTCATAACACGTTACTTTCTTAATGTACCTACTAAGCAAATTTTCAGAATGGAATTAATTATGTTTTTAATCAACAAATCTAATTTACAGATTATATGATACCTCAACACAAATAAATACTTTTCAAAATCGATTTCAGACCAAGTTACTTTCTTAATTCCTCTCCTATACCCATTTTCCAACTTGAAGTACATATCTTTTTCACCCACAACTATACTTTATAGGTTTTTGGTTACCTCAACACCAAGAAATACTTTTCAAAGACCATTTCAGAGCAACTTACTTTATTAATATCCATCCTAAACCTATTTTACAAGTTGAAGTACTTATCTTTTCATTCACAACTATACTTTACAGCTTTTTGGATACCTCAACACCAAGAAATACTTTTCAAAGACTATTTCAGAGCTAGTTAATTTCTTAATGTCCCTCCTAAATCCATTTTCCAACTTGAAATACTTATCTTTTTCATTCACAACTATACTTTACAGCTTTTTGGTTACCTAAACACCAAGAAATACTTTTCAAAAACCATTTCAGAGCAAGTTACTTTCTTAATGTCCCTTCTAAACCCATTTTTCAACTTGAAGTACTTAACTTTTTCACCCAGAACTATACTTTACAGCTTTTTGGATACCAAAACACCAAAAAATACTTTTCAAAGACCATTTTAGAGCAAGTTACTTTCTTATTGTCCCTCCTAAACTCATTTTCAAACTTGAAGTCCTTATCTTTTTTACCCACAACTATACTTTACAGCTTTTTGGTTACCTCAACACCAAGAAATACTTTTCAAAGACCATTTCAGAACCAGGTCTTTTCATAATGTCCTTCCTAAACCCATTTTACAAGTTGAAGTTCCCATCCTTTTCATCCATAACTTTACTTTACGGCTTTTTGAATGCTCCAAAACCAAGAAATACTTTTCAAAGGGTCTTAAAGAACAAGGTCTTTTCTTAATGTCCTTCCTAAACCCATTTTACTATTTGAAATTCCCATCCTTTACACCCACAACTTTACATTACAGGTTTCTGAATGCCCAACACCAAGCAATACTTTTCAAAAGACATTTCAGAGCAAGTTACTTTCTTAATATCCCTCCTAAACCCATTTTTCAACTTGAAGTACTTATCTTTTTCACCCACAACTATACTTTACAGCTTTTTGGATACCTCAACACCAAGAAATACTTTTCAAGAACCATTTCACAGCAAGTTACTTTCTTAATGTCCCTCCTAAACCCATTTTTCAACTTGAAGTACTTATCTTTTTCACCCACAACTATACCTTACAGCTTTTTGGTTACCTCAACACCAAGAAATACTTTTCAAAGACCATTTCAGATCAAGTTACTTTCTTAATGTCCCTCCTAAAAACATTTTCCAACTTGAAGTACTTTACTTTTAAATCCACAACTGTGATTGGGAGCTTTTCTATGAACTTATAAACATGGTTTTCATTTGTTGTATCATTTTAAAGAAAGCTGCTATCGTAATGCCCCGCCTAAGCTCATTTTTCAAATTAAAGGCATTATCTTATAAACCAAAAACTTTACTTTACAGCTTTTTGAATACCTCAACACCAAGAAATACTTTTCAAAGACCATTCCAGAGCAACTTACTTACATAATCTCCCTCCTACACCCATTCTACAACATTAAGTGATTATCAATTTCACCCAAAACATTTCTATACGTGATTTTTGTTTACATAAAAAAAAAGAAATAAATTTAATATATCATTATAGAGACCGTTACTTTATTAAGATCAAAACAAAGAACTTTTTCAACTTGAAGTACTTATCTTTTTTTACCACAACTTTAATTTACAGTTTTTAGGATACCTCAACACCAAGAAATAGTTTTCAAAGTACATTTCATATCAATTTAATTTTTTAATGTCCCTCCTAAACACATTTTCCAACTTGAAGTACTAATCTTTTTCACTCACAACTCGTTAGTACAGCCTTTTTTTTATCACCACCCCAAGAAATACTTTTCAATGACCATTTCAGAGCAAGATCGATTCTTAATTACATTTCAAAACCCATTTTTCGACATAAAGTGCATAGCTTTTTATCCCAAAACAATACAATACAGCATTTTGGATACCCCAACACCAAAAAATACTTTTAAAATAAAATTTCAGAGCAAGTTAGTTTCTTAATGACCCTCCTAAACCCATTTTCCAACTTGAAGTACTTATCTTTTTCATCCACAACTATACTTTACAGCTTTTTGGATATCTCAACACCAAGAAATACTTTTCAAAGACCATTTTAGAGCAAGTTACTTTCTAAATGTCCCTCTTAAACCCATTTTCCAACTTGAAGTACTTATCTTTTTCACCCTCAACTATACTTTGCAGCTTTTTGGATACCACAACACCAAGAAAAACATTACAAAGACAATTTCATAGCAACTTAATATATTATTGTCCTTTATAAACTCATTTTCCAACTTGAAGTCCTTATCTTTTTTACCCACAACTATACTTTACAGCTTTTTGGTTACCTCAACACCAAGAAATACTTTTCAAAGACCATTTCAGAACCAGGTCTTTTCATAATGTCCTTCCTAAACCCATTTTACAAGTTGAAGTACCCATCCTTTACACCCACAACTTTACTTTACTGCTTTTTGAATGCTCAAACACCAAGCAATACTTTTCAAAGGGCATTTCAGAACAAGTTCTTTTCATAATGTCCTTCCTAAATCCATTTTACAAGTTGAAATTCCCATCCTTTTCATCCACAACTTTACTTTACAGGTTTTTGAATGCCCATCACCAAGCAATACTTTTCAAAAGACATTTCAGAGCAAGTTACTTTCTTAATGTCCCTCCTAAACCCATTTTTCAACTTGAAATACTTATCTTTTTCACCCAACACTATACTTTACAGCCTTTACGATGCCCAACACCAAAAAATACATTTCAATGACTATTCCAGAGCAAGTCACTTTCTTAATATCCCTTCTATACCCATTTTATAACTTGAAGTATTTGTATTTTTCATGCACAACTGTAATTGTGAGGTTTTTAGTTACCTCAACACCAAGAAATACTTTTCAAAGACCATTTCAGAGCAAGTTACTTTCTTAATTTCCCTTCTAAACCCATTTTTCAAAATGAAGTACTTATCTTTTTCACCCACAGCTATACTTTACAGCTTTTTGGATACCTCAACACCAAGAAATACTTTTCAAAGACCATTCCAGAGCAACTTACTTTCATAATCTCCCTCCTAAACCCATTCTCCAACTTGAAGTACTTATCTTTTTCACCCAAAACTTTACTATACTGCCTTTTTGGTTACCTCAACACCAAGAAATACTTTTCAAAGATCATTTCAAAGCAAGTTACTTTCTTAATATCCCTCCTAAACCCTTTTTTCAACTTGAAGTACTTATCTTTTTCACCCACAACTATACTTTACAGCTTTTTGGATACCTCAACACTAAGAAATACTTTTCAAAGTCCATTTCAGAGCAAGTTACTTTCTTAATGTCCCTCCTAAACCCATTTTCCAACTTGAATTAATTATCTTTTTAATCCCAAAACTATACTTTAAAGCTTTTTGTTTAACTCAACACAAAGAAATACTTTTCAAAGATCATTTGAGAGCAAGTTACTTTCTTAATGTCGATTCTAAACCCATTTTCAAACTGGAAGTACCTATCTTTTTCATCCAAAACTATACTTTACAGCTTTTTGGATACCAAAACACCAAGACATACTTTTCAAAGCCCCTTTCAGAGCAAGTTACTTTCTTAATGTCCCTCCTACACCTATTTTCCAACTTGAAGTACTTATCTTTTTCACCCACAACTATACTTTACAGCTTTTTGGTTACCTCAACACCAAGAAATACTTTTCAAAGAACATTTCAGAGGAAGTTAGTTTCTTAATGACCCTCCTAAACCCATTTTACAACTTGAAGTACTTATGTTTTTCATCCACAACTATACTTTACAGCTTTTTGGATATCTCAACACCAAGAAATACTTTTCAAAGACCATTCCAGAGCAAGTTACTTTCTTAATATCCCTCTTACACCCATTTTCCAACTTGAAGTACTTATCTTTTTCACCCACAACTAAACTTTACAGGTTTTTGGTTACCTCAACACCAAGAAATACTTTTCCCGGAAGAAGAAAAGGCCCAAGACATATAAAATATATAGTTCACTTCTAAATTTTTCCGTAGAATATAGAAAAAGCTATACCATGATTGTGATTATTTTCTGTGAAGATAAAAAGTTTCACTTTAATTCTAAATTTTCTTCAATTCAGTTTCATCCTTTCTCAAAGAGATGAAAAAATTTAAAGTTCTGTTCCAAATATTTCCCTGGAAGAAGAAAAGTTCAACTTCGATTCTGAATTTTCTCAATGAAAATGACATAAGTTATTGATCAATTCTATTTTCTCAAAATATTATAAAATTTTCCACTTCAATTCAGATTTTTCTCAAAGAAATGAAAAAATTTTAAATATTATTCCAAATTTTTCTTAGAAGATAGAAAAGTTCAAGTTCTAATCTGAATTTGACCAAAGAACATAATTCAATTCTAATTTCTCCAGAGAAAATAAAAAGCTTCCACTTCAGTTTTAAGTTCACCAAGACATAAAAAATTAAAGTTCAGTTCTAAATTTTTACATAGAATATAGGAAAAGTTATACTATGATTATGATTATTTCCCATGAAGATAAAAAGTTTCACTTTAATTCTAAATTTTCTTAAATTCAGTTCCAACTTTTCACATAGAGATGAAAAAATTTAAAGTTCTGTTCCAAATTTTTTTTAGAAGATGGAAAAGTTCAAGTTCTCTTCTGAATTTTACCAAAGAACACAATTCAATTCTAATTTCACCAGAGAAAACAAAAAGCTTCCACTTCAGATTTAAGTTCACCAAGACATAAAAAATTTAAAGTTCAGTTCTAAATTTTTACGTAGAAGATAGGAAAAGTTATACCATGATTGTGATTATTTTCTATGAAGATAAAAAGTTTCACTTTAATTCTAAATTTTCTTAAATTCAATTCCGGCTTTTCACAAAGAGATGAAAAAATATAAAGTTTTGTTCCAAACATTTCCCCGGAAGAAGAAATGTTCAACTTCGATTCTGAATTTTCTTAATGAAAACGAAATGTTATTGATCAATTCTATTTTCATAAGATAATATAAAATTTTACACTTCAATTCAGATTTTTCTCAAAGAGATGACAAAATTTAAAATATTGTTCCAAATTTTTCATAGAAGATAGAAAAAGTTATACTTTGATTGTGATTATTCTTCATTAAGATATGGAGCTCCACTTTAATTCTAAGTTTTCTCGAAGAAGTGCAAAATGTACATGTTCTCTTCTGAATTTTCTTAGAGAGGAGAAAAAAAGTTAGCTCAATTCTGAAATTTACCCATGAAAATGAAAAAGCTTCCATTTCAGTTCATAATTTCTCAAAGACATAAAAATTTAAAGCTCAATTCTAAATTTTTCCGTAGAATATAGGAATGGCTATACTATGATTGTGATTATTTACCATCAAGATAAAAAGTTTCACTTTATTTCTAATTTTTCTTAAATTCAGTTCATTCATCTAAGCACCAAAAACAATAGGTTAGGTTAGGTAAGGTATAAATAAATATTAATTAATAATAAGAAACATTTCTCCATGTTTAAGTTAGGCTAGGTTAGGTTAACTTATCATGAGCGCTCATGATAAGCTAACCTAACCTAACTTAAACATGGTAAAAAGATTAAATTAGGTTAGGTTAGGTTAGATTAAGTTAGGTCAGGTTAAGTTAGGTTAGATTAGGTTAGCCTACGTACGCGAGCGTACGAAGTATAGTTGTGGGTGAAAAAGATAAGTACTTCAAGTTGGAAAATGGGTTTAGGAGGGACATTAAGAAAGTAACTTGCTCTGAAATGGTCATTGAAAAGTATTTCTTGGTGTTGATGTATCCAAAAAGCTGTAAAGAATATTTGTGAATCAAAAAAATAATTAATTCAAGCTGGAAACTGTGTTTTTGAGAGACATTAAGAAATTTCCTTGGTCTTACACGTTCTGTTAAATGTTTTTCCAGGTTTTCAGGTAACAGAAATGCTTTAAAGTATAGTTGTGGATGAAAAGATAAGTACTTCAAATTGTAAAATAGGTTTAGGATGGATATTAAGAAAGTGAGTTGCTCTGAAATGGTCTTTGAAAAGTATTTCTTGGTGTTGAGGTAACCAAAAAGCTGTAAAGTATAGTTGTGGGTGAAAAAGATAAGTACTTCAAGTTGGAAAATGGGCTTAGGAGGGACATTAAGAAAGCAACTTGCTCTGCAATGGCCTTTGAAAAGTATTTCTTGGTGTTGAAGTATCCAAAAAGCTGTAAAGTATAGTTGTGGGTGAAAAAGATAAGTACTTCAAATTGGAAAATGGGTTTAGAAGGGACATTAAGAAAGTACCTTGCTCTGAAATGGTCTTTGAAAAGTATTTCTTGGTGTTGAGGTACCCAAACAGCTGTAAAGTATAGTTGTGGTTGAAAGAGTTAAGTACTTCAAGTTGGAAAATGGGTTTAGGAGGGAAATTAAGAAAAAAACTTGCTCTGAAATGGTCTTTTAAAAGTATTTCTAGGTGTTTATGTATCAAAAATGATGTAAAGTCTAGTAGTGGTTGAAAAAGATAAGTACTTCAACTTGGAAAATAGGTTTAGAATGGACATTAAGAAAGTAACTTGCTCTGAAATGATCTTTGAAAAGTATTTCTTGGTGTTGAGGTATCCAAAAAGCTGTAAAGTATAGTTGTGGATGAAAAAGATAAGTACTTCAAGTTGGAAAATGGGTTTAGGAAGGACATTAAGAAAGGACCTGGTTCTGAAATGGTCTTTGAAAAGTATTTATTGGTGTTGAGGTAACCAAAAAGCTGTATAGTATAGTTGTGGTAAAAAAAGATACGGCCTTCAAGTAGGAAAATGGGTTTAGAAGGGACACTAAGAAAGTAACTTGCTCTGAAATGGTCTTTGAAAAGTATTTCTTGGTGTTGAGGTATCCAAAAAGCTGTCAAGTATAGTTGTGGGTGAAGAAGATAAGTACTTCAAGTTGGAAAATGGGGTGAGCGGGGATATATAGAAACTAACTTGCTCTGAAATGGTCTTTGAAAAGTATTTCTTGGTGTTGAGGTAACCAAAAAGCTGTAAAGTATAGTTGTGGGTGAAAAACATAAGTACTTCAACTTGTAAAATAGGTTTAGAAGGGACATTAAGAAAGTAAATTGTTCTGAAATGGTCTTTGAAAAGTATTTCTTGGTGTTGAGGTATCTTAAAAGCTGTAAAGTATAGTTTTGGGTGAAAAAGATAAGTACTTCAACATGGGTTTAGGAGGGACATTAAGAAAGTAACTTGCTCTGAAATGGTCTTTGAAAAGTATTTCATGGTGTTGAGGTATCCTAAAAGCTGTAAAGTATAGTTTTGGGTGAAAAAGATAAGTACTTCAACTTGGGTTTAGGAGGGACATTAAGAAAGTTGCTCCGAAATGGTCTTTGAAAAGTATTTAGTGGTGTTAATGTATCATAAAATATTTAAATTATAGTTTTTGGTGAAAAATATAAGTACTTAAACATGGGTTTAGGAGGGACATTAAGAAAGTAACTTGCTCTGAAATGGTATTTGTAAAGTATTTCTTGGTGTTGAGGTATCCTAAAAGCTGTAAAGTATAGTTTTGGGTGAAAAGGATAAGTACTTCAACTTGTAAAATTGGTTTAGGAGGGACATTAAGAAAGTAACTTGCTCTGAAATGGTCTTTGAAAGGTATTTCTTGGTGTTGAGGTATCCTAAAAGCTGTAATGTATAGTTTTTGTTGAAAAAGATAAGTACTTCAACATGTGTTTAGGAGGGACATTAAGAAAGTAACTTGCTCTGAAATGGTCTTTGAAAAGTATATCTTGGTGTTGAGTTATCATAAAAGCTGTAAAGTATAGTTTTGGTTGAAAAAGATAAGTACTTCAACATGGGTTTAGGAGGGACATTAAGAAAGTAACTTGCTCTGAAATGGTCTTTGAAAAGTATTGCTTGGTGTTGAGGTATCCTAAAAGCAGTAAAGTATAGTTTTGGGTGAAAAAGATAAGTACTTCAACTTGTAAAATGGGTTTAGGTGGTGATAATAAGAAAGGAGATAGCACAGATATGGTCTTTTAAATTCTTGTCTTTTTGTTGTGGTATCCTATTAGCTTCAAAACATTCTTGTTGATAAATGGTTTAAGTACCTCAAAATGGGTTGTGAAGGGGACATTAAGAATGTAAGTTGCTCTGAAAGGGTCTTTAAAAAGTATTAAAAAATGGAGAGGGGACTCTTTGGGGGCCCGGAGAGGGCCTTTGGGGGTCTGGGGGCCCTTGAGGGCCGGGTGGTCCTTTGGGAGCCCGGGGGACCTTTGGGGACTGGAGGAGGGCCTTTGGGGGCCCGGGGAGGGCCTTTGGGGGTCTGGGGGGCTCTTGAGGGCCGGGTGGTCTTTTGGGAGTCCGGTGGACCTTTGGGGACCGGGGGAGGGCCTTTGGGGGCCCGGGGAGGGCCTTGGGGGGTCTTGGGGGCTCTTGAGGGCCGGGTGGTCCTTTGGGAGCCCGGTGGACCTTTGGGGACCGGGGGAGGGCCTTTGGGGGCCCGGGGAGGGCCTTTGGGGGTCGGGGGGCCCTTGCGGACCGGGTGGTCCTTTGGGAGCCCGGGGGACCTTTGGGGACCGGGGGAGGGCCTTTGGGGACCCAGGGAGGGCCTTTGGGGGCCCAGGGAGGGCCTTTGGGGGTCGGGGGGCCCTTGAGGACCGAGTGGTCCTTTGGGAGCCTGGTGAACCTTTGGGGACCGGTGGAGGGCCTTTGGGGATCCGGGGGCCCTTTGGGAGCCTGGGGGACCTTTGAGGACCGGGAGTTTCCTTCGGGGTTTGGGTGGGGTATGAGGACCCTTTGGGGTTGGGGTAGTGGACCTCACAACACTGTTCAAATGGAACTTGTGTAGTATAACGACCACAGAGTTTCACCCTCAAATCCTCTTCTAAAATCATCTTTTAAAATCATCTTTTAAAATGTCTCTAACTGTTCTCGCCGAAATAATTCCCTAAAATGTCTAAAATGGTTTCGCCCAAATAACTCCTAATCGTAATTTCAGCGTGTTCCTTTTGTTTTGGCATCTCTGCGCTGTCACATTTGAAATTACTATGAAACCTGATTCCCGTGTTAATCTATGCATCGCTAAGATGTTTCTTGGAGAGTTGTTTCCATGGCAATGTTTATTAATGTCTTTTGGAGTTCGACCAGTAGAATTGTTTCCGAGGCAAAGACATTAATGACTTGAATCTATTCCTGGAAAATTGTTTCTAGGCGAAGTTTTAGAATTGTTTCCGTGGCAAAGTATTAATGACTTGGATCTATTCCTGGAGAATTGTTTCTTTGTTTTTTCATTCTCACTGACAAAAACCATAAAACAGACATAAATTGCTGTTGACATCCATTAAAGTGAGAAAGTTCCTGTCTTTTCATTCTCACGGACAAAAACCATAAAACAGATATAAATTGCTGTTGACATTCATTAATGTTAGAAAATTCCTGTTTTTTCATTCTCACTGACAAATACCATAAAACAGACATAAATTGCTGTTGAAATCCATTAAAGTGAGAAAGTTCCTGTTTTTTCATTCTCACTGACAAAAACCATAAAACAGACATGAATTGCTGTTGACATCCATGAAAAACATCAAATAAATTGACAAACACACATAACCGTCCAAGAAACAACCATAAATGTGAGAAAATTCCTGTTTTTTTCAAGTGAGAAAAATACTGTTCTTTCATTCTCAGTGAGAAAACCATAAACCACGTGGTCCTGTCACGAGTCGGACCCCCCCCTCTACTGAGGGGGGCTAGTTACCGTCCGATTACTTTTCACTCTTAGAAGGGACGCTAGAGCTTTTAATTTCCAGTCAAATAAGCCTCGTTAGAATTTCTTACAACCACACCTTCCATAAAAACCTTATATGCCCCTGGGGTATAATTTTCAACACGTGCCCCCGTTTCTGGGGGATTGTGTCGGCCCCAAATTTTTTGTCAGCTTATTTTTGAACTAGTTTTAAGAAAATAGCTATCTAAAAATTTAATCTGATACATTTGGGAAAAGAGGGCATGGGAGGTGGGGGTCTAGTTGCCCTCCAATCACTTTTGAATCTTAAAAAGGGCACCAATACTTCTGATTTCTAATCAAATGAGCCCTCTTTGAAGTTTATGAGACCACTTATTCGACATGGGTGTGAGTCTGAGTGCGAGTTTGAGCGTGAGTGATATTTGTAGATTGTGAGCAACCTTTTGATTCAGCCGATGGAAGAGCTTAAGCTAAAGTCCCATCCTTGTAGGATATACCAGACAAACACATTAAAGTGTCTGGTAACATGTACAAAAATAACAGTTGTGGATGCAATAAGAAATGAGGTTAGTAGGTGGTCTCATATTGAATCAGGAGTGTGCAGAGTTGCCACACGGTGAGAAAACACTAGATTTTAGTGATTTTTAATGATTTCAAGTGATTTTCTTCAATAATCTAGTGATTGATGTACTCATTTAGTGATTTTTTTTTGTTTAGGCAATATAAAAAATCAGTAGAAATATTGATAAATCACTATGGGTGGCAACCCCTGGAGTGAGTCAGGGTTAAATTCTATTCCCATTTATAAGGCTTATTTTGATCGACTTTGTTCAAGGAATCGACAAAGGCTTTGGGAGAGCAAGAAACCAATTGCGAAAGTAAAATTCTCCTAGATTTAGATTATACTCATGAATTGAGTGACCTAGCAAATAAATGACTACAAAATAGTACACTTTTAGTGTACTAACAAATAGTGTACTATCAAATAAGTGATTTTTTGGAATTTTCGAAAGTTCAGGGTGAAAGGTTTGACAATTAAAGTTAAGAAGCCTAGGCCGCTAAGACTGGGAAAAAGTGATGGTGAACCGAAGTGACTGTTGGGTAACGAGAAAGAGAATCAAGTAGATATTTTTTACTTACCTAGGTAGTATTATTAGTAAAGATGGTAAATGCAGTGAAGATGCTAAAAGTAGAATCCATGGCCCAGAGTTTTTTTTTTTCACAGTTTGGAAAAATTTGGTAGAATGTGACTATAAGTTTGCAAGCCAAAATTAGAATACTGAAAGCTAAAATGATGACAAGTAGTCAAGCATGGTTCTGAAAAGTTTGTGCTTTGAAAGATAGAGGAGGGTTTGTTAGAGTTTTTCTAGAGGAATTATCTATGTAATCTTATGGGTTCTTCAAGGGACGGGCACTCCAAAAGACAAAAGAGATTTTGTTAGATTTTTACCAGAGATATTGTCTACAGATTTTTTTTTTTTTTCGACATCTAACTGACCATTACTTGTATGAAAAATGTCGTTCTTCCCTGCTTTTTAAGGCAATAATGAAAGGCAGGTTGTAATGGCTACGACACGCTCTGCGGTTGAAGCATGACAGATTGCCCAAGATTTTCCTTTTCAACCAACCGTCTAGGGCCAAGAGAAAAGGAACTTCTCTCCGAATGGAGACAGAGAAGAACGTAAGGAAAGATTTAAAGAAAATTAAAACTTCTTGGGAGGGTGTAAAGAGGTAGGCGATAAACAGATAGGGATTGAAAAGGAACGTGTGCAGCCTTGTTGGTCTTAGCCGATGGCCTTGGTGCGGCACTGATTTTTTAGTAGCAGTAGTAGTTGTATCTCTTTGACTCTTTCCTAATCACTAATTGTGGTCCCACTCCTTTTTTTAGCTGGGACGATTATAGGTAGACTATTCCCTCTCAATTTTGTAACATGCTAATACAATATTTTTTGCTGTTATGCCGTCTGGCAGTATCTTTTAGATGTTCAGCAATTTTATCCATGGCCTTCATTTCACACCTCTCTTTAATTACTTAAAAACTTTTTCGCATACCGAACCGGTCTGGGTAGCGTAGGTAACAATCTCCTGATGTTCTGTCCTCAGCCAAGAGTACAGTGCGTGGTTTGGGGCAAATTATCCAACGCTTTCCGTTTCTTTCCCTCAGAATTCTCGAAGTACCCATTTAGAGCTGGGTTGACTCTGGCTGAGCTAACAGAGTAACACCCTTGACTCCTATTCCAAACTAAATAACCAATCACACGAGGACTTGAAGCCCTGTCCTCAGGATTTCAAGTCTAGCGCGCTAACCACTCGGCTAAGACACCTCAACACCTCTTTGATCATCTTTTAATGCTTTTTCTGCTGTTTTTTTAGTCTTCTTATTCTCATATGATGTGTTACTCAAGTGTTTCTTGTATAATTCTGGCTTTGGGTAATTAAATCAAGGTGGTGAGCAATTTTTCTTGACTCCTTTATAATAAATATTTTTCATAATTTTGCAGGGCCAAGGAAAAGTTTCGGGTGGTTTACAACCCCATCCAAATGACACCCCTTTATTTGATCAGAATTCCCATTAATGTAGACAAGCTTTAAGCGAGAAAAATGATTCCATCATTTTCTTTGTGAATTTTTTCTATCAATTATCAAGGTTCTTATGCCAACATCGAATATTCCTAATCACCCGGACAATACCAGAGACATTTATATGAAATTTTAATAATTAAGTATTTTAATTTGTAAAACATTCACACAAGAAAACTTTCTTCTTCGTCGAAAAATTCATTCATTATTATTATTCATTCATTATAATTCAATTCAAAAATGATTCCATCATTTTCTTTGTGAGTTTTTTCTGTCAATTATCAAGGTTCTTATGCCAACATCGAATATTCCTAATCATCCAGACAATACCAGAGACATTTATATGAAATTTTAATAATTAATTATTTTAATTTGTAAAACATTCACACAAGAAAACTTTCTTCTTCGTCGAAAAATTCATTCATTATTATTATTCATTCATTATAAGTCAATTCAAAAATGATTCCATCATTTTATTTGTGAGTTTTTTCTGTCAATTATCAAGGTTCTTATGCCAACATCGAATATTCCTAATCATCCGGACAATACCAGAGACATTTATATGAAATTTTAATAATTAATTGTTTTAATTTGTAAAACATTCACACAAGAAAACTGTCTTCTTCGTCGAAAAATTCATTCATTATTATTATTCATTCATTATAATTCAATTCAAAAATGATTCCATCATTTTCTTTGTGAGTTTTTTCTTTCAATTATCAAGGTTCTTATGCCAACATCGAATATTCCTAATCATCCGGACAATACCAGAGACATTTATATGAAATTTCAATAATTAATTATTTTTATTTGTAAAACATTCACACAAGAAAACTTTCTTCTTCGTCGAAAAATTCATTCATTATTATTATTCATTCATTATAATTCAATTCAAAAATGATTCCATCATTTTCTTTGTGAGTTTTTTCTGTCAATTATCAAGGTTCTTATGCCAACATCGAATATTCCTAATCATCCGGACAATACCAGAGACATTTATATGAAATTTTAATAATTAATTATTTTAATTTGTAAAACATTCACACAAGAAAACTTTCTTCTTCGTCGAAAAATTCATTCAGTATTATTATTCATTCATTATAATTCAATTCAAAAATGATTCCATCATTTTCTTTGTGAGTTTTTTCTGTCAATTATCAAGGTTCTTATGCCAACATCGAATATTCCTAATCATCCGGACAATACCAGAGACATTTATATGAAATTTCAATAATTAATCATTTTGATTTGTAAAACATTCACACAAGAAAACTTTCTTCTTCGTCGAAAAATTCATTCATTATTATTATTCATTCATTATAATTCAATTCAAAAATGATTCCATCATTTTCTTTGTGAGTTTTTTCTGTCAATTATCAAGGTTCTTATGCCAACATCGAATATTCCTAATCATCCGGACAATACCAGAGACATTTATATGAAATTTTAATAATTAATTATTTTAATTTGTAAAACATTCACACAAGAAAACTTTCTTCTTCGTCGAAAAATTCATTCATTATTATTATTCATTCATTATAATTCAATTCAAAAATGATTCCATCATTTTCTTTGTGAGTTTTTTCTGTCAATTATCAAGGTTCTTATGCCAACATCGAATATTCCTAATCATCCGGACAATACCAGAGACATTTATATGAAATTTTAATAATTAATTATTTTAATTTGTAAAACATTCACACAAGAAAACTTTCTTCTTCGTCGAAAAATTCATTCATTATTATTATTCATTCATTATAATTCAATTCAAAAATGATTCCATCATTTTCTTTGTGAATTTTTTCTATCAATTATCAAGGTTCTTATGCCAACATCGAATATTCCTAATCATCCGGACAATACCAGAGACATTTATATGAAATTTTAAAAATTAATTATTTTAATTTGTAAAACATTCACACAAGAAAACTTTCTTCTTCGTCGAAAAATTCATTCATTATTATTATTCATTCATTATAATTCAATTCAAAAATGATTCCATCATTTTCTTTGTGAATTTTTTCTATCAATTATCAAGGTTCTTATGCCAACATCGAATATTCCTAATCATCCGGACAATACCAGAGACATTTATATGAAATTTTAATAATTAATTATTTTAATTTGTAAAACATTCACACAAGAAAACTTTCTTCTTCGTCAAAAAATTCATTCATTATTATTATTCATTCATTATAATTCAATTCAAAAATGATTTCATCATTTTCTTTGTGAATTTTTTCTATGAATTATCAAGGTTCTTATGCCAACATCGAATATTCCTAATCATCGGGACAATACCAGAGACATTTATATGAAATTTTAATAATTAATTATTTAATTTGTAAAACATTCACACAATAAAACTTTCTTCTTCGTCGAAAAATTCATTCATTATTATTATTCATTCATTATAATTCAATTCAAAAATGATTCCATCATTTTCTTTGTGAGTTTTTTCTGTCAATTATCAAGGTTCTTATACCAACATCGAATATTCCTAATCATCCGGACAATACCAGAGACATTTATATGAAATTTCAATAATTAATTATTTTGATTTGTAAAACATTCACACAAGAAAACTTTCTTCTTCGTCGAAAAATTCATTCAGTATTATTATTCATTCATTATAATTCAATTCAAAAATGATTCCATCATTTTATTTGTGAGTTTTTTCTGTCAATTATCAAGGTTCTTATGCCAACATCGAATATTCCTAATCATCCGGACAATACCAGAGACATTTATATGAAATTTCAATAATTAATTATTTTAATTTGTAAAACATTCACACAAGAAAACTTTCTTCTTCGTCGAAAAATTCATTCATTATTATTATTCATTCATTATGATTCAATTCAAAAATGATTCCATCATTTTCTTTGTGAATTTTTTCTATCAATTATCAAGGTTCTTATGCCAACATCGAATATTCCTAATCATCCGGACAATACCAGAGACATTTATATGAAATTTTAATAATTAATTATTTTAATTTGTAAAACATTCACACAAGAAAACTTTCTTCTTCGTCGAAAAATTCATTCATTATTATTATTCATTCATTATAATTCAATTCAAAAATGATTCCATCATTTTCTTTGTGAATTTTTTCTATCAATTATCAAGGTTCTTATGCCAACATCGAATATTCCTAATCATCCGGACAATACCAGAGACATTTATATGAAATTTTAATAATTAATTATTTTAATTTGTAAAACATTCACACAAGAAAACTTTCTTCTTCGTCGAAAAATTCATTCAGTATTATTATTCATTCATTATAATTCAATTCAAAAATGATTCCATCATTTTCTTTGTGAGTTTTTTCTGTCAATTATCAAGGTTCTTATACCAACATCGAATATTCCTAATCATCCGGACAATACCAGAGACATTTATATGA
Organism: Artemia sp. Qi Xiang Cuo; assembly: GCF_049724085.1. Classification (NCBI taxonomy): domain Eukaryota; kingdom Metazoa; phylum Arthropoda; class Branchiopoda; order Anostraca; family Artemiidae; genus Artemia; species Artemia sp. Qi Xiang Cuo. Next base: position 93,619,461 of record NC_142794.1, on the reverse strand, counting down.
AATTTCAATAATTAATCATTTTGATTTGTAAAACATTCACACAAGAAAACTTTCTTCTTCGTCGAAAAATTCATTCATTATTATTATTCATTCATTATAATTCAATTCAAAAATGATTCCATCATTTTCTTTGTGAATTTTTTCTATCAATTATCAAGGTTCTTATTCCAACATCAAATATTCCTAATCATCCGGACAATACCAGAGACATTTATATGAAATTTTAATAATTAATTATTTTAATTTGTAAAACATTCACACAAGAAAACTTTCTTCTTCGTCGAAAAATTCATTCATTATTATTATTCATTCATTATAATTCAATTCAAAAATGATTCCATCATTTTCTTTGTGAGTTTTTTCTGTCAATTATCAAGGTTCTTATGCCAACATCGAATATTCCTAATCATCCGGACAATACCAGAGACATTTATATGAAATTTTAATAATTAATTATTTTAATTTGTAAAACATTCACACAAGAAAACTTTCTTCTTCGTCGAAAAATTCATTCATTATTATTATTCATTCATTATAATTCAATTCAAAAATGATTCCATCATTTTCTTTGTGAGTTTTTTCTGTCAATTATCAAGGTTCTTATGCCAACATCGAATATTCCTAATCATCCGGACAAGACCAGAGACATTTATATGAAATTTTAATAATTAATTATTTTAATTTGTAAAACATTCACACAAGAAAACTTTCTTCTTCGTCGAAAAATTCATTCATTATTATTATTCATTCATTATAATTCAATTCAAAAATTATTCCATCATTTTCTTTGTGAATTTTTTCTATCAATTATCAAGGTTCTTATGCCAACATCGAATATTCCTAATCATCCGGACAATACCAGAGACATTTATATGAAATTTTAATAATTAAGTATTTTAATTTGTAAAACATTCACACAAGAAAACTTTCTTCTTCGTCGAAAAATTCATTCATTATTATTATTCATTCATTATAATTCAATTCAAAAATGATTCCATCATTTTCTTTGTGAGTTTTTTCTGTCAATTATCAAGGTTCTTATGCCAACATCGAATATTCCTAATCATCCGGACAATACCAGAGACATTTATATGAAATTTTAATAATTAATTATTTTAATTTGTAAAACATTCACACAAGAAAACTTTCTTCTTCGTCGAAAAATTCATTCATTATTATTATTCATTCATTATAATTCAATTCAAAAATGATTCCATCATTTTTTTTGTGAATTTTTTCTATCAATTATCAAGGTTCTTATGCCAACATCGAATATTCCTAATCATCCGGACAATACCAGAGACATTTATATGAAATTTTAATAATTAATTATTTTAATTTGTAAAACATTCACACAAGAAAACTTTCTTCTTCGTCGAAAAATTCATTCACGACTGTTTCATCTCGATCAACTGGGCTTACGTCGCTTTTCGGAATTTGTCTAGCGTCTTCTTCTGGCGTATTTTCGGTGTTAACAACATTTTCGTCGTCTGTGTCAGAAAGATAAACAATTAAAGACTGCATTATACACTGCGTAAATATTTAATTAATTATCAGATAAATGTGTTCTTTTCCCTTTTGTAAATTCTGGGCGATGGCAAAGAGCCATCATCCTCACACACCAAATAGACATATGCAGTGACAGTATTAAGTACTAAAACTTTACTACTCAGTTTTAGACCGTGATTAGTTTTACTACTGATGACGGCCACTGCATGTGTGACCGAAATATCTAGTATTTTTATGAAATTTTATCACTGTTTGTGAAAATCACTGTCTATTAAAAGGATTTTATCCCTATTGGAACTTTTATTTATCGTCATGGAAAGGCACTGTGGTCTCTGTAATTATCTACGTCATAAAAAATTCAAAGATATTATTTAAGCAAAAAAAAAATAATTAACTATGCAATAGCAAAGTGGAGTTTTCTTCCGTGTTCTGGCGCAAAACTGAGTGACAGTTCTGCGTCAGAATAGAGTGAAAAAACTTGGCACAAAGCCAAGCAAGAAAATTCTGGAATAGCCAGTCGATTTGAAATTGTCGAAAACGTAAATATTGAGCTTCCCAGCTTCAGAAGTAGAAATTCCAAGCGGTGGCACATCATTCGTTGCCAAATAATCACGGAGTTAAGACAAAAAAACGATTAATCATGTTTTAAATTAATTTGATAAAAACTTTCACTCTTGAATGAGGCCCTTCAAGCCAAAAGCCCAAGCTGTTCTTAAGATAATTACGTAAACAATTTTGACAACCTTAACGTACATAGTGTCATGATTCAGCTCTACATTCCCCTCGGCCTTCCTTGAAGCTTTCGACTTAATACGCTAAACCGGTCTTGAGTAGTTCCTTCTTAATACCCTTATCTTTTCTTGATAATATTGCACATAAACCCTGTATGGAACCTGGATGCTCACTTGATTTAATTCAATACAACCTTAAAGATTCCACTTCATACTTTTAGCTGCTTCTGGAATGTTACAGATGCTTTGCTTTATAAAAGTTTGGATGCATTTTTGTCTTTTGATTTAGTTCAACGTGTCCTTCAACAAACACGGAAGCCTTTAACTGAAGACCCACATTCATTCCTTAGATATTGCAGATATGCCCTTCTGACAATAAGGAGGAACGCAGTGTCTCTTGATCTCCTTCAAGGATCCCCCTCAATATTCTCTGAAAGTTTAAAGTTAATATGATTAATTGTTCCAAGGTATTGCGCATATGCCTGCACTCAGCCTTTGAATTTACTGCAACTTCCCCCTACATATACCTTGAATTTTTTTAACATTCCCCTCAATATTCCCTGAAAATAAAAACTTAGCAGCCTTTATAAGTTCCTAAGATATTGCAGATAAACCCTTTCGAAAACCCTGATGCACCTTAACTCTTTTGATTTAGTTCAATAGTACGAGTAGTGTAGTAGAAGTTAGTAGTAGAAGTAGTAGTAATAGTAGCAGTAGTAGTGGCAACATTAATAGTAGTAGTAGTATTAGTATTAGTAGTAGTAGTATTAGTAGTATCAGTAGTAGAAGTAGTAGTAGTAGTAGCAGTAGTAGTAGTAGTAGTAGTAGTAGAAGCAGTAGTAGTAGTAGTAGTAGCAGAAGTAATGGTAGTAGTAGTAGCTGAAGCAGAAGTAGCAGTCACAGTTGCAATCAGAGTAATAGTAGTATCAGTCAAAAGTAGTCACCGTTGAGGTCGCAAGTAGTCGGAGTTACACACGCGAGTAGTCACCCGTCAAAAGTAGTCATAGCCACAGAAACAAGATGCCGCAGCAGAAAGTAGTCTCAATCGCAAGCGGTCGCAATAGCAAGTAGTAGCAATTGCGAATAGTCACACTCATATGTATTCGCAGTCGCAATCACAAGCGGTTTTTATCGCCCTTGCAAGTAGATTCAGTCTCAAGTAGTCGTAGTAAAAAGTTGTCAAAGACGCAAAAGATTGCCGGTGCAGCCACAAATAGCTGCGGTAACAAGTAGTTCCAGTCAAAAGTAGTCATTACCGCAAGTAGTTGTAGTTACAAATACTTGAAGTAGTAGTCACATGCAGTCATAATCGCAGTTCCAGCCATAGTAAGAGGTGTCGAGTTCACACACAGTTGCGTTCACAAAAAATTGCAAGTAGTTACCAGTCAAAAGGCATCGCAGTCGCAAGTCACAGGAAGCAAGTAGTCGCAGTCACAGCCCAAGCGAGTTGAAGTCACAGATAGTTGCAGTTACAGTCACAGTTGCTGCCGCGAGTAGCGGAATTTGAAGAAGTGGTAATCTTAGTCCAAAGTAGTTGCAGTCGCGAGTAATTGCAGTCGCAGTCATAAGTAGTCACAGTTATAGTCAGAATTATAAGTATTCAAGATCGCAAGTAGTATCAGTCACAGGTAAATGCAGTTGCAAACTTTCATATTCACAAGTATTTTCAGTTACAAATAGTCACAGTTGCAGTCATGCATAATCGGAGTCTTAGTTGCCAGTAGTCCAAGTCGCAATTAATCGCAGTCACAGTCGCAAGTACTCGCAGTTGCAAATAGTCGCAGTCACAGTCGCAAGTAGTTACAGTTGTAAGTAGTCCCAGTCACAAGTGGCAGCAGTTGCATTTGCAGAAGTAGTAGTAATAGTAGTAGTAGTTTTAGTAGTAGTAGTAGTAGTAGTAGCAGTAGTAGTAGTAGTAGTAGTAGTAGTAGTAGTAGTAGTAGTAGTAGTAATAGTAGTAGTAGTAATTGTAATTTTTAGTAGTGGTAGTAGTAGGAGTAGTATTAGTAGTAGTAGTATTAGTAGTAGTAGTAGTAGTAGTTGTAGTAGTATTAGTAGTAGTAGTAGTCGTAGTAGTAGTAGTAGTAGTAGTTGTTGTTGTAGCCGTAGTAGCCGTAGTAGTAGTAGTAGTAGTAGTAGTAGTAGTAGTAGTAGTAGTAGTAGTAGTAGTAGTAGTAGTAGTAGTAGTAGTAGTAGCAGTAGTAGCAGTTGTAGAAGTAGTAGTTGTAGTAGTAGTAGTAGAGTAGTAGTAGCAGTAGTAGTAATAGTGGTAGTGTCAGTCATAGTAGAAGTAGTAGCAGCAGAAGGAGTAGTCGTAGTATTAGCCGTGAAAGTTTCAAGTTAATTCCCTTGGCCGTTCCTAAGATTTACAGCTACGCTCTTATGATAAACTGGATTATGTAGCGTCTTTGGTTTAGTTCAACATCCCCTCTGCATTCTCTGGAGTTTAAATTTGTACTTAAATAGTGCTGTTTCAGGGGATAGTAGCCCTCCTCAAACTTATGGTGAACCACGAAATACTATTAAAAGCGTACACATATCAAATAAAAATATTCAAATGAATGTAAACAGCAACATTAAAAATTAAACAAACAAAAATTATTCCGTACCTCTATTCTAATTCAATTACCCTTGTGTTTCAGCCGTCAATATTAGAGAATTGGGGCAAAAGGTCAGACTTTAGTGTAAAGAACAAGGGGCTGAGCAGGGCCAGCCCCTCTCATATTAAGAACAATTTCTTCTCACTTTATGTCTTAATGTTGCTCCTCACAATCAGCTGAAAAAACGTGTTTCTTTTTTTTATTTTTTATTTCTGATCATTTTCAAATTATGGCTAAGCCTAACCAACATATGATGCAGGCTACTTGTCGGATAATCCCCCATTTACAGCTGTTACAATATGTATGTCAATAAATTAAATTGATTGGCACTACCCCGCTTTCTCAGTCGTCCTGTTTAAAAATATAAATACCACGGCTACAAACAAATCACTGCAGTACTATACCGCTTGAGGCCAACATAGCTACGCATGCCCTTCCTCCGTCCCAATCTGTTCAAAGCCTCCTTCTTTACACCCACCCAAGAAGTCCCCATTTCTCTTAAAGAATTCTTTACTACATCCTCCCACCCCATGCGAGGATGACCTGATTTTTGTTTGGCCATAGATGATTGGTTGACAAGGATGACCTTTGGCAACCTCTCATCTTTCATCCGCAGAAGCTTTTTTAAACAAATGCTTAATAAAATTTTTACCATAGTGTTTAGAGTGGAAGGAGACGGGTATTATACGGAATATGGAAATTCTGTGCGGCTTTTGATTTTTTACACGGCTGAAGCCTTTGAGACCTCTACAATAGGGTTCACCGATTTTTATATACAATGTGTACATGTTTTCAGATACATTGAAATAATGTATATAAATAGAAAAATAGAAACATGCCATTTAAAACCGCTAAAAACAAAGCTCCTGGTAGTAGGCTACTTACTGACCCCCACTAAACATATCCCGAAAGCTTCATCTTAATACCCTGAACCTTTCCAAATATAACAGATACGTTATTTCAAAGAATCTGGATGAAAATAGTGTCTTTCGATTGTATTTTATATCCCCTTCGACATGCTCTCAAATTTTCAACTTAAAATCCTTTTCCATTCCAGAGACATTGCGGATGTATGCTTTAGACAACCTGGACAAACGTAGTGTCTTCTGGTTAACTCAGCAACCACTGACAGTGCCAACTTTATACCCTCAGCCATTCCTTATAAATTTTGAGGGTAATGAGGTGTTTCATTTAATTCGATATCCTCCTCAACATGCATTAAAAATTTCAACTTAATACCCTTGCCCTTTTCTAAGATATATCATGTTTACCCTATTTGTAACTTTTAAGTATAATACGTCTTAAGATTAAGTTCAATATCCAGCTCAAGATTCCCTGAAAATTTCAGTCTAGTATCCTTAGCCGTTTCAGAAATTTTGCCGGTCCACCCTTATGACAATGCGGATGCACATAATATCTTTCGATCTAGTTAAACATTTTCTAACCATTCCATACTAGTCTCAAATTCATGTCTTAGCCGTAGTTGACCTTAACATTCCCTGAAAGCTTCCATCTAGTATCCTTAGCTGTTCCAGAGATACCGTAGATACTTCCTTTTGATAACCTTGATACACATAGCCTTTTATTTTATTTAGCTTTACATATGCCTCAATCTTTCCTTAAAGTTTTGACCTAATTACTTCCTGAGATATTCTATCTATTCCATTTTGACAGTCTAGATGCTCTTAAAATTCTTTGATTTAATCCAATACTCCCTATCATGCCCTGGAAATTTCAACTCTACCATTAACTGTTCCTGAATTATTGCACAGATGCACTTTTGACAGTATGGATACATATAGTGTCTTTTGATTTAGTTTTACATCCTGCTCAACTTTCCCTTTAAGTTTTAACTTAATGCCCTAAGCCTTTCCTATGATGCTGCATCACAAATTCTTTTAACAACCTGACTTCTCTTAAAGTGTTTTGATTCGTTCAATATCCCTTACATTATTCCCTATAAATTTTAACTGTACATATTAGCCTTTTTGACAACCCAGTTTTTGACAGCCTGGATTCAAAATGTCCTTTGTTGTACTTCAACAAGCCCTAAAAATTTCCACTTAATACCCTTATCTGTCTCTTTAATATTGCAGATACGTCGCTCTGAAAATATGGACACATATATACAGTTTGAAATATAGTTTATTTTTATTTAGTTCAGTATCCCTTCAATATGCACTGAAAATAGGAACTTAAAATGCATACTCATTCCTTAGATATTGCACATACGCGCTTTTGACAAGAATGATGCACTTAGTGTCTTTTGATGCAGTTCAACATCCCCCTCGACGTTCCTTTAGACTTTCAACTTATTGCCTAGTCGTTCCTGAGGTACTGCAAATATGCCCTTTTGACAACCCGGATCAATATTACGTCTTATGTCTTCTAATTTAATCTCAAATTCTCCAAAATATGAGCTGAAAGTCTTAACTTAATACCATTAGGCCTTCCTGACATCTGTTAAGGGGGATGATGAGTCAGAGACAGGGGGAATGGAAAGGGGGCCTGATGCACTCCAATCTCTTCTCACTTTTAAAAAGGACATTAGAATCCTTTCTTTCCGATTGAACTATCTCCTTCAAAATTTCTACAAAAATTCTTCAGTACCTAACAAAAATAAAATAAAAATTGTTTTCTTACCCACTAGAAACCTAAAAATATTAAACTGCAGAGCGCAAAGAAAAGGAAACAACAAAACAATCGGATTAACATAGATAAATAAAGAAGTCCACAGAATTGCATTTGCAAAACTGTGATTTAGATCAAGTGAATTGCGAAAAACTACCGATGCAGCACGACTTTGGTCAGCTATTTCGTTGCATGTGAAAAGCGAACTCCATTTCCGTGAATAATAAAAAAAAAACAGAAATAACAAAAGAAAATGGTTATAATAAAAGGATGACTGTAATTTTTTCAGCCAAAATTCATTTTATTTGATTTTTAACTGGTTTGTCTGTGTACTTAACCCTCCAAGCATCAGATGCAGCGCTCCAACGTTTGTTGTTGTTTTTCTTTTTTTGTTAGCAGCACACCGTCACAAGCGACGCTTTTGGTGCGCTTCTGATTGATGTTGTTTCTGGTTTTTGAAAATCAATTTTTACTACTACTACTAGGTAAACAGCAATATGCCTCCTATGTACCACTTTTACTGATACTCTCCCCCTGAAAACGTAGTGTAAGAGGGGTGGTTGTAAAACCATTTAATCGAAAATTGACGGTTTTAATGTCCTTCCAAAGGCTTGAAAGGGTCTAAAGGGCAACTATTCTCCTTCCTGTAACTTTTTTAAATAGCCCATCCCCATCAGCGCCCCAAGATGTCTGACCACAGTTTTGGAATAAGCCCTTAGCTTAGAATTGTAAAAGGAGTAATAGATAATGCTCGGGGGACGATATGACCTCTATACCCCTGGCACAAGGGTCGTGAGCCATGCAAATCACCAATTATTTTATTAGGAGGTCTCGTTAGGGTAGCCAAAAGAGAGGGCAAAAGCTTGTTTATTCCTGATCAAGGAATAAATCTAACTTACCCTTGGATCAAAAAGAATCTAATTTTGAAAAAAATGGTTTGAGGACGAATGTCCCCAAAAATAGACCTAAAAAGGGGGATATACAACGTTTTCATCAGTTTGGCTCAAAGTTTAGTTCCATAAGTCCTTCACCCAAATTCAATAAATAAAGTGGCCCAGAATAGGGTCGAGAAAGGATTAATAAACTTCTTAGAGGGTCACCAAACTCAAGGTCATTAGTCCATTGGAAAACGGGTCTTAAACTATAAAAATTCTTATAATTTGGAGGAAAAATAGCCTAAACACGGGAATTCTTTTTTCATCAGCTTGCAACGTATAGTCATAACTCCTTGCACCGAAAATCGTTCACGTAAATTATAATTTGTACTTTACTGAAAAAAATCCAAATGAATTTACTGAAAAAAATCGGCATTGTCAGTTTAATATACAAATGCTGATATTTATTCCTTAAAATCTTAATTGATTTTTCATTTTTTAAAGTTAGAAAAGAGAAAACATTTAAAAGAATTATTTTCAGTAAAGTAAAAATCATGTTTTGGCTTTTACAAAGCTTGGGGCTTAGAACCCTGCTCATATTAATTTCTTCTCGTTTTGAGTTTGGCTCTTATTTATTTCAATTGCTGTTTGTTTTGGGTTTCATTTATTTATTGATACTGTTTTGTGGTAGTTGTATTCTTGATAGATTATTTGATTCTATTTTTGTTCATTTTGGTTTAATGGAGTTTTTTACTTTAAAAAAAACTTATTTTGTTGAAAAAGTTTTTTTTATTTAATTTCTGTTCGTTTTATGTTGACATAATCTTTTTCAGGGAGAAACACTTAGCCTCTTCTAAAGTTAATCAACCATCCCTTCCATAAAAACCTTAGATATCCCCTAGGCATAGCTGACAACCCTTGCCCCTACACTCTGGGGATTGTTTCAACCCCAAAGGCCTTGTTATATTTTATTTAGACCATTTTGAATAAAATAGCTATCTCAAAATTTCTATTAGATGCATTTCGGGACAATACGACGTTTGTGTCTCGGTTTGGGGGGGGGGGGGTAGCTGCCCTCCGATCACTTTGACTCTTAAAAAGAACACTATAGCGTCTTATTACCAATCCAATGAGCCCCATCCGAAGTTTTTATGACCATGTTTTCTATAAAAACCTTATATGTCCCCAGGGCATAACTTACAACTCTTACCCTGAGGGCTGGGGGTTTTGCCATCCTCAAAGAAATAATTTCCAGACCGTTCTGATTCGCTGAACCAAATGGCTATATCAAAATTTTGATTGGAAGTGTCTGGGGAAATTTGGGGCATGTGGGGGCATTTGCCCTTTGATCACTTTCTACTAATAAAAAAGGCACTAGTCTTCTCAATTTTTAATCAAATGAGCTGTTTTTGAAGCTCCTATGACAAAGATTTCTATGAAAACCTTATGTGCCCCTAGGGCATAACTTACAACCCTTGCCCTGAGGGCTGAGGGGGGAGTTTCCTCCTAAAAACATAATTTCTATCTGGAAATCAACTGCGCTGAACAAAATGGCTCTCTCAAAATTTTGATTGGATGTGTTTGGGGAAATGGTGGGCGTAGAAGGGGTCTTAGTTGCCTTCCAATTACTTTCGACTGTTAAAAAGAACACTAGCCATTCCAATTGCCAATCAATAGACCCTTTTTGAAGTTTCGACGACAACACTTTCTATAAAAACCTTTTTTGCCCCCAGGACATAACATACAACCCTTGCCCTGAGGGCTGTGAGGGGTGAGGGGGTTGCCATCCTCAAAGATCTAATTTCCGGAACTTTCAACTACGTTGAACAAAATGGCTATCTCAAAATTTTGATTGGATGTGTGTGGGGAAATGATGGGCGTGGAAGGAGTTTTAGTTGCCCTCCAATCACTTTCGACTATTAAAAAGGGCACTAGCTATTCCAATTTCCAATCGAATGAGCGCTTTTCGAAGTTTCTAAGACAACTCCTTCGATACGAAGTGCCCTGGTCTAAAGGAAAAAAATAAATAAATAATACATTGTGCCAACATCGTTCTTTACTTAGGCAGCGCTATTGCGCTGTCTATGATCAGTTTTAAACTTACAGACATAAAGCCAAAGAGAATCTAATTCAAGAATAAATGTGTTGGTCCAAAGAGGACCCAAAGGACAGACAACAGACTGTAACATATAGAAAGGGCCAAAATAACCTTATTAAAGACGAACATTTGAAGATAAGTGGTTAATATAGACGTTTAATTCGAAACTTCATTTAACTCAGGTGATTCACGCGATGTTTGAGTATATTATGTATAGTGATGAGCGTTGGGATGAGTGATGAGCGTTGTATATCAGCGTTGGGACTTCCTACTCCTTTTCTTTCTCTTTTCAAATAAATGACCTGTTTTCCTTTTCTTAATTACATTTGTTCTGATTTGCCTATAATACAATTTTCAATTTTAATATGAACTCTTGTCCTCAAGGCAACCATTTTGAAATAGAAAAATAAGTTGACTGGACAACAAGTCTGCATGAACCATTAAACGGCCTTGCTAAATCTCAGACCACTGATTCTTAATATATGCGTAGGGCAAATTCAATTGATGGGCTTGATACATTAGATTGGCCAACGTCACATTAAGCCACATCCCAAGTGCCAAGATTCTTTTATGTGTTCAAATATTATGTTTTAGTCTGTTCTGAGAGTCCGTTTTCAGAGTTTGTATAGTTCTTTCCTGGACAGCAAAGTATGTTTTCAGAGTTTATAGATATATGTTTTGTAGGAGTGACCTTTGGGAGAATACAACTGACTTACTTTCTACAACCGTGTAAGGTTATATTCTCCGAACCCTGGTATGGAAGAAAAAGAGTTCGCGAGAAATACCGTCATTAGTATATCGATAGGGTGCTCCATTTGCCCTCCAAAGAGATAGCTAAAGATATTAGTGGTGATACAGGCTGTGACACCCTTGGCCCAGAGTGTGTCCCACCTGATCGTTCGATCACGTTACCAAAACCTAACGAAACTGCCAGCAGCGCTGGTGTGGCATTAGAGAGATCAAGTGGCTGGTAGCCCCAAGGCAACCAGTACGAACACTGGTGCCAGTGTTGGTCCCATGTATAATAATAGTACCAGGGGTAGTCTACATTATAACAATCACCTATTACGGAGGAGGACCGGTTATTTATTATGTAAACATGGGGGGGATATGTCTGACACTTCAAAAAAACATACTTGTGCCTAAATTGTCTAACTCTCCATAAGCCTTCGAGTATAAATAGAAATGGGCCTGAGGGAAATAGAAATTAATTTCCATTTTTTCATTTGGAATCATTGGAAAATGAGCGCACTAGTGAAATAGCTTTCTTCTTTCCTTTTGGGAAATAAAAGTTTCCAAAAGGAAACTTTTCCCAAAAGGTTTCTTTCCAAAAGGAAACTTTTCCCAAAAATTTCCCAAAAGGTTTCCTTTTGGGAAATAAAAGATATCGTTTATATGATCACCGGTACAGAAGGAGGAAAGGTGGGGAGGAGGGAATGATGAGTGCAATCACGGAATTTCCCTGAAGCGAGAGCTAAATAACACAAGAAAAATTGTTTTTACTGACGTTTAATCAGTCCACCCCATTATCTGTTTAATCCATTTGTATCTGTTTTTGAATCATCTTATCATCAATTACTATGTTACTTTTTTTCTACGTAGCCTAAGTCTATATGAGACCATATGAGACATTAGACAATTTATGAATTTTCAGAAACGCGTTTTCAGAATATTATTAATAATATCATACATTGGTTGAAGCTTATAAAATAAGCACAGCCCTGAAAACGGTAAAATACGGACTCGCGGATAAATATTTCTAACTATGGCAAGTTTATCGATTCCATAAATAGCACGCACAGCTGAACTCTGGAGAACACGCAAAGGTTTCAGGTGAACATAAAATGCTCCAGACCAAACAGAACAACAGTATAGTAGATAAGGATGGACTAATGAGGAATATAAAAAACGCAAAACATTCTGAGGAAGCTGATGCTTTAGCTTCTTTATCATACCTATATTCCTTGCTACTTTCGACGATATACACTGCACATGCTCTGAAAAACTTAGTGTTTCATCAATTATTCCGCTCAGGTAAATTACTATGTTACTTTTTTCTACGTAGCCTAAGTCATATGAGACCATATGAGACATTAGACAATTTATGAATTTTCAGAAACGCGATCCAAACCATGAAAATAAGCATAAAATAATACATCTAAAAATTTGTTTCTTTTTGTTCTATCATGTCTCCTTCTAATGAAGTTCAATTCTTAACCTTTACCTCTTTTTATTTTAATCTTCATTTTTTCACCTTTTTTGTATAGATTTTTCTCTTTATTTTGCATTAGAAGATAATGTGAAGCGAAAATAATTTGATAGATCGTATGATAGTCGATCAACTGAAATAGACTTGTAAAAAAATCCAAAGGAAAAATCATCCTAATTGCGTTAATTTAATTACTTAGGATTTAAGTTCGTTTTTACTTCTAAACCGTTGTAGCCAACTATAAAACTGCTGTGTAATAATTAGGAAAAAAGTAGCTTACCACCCCTAATAAGTTCTACATTGGTATCAACCTCATTTTCTCCTTCTTGTATATGTTTCCAATCTTCTTCAAGCATATTGTTCTCACTTTCATTTCTCTCCTTTGTAATTTCTTGTGTTAAGAGGTTTTTGTCTTGGTTATCCTCATGAATTCCCATTTCGTCGCAGTTTTCACATCTTTTGGAACCCCGTGACTGATTTTGTGTATTCAGTTGCATTTGATTTTGTTTCTTTTCTTCAGTTGCGCTCTCTCTGACATATTCGTTATGAGGTTGTATATACTGTCCAGAAGTCTGATAAGCGGGATCTCGAACTAAAATAACACTCTTTTAGTAACAATTACAATAATCTAAAGCCACTGCAAGTGGTTAGACTTTCATGTAAATATCTAACAATGAAAGTACATCCAAAGTTCCCAAAATAAAACATATATGACCCGTTTCGGTTTCAACGTGTTTTGCTTATCAAGAGAAGTTTATCAACATTCTCATTGTTATATCTCAAGGCTTAACTATTGATTTAGGTTTATCCTATTTATTCTTCCCTCTGAAAAACTGTTTGGGAAGCACTTGTTCTTTAGTTTAAGATATCCAGTAAAAGATGCTTTCTGACTAGAACCCCCCCCCCCGGATTCAAATGAGAGGTAACATTAGAAAACTAGAACTAACATTAATACGTAAGTTAATACTACTCAGTAAATGGTATTTGGAGAAAGTTTGACTGTTGAATCAATTGCCTCAATTCAACAGGCTTCGCGATAAAGGATGGTATCCTAGAAACAAAATAAACTATTTAAAGCGCATTTAATGAAGTATGGTGTAAACAGACATTTTCGGCACAAAGGAAGGTTTGGGCCTGGCTGGTAATCCTATTCTAACATGCTACTTTTAGCCCCATGACACATTTTTTTTTCATATTTAATAAATATTGCTAAACAGTCTAGAATACCATTTAACGTATAAATTAATTCAAATCAATCTATTATTAAAATGATTGCTGTTGCAAGCATAGCTTTTCAAGTAAGTTTTACTGTTAGTTTTTTCCTCGTAATAAACATTTCTACTCAAAGCTTTATATTTGCCTTGCTATATTTAGAAATAATGTATATTTCCAAAAAACATATATGTTTTGAGGCCACATCACACACAGTTGCCATATGAAACGGAATGCAAGGAGACTCTGGACGCAGTGTTTAGCAACATTGGGAGTTGTTTCTCGTCAAGCTCTGAGCAGGATGGGGTAAGGACATTTTTTACAGTGTTAAATTTAAACCAAAACTGTTTGGTGTAATCTCCGTTCCTGAGATGTCAAAGATATGCCCTTCTGATAACCTCGTAGGTGCATAGTTTCTCTTCATTTAGTTCAACATCCCAAACTACAGGCTCAGAAAGTTCAGACCACAGTTTATATAATTATCCAGTAAGTTTACCGCAGATGATTTCTGGCTCTTCATTCTCGGTGCGAACAAAAAGCTCCTCCCACTTATTTGTGCACTTATTGTCCACTTATTGGTTGAGCGGGCCAAGTGGTTTTGTCAGTACTTGTTCCGTAGGTGATTATTCTTTGTTTTCCCGTGAAAAGATCTAATGCCGCTTATGTTTATAGGTTCTCTGGAGCACTCGCACCTCGGTCTGGGTTTTTATAATGGGTGAGATAGGGAAAGATCATACTGCTAATTATATAAACTGTGGTTCAGACTTAGTATACTTGGCTGTTCATGGGATATTGCATAGACTCCTTTTTGGCAATCAAGTAGTAGCTGTGGTTGTAGCAGTAGTAGTGATAGTAGTTGTAGTAATAGTAGTAGTAGTGTTAGTAGTAATAGTAGTAGTATCAGAGTAGTAGTAGTAGTAATAAAATAAAAGTTCAAAATAGGGATAAAATCCTTTTTAATAGACAGTGTATGGAAAATTCACAAAAAATACTAGATATTTCGGTTACATATACAGTGACCGTCATCAGTAGTAAAACTAAACTAATACAATTTAAAACAAAAGTTTATATACGAAATCAAATAAAACTACATATTGTTTAAATCTATAATTCTTTTCAAAGCAAAGGCGGAACCTAGCCTCTTTGACCTTCTTGGATTCGGTTCATTAGCGTTCAATGATATAACATTTGAACAAAGGTCAACTATATTGGGTGAATTGAACTTTACTCTGTCAGATTTTAATAAATTATCATAGATAGAGTTCCGCCCATATTCATCTGTATCCCGATTCAAACCAATATTCTTGAATAAAATTTTCTTTATTTCAAGAGTTTCACGAAAATTTTGCTTTAAACCCCGATCCCTAGAAATCAAAGAGACATTCTCGAACAACATAAACTGGTCTGGAAAATTAAAAATATGTTCTGAAAGGGCTAAAGTAAAATCTTCAGACTTACAATCTTGCTTTAAAGCCGAAGAAATAGAATCTTTATGTTGTAATAATCTCATTTCCAAACTCTGGTTAGTACGTCCCACATATGAGCTTCCGCATTTACATGGGATCTGATGAACCTCACTTTGTTTCCCCGATGAAGTTAGATCCTTCCCAGAATTTAGAAAACTACCCAAATATGGGACGTACTAACCAGAGTTTGGAAATAAAATTATTACAACAAAAAGATTCTATTTCTTCGGCTTTAAAGCAAGATTCTAAGTCTGAAGATTTTACTTCAGCCCGTTCAGAACATATTTTTAATTTTCCAGACCATTTTATTTTGTTCGAGAATGTCTCTTTGATTTCTAGGGATCGGGGTTTAAAGCAAAATTCTCGTGAAACTCTTGAAATAAAGAACATTTTATTCAAGAATATTGGTTTGAATCGGGATACAGATGAATATGGGCTGAACTCTATCTATGATAATTTATTAAAATCAGACAGAGTAAAGCTCAATTCACCCAATGTAGTTGACCTTTGTCCAAATGTTATATCATTGAACACTAATGAACCGAATCCAAGAAGGTCAAAGAGGCTAGCTTCCGCCTTTGCTTTGAAAAGAATTAGAGATTTAAACAATATATAGTTTTATTTGATTTCGTATATAAACTTTTGTTTTAAATTGTTTTAATTCAGTTTTACTACTGATGACGGTCACTGTATATGTGACCGAAATATCTGGTATTTTCTGTGAATTTTCCATACACTGTCTATTAAAAAGGATTTTGTCCCTATTTTGAACTTTTATTTTATCGTCATGGAAAGGCAGTGTGGTCTCCGAAATTATGTGGTAGTAGTAGTAGTGGTAGTAGTAGTAGTATTAGTAGTAGCAGTAGTAGTATTAATAGTAGTAGTAGTATAGAGTAGGAGTAGTAGTAGAAGTAGTAGTATGGGTAGTAGTAGTAGCGGTAGTAGCAGTAGTGGTAGTAGTAGCAGTTATAGTAGTAGTAGTACTAGTAACAGTAGTAGTACTAGTAGTAGTAGTAGTAGTAATAGTAGTAGTAGCAGTAGCAGTAGTAGTAGTAATAGTAGTAGTAGTAGTAGTAGTAGTAGTAGTAGCAGTAGTAGTTGTAGTAGTAGTAGTAGTAGTAGTAGTGGTAGTAATAGTAGTAGGAGTAGTGGTAGTAATAGTATTCCTAGTGGTATTGATAATAGTATTAGCAGTGGTAGGAGTAATAGTAGTAGTAGTAGTAATAGTAGTAGCAGCAGTAGCAGTAGTAGTAATAGCAATAGTAGTAGTAGCGGAGGTGTTAGCAGTAGTAGTATTAGTAGTATAGTAGTAATAGTATTAGTAGTATTAGTAGTAGTAGTAGTAGCAATAATAGTAGTAGTAGTAGTAGTACTAGCAATAGTTGTAGTAATAGTAGTAGGAGTAGTTTTAGTAATAGTATTCCTAGTGGTATTGATAATAGTATTAGCAGTGGTAGGAGTAATAGAAGTAGTAGTAGTAATAGTAGTAGCATATTCCTTGGTTATTATTAATTTTTTTAATTAGTATACGCATTAATCAGATTAAGCAGCTAGGCAAAGTTTATCTCTGCCTTTTTTTCGATTAATGTCAATTTTTCCTAATAATTGCTTGCCTATATTTGAAAGTTTTAGTTGTTCTTCATGGCGAGAGGTCTCACCTATAACAAAATGTCCAGATGGCAATTATACCTTTGTCGCTACCACTATAGGATTTTGTTTGAGAGTGTAAAGTGTAATAAAAGAAACTTACCAAAAGGCAAAGGGTTCCTATAAAATTGAAAACCATGAAGGGGTGAATAAGGGAAACGTAGTCCGTTCATCACAAACGGCATAACTGGATGACCACGGTACGGCAGATTTTGATAAGGATTTTTTCCACTATTTCGAAGCGTCGGAGGCTCAATATTTGAATCGTCAGCGAAAATGAGCAGCATTAGCTTTTCTTCATCTTTACTCTCTTCTGCCGAAGGCCTTGATACTACAACAGCAACTGCACAAAGAAGCTAATAATGACAAAAAAAAAAAATCAGCTGAACTTCGTTGACCTTAAGTAAACTAATAGTAAAATTATCTTAAACCTATGTAAAAATATTTTAAACTTAATCTGGGCGTTATAATCTTTGAGTTACACTGCGCCATTAGTACAACCAGTTCAGTGCACAGATCAAGTTCGGACCATGATCTTGCGGTCTTGAAGTTGAAAATCCTATTCTAGACCCGATACTGAAAGGTTGCACAGCAGAATTTTTCTTGAAAGAAAGTAAAATATCATTAAAAGGAGATCTTTAACCAACGGCTCCATTTTCCAAGGCTTCTTACTGTAGTTAAATAAAAAACAAGTTTTTTCAACTGAGAGTAAGGAGTAACATTGAAACTTAAGACGAACCGAAATTAATACGTATATGAGGGGGCTCGCCTCCTAGTCAATGCCTCGCTCTTTTTGGGAAACATGAGCGTGGGAGGGGCCAAGTTGCCCTCCAATTTTTTTGGTCAGTTAAAAAGGGCACTAGAACTTTTAATTTCCGTTCTAATGAGACCTCTCATTATATTCTAGGACTTCTGAATCGATACGATCACCCCTGGGAAAAAAAAATAAAAAAGAACACGCATCCGTGATCTTTCTTCTGGCAAAAAATACAAAATTCCACATTTTTGCAGATAGGAGCTTGAACCATCTAGAGTAGGGTTTTCTGTTACGCTGAATCTGACGGTTTAATTTTCATTAAGATTCTATTACTTTTAGGGGGTGTTTCCCCCTTTTTTCAAAAATAAGGCACATATTTCAGGCTCGTAACTTTTGATGGGTTAGACTAAATTTGATGAAATCTACATATTTGAAATTAGCATAAAAATCTGATTCTTCTGATGTATTTACTGGTATCAAAATTCCGTTTTTAGAGTTTCGGCCACTATTGGCTACTATTGATTTTCAATGGACAGTTGGAAGACTGTCCAGCTATTTAAATCAAGTATGATAATTTTTAAGTTGATGTCATTGTGAAATTCAAGTCAGATTATTGCCTGAGTTTCATTTTTGCTTTATGTACAGAATAATCTCTGTTCGTGATGAGTTTTACCGTCGTTCCTTATTCAGTTTTTATACAAAAAAGGTGAATTTTACTTTTTTTAAGTAATAAAGGTGTTCCTAAAATAAATTGGAAGTAATGCCCTGCTCTCGCAACTCTATATTCCCCTTAACAGGCTTAATCATAATGTTTATTAGGCTGCTCATTACAGTCTCCAACTTTAAGATCTGTTTTAAACTTTTTTAGCACAGCCCCATTTAAGTTTTTATGCGATTCCATAGAAGAGTCCTTATCTATTCAAATTCTCTCCATTTTGCACGCAACGTAGAACCTGAGAGTAAAATATTCTGGAAATTTTAGTTTATATCTCTTACTGCGGCTGTTCAATGTCCTTGCGCTCGATGTATTTTCAACTGTGACAGAAGTTTTACCGCACTGCAGTTTAATCTGTTCCCATCCCCTCATAACCAATCCTACAATTGTCCTAATTTTTTGTGAGGGAAGTCACTGAGCCTTTTTGTTCTAGGTTACATAGACATGGCCCATGTGATCTTCTTGCTAAAACTTACAGCACTGGCTATCCAGATATATAGGAACAAGGAAGAGTTGGTTCCACCTTTTCTATTTTCCGTTTTTTTTAAGATATGATATATATATTTTTACCAAAAATAAAAAAAAATCACTCATCTATACAGTCACAAATCTCCACAAAGGCTCCATGGCCTGTAAAGGTGAAACTAAATACCAAATACCAAAATTAGGGTTACGAAAAGACAGTGGAAAAGTACTTTGCTTGCGGTAGGCTAACTCCGCTATTTTACTTTGTCCTATTCTTTGCTTTCTCCCCACCCCCTCTTTGTTTGAGAGGGCTACATATAAACTGACTATGCACCTAAGGATTAAGGAATATAGATGGCACTATAAACTTGCCTGGGGAATATTATAAAATTTGTAAGTATTTTATTTATAGTATATGTCTCTGAAAAGCAACAAATAGCTTCTTAGTAATTACACCGTTCAATAAGAATATAGTTTGAGCTTAATATTTGCTTCTTGATATTACAAAGTTGGCCAACAGCTAGAACATTAAGTTCTAATCTTAGGTAGTGTAAGCCCTAGATGTTTCTTCTGCCTTTTACCTATGGTTCTTCTTTATATTATTACCGTAAAGTAGATTCTACATCTACTTATAATCAGTTTCTGATATGCTAAGACAAATTTGGTTTAACGTCTATTATGGAAAGTTACTCGTGAACAAGAATGTTTGATCACGTTCATCACCAAGGACATGTGTGCAAATGTTTGTCTACCTTTCATTTGTTTTCGATACGTTTGAGGGTAAAGTGCACCTGCATTCGGTTAAACAGTGATTGCAAATAATAATGTAACAAAATGAGGGTTATTAACTAGATATAAAGTCAGTGTTTTGTCTTTGACACATTTACGGGTATTTTGCATATAATCATTTGAGGTTCAACTGACTGCAAAGTCAACATGAGATCTCTTCCCTTCCTCGAATTACTGACCGAAGTATTGCTCTTCCAACACTTATGTTGTTGAATCCAACAAAGGGCAGCTGGAAAACTTGTTGCCTATGCAACGTAAATTTAACTTAAAAAAGTATTGCAGACACATTTTACGTGTTGCGTAAAACAATAATTTTTTTTTATGTTGTAACTTCGCTCTGTAATTCATATCTCTCACTTAAGTAAGGTCTTCGGTACGCGGGTGGGTGCTCTTTGGTGCTCTTGAACCCCAAGGCATCTGAAGGTGGGATATTAACTTGTTAATTCTGTTACCGTTTGAACTCCAACTAATAAAACAGGATACCTGGTAAATCATTATATCTCTCTGAATGTTTGGAGTTGAAGAGATTTGTCTGTACCTTAGAAACTAAACTAATCAACTCACTTTTCAGCACTAAGGAGTTATTTTTAACTTGTCTCCAAAGGGTGGGTCCTTCAACCATGTATATGTACATTAAAATTTTCAAATCTTATGATTCAATTCTTTAATTTTTGTTAATTTCTTAATTCTTATAACTGTGAATATCTGTTCTTGGGAGTATGGACCAAGAGACAGCACATTAACGAAGATTTGTGTGATAAATAAATGAAAACGTTACAAAAAAGTGTTAATTACAAGTCTAACAGTCTGTTAAAAAGTTACAACCTGTTACTTGCTGTTTGCCTCGTAATTTAAAAATAGAGACTTGATTTCCAGCTGTTTTAATCTCTTTTTAAGATAATTGTTATTAATTAGAAATCAATACTCCCTTGAAAAGTCCATTGTGTTTGTAATGAGTGCTCAGTTCTTACAAGAAACTAATTTCATATTGGACTTGCTGCCTTACTTAACTGAGACCATGAAGAGAGAATCCCTGAAGTTCTAACTAAAGTGGTGATTAAACTGAATCCAGTTGCCATTTGCTGCATTATTTTGAGTTCTAACCGTCTAGTAAAGAGGAGCGGACTGTCGACAGCTCCTAATTATTCCCCAAGACATTAGGAAGCTCCCAAGCATTTTAAAGGTCTGTTAAATGATGATCTTTCTAAGTGCCACTAAGAAAGTCTAAGGAGAAAAAAAAAACTATACATAGATGACAGAATGTTTGCTTTCGACTTCTCATCCAAGTGTGAAGAAGGTAGTTTCCGGTCGAGAAAACGATCAGCTCTACCTGCAGAGCTGAAAAAAAAAATCAAGAGGGATAATCTGGTATATTCGGCAATTGTTAGAAGACTGAACCTCTTTGTGACTCGTAAGTCGATATTTAAACAGTCCGATAATAATGCCGAAACAGCAGTAAAGCTAAATACAAATGGTTTTTCACTTTAATGCTCCAAAGTAACATCAAGGCGTAGTGAAACAAATTTAAAGTCACCAAAAACTATGAAAAAAAAAACAAAGAAAAATAAGAAGTCATTAGCCCCGAAGACCAGAATCAGTGTGATATTTGTAATGTTTAAAGAAGAGAGTCAACAGCCTTTATCCCAGAGTCAATTTTCTAGCAAGGAGTTTAGCGAGGAAGAGGAGCTGATTGTAAAGGTCAATCAAAGAGCAGTGTTGCCGCATATACTAGAGATTATTACAGACTTGCATTCCTTGTCTCACCGTTTGTCCTGCCAGAACATGATAAACTTTCATCAGGTGAATAGAGAAAGTAGGGCCATATCCACCCAGTGCATATATTTACATTGAATATCCAAAGTGTAAAAAGTAAGGTTGATTAACTCTTACATCATGTACTTGGTGTGCATGTTAATGCTTTAGTTGGACTTGGTAAACTGAAAATTTGCAGCCAAGTTTCCAAGGTTACTTGGTATAAATAGTTACTAAAAAAGTAGCTGGAAACATGAGTTATTATGGTTGTATTTTTGCTTTAATTAAGTAAAGCGTTTCCAAAAATATTTCCGTATTCATAGCATTCAGAAAATATTTTATTGTTTGGGATTCTTTTGTGAATAGCAAAAGTTTGGTTCTTGGTGAATTATATAAATAGCTCCTCAAAATAGCCCATATGGTAATGAATCGGCATAGATCTGTTAGAAGAAGAGATAAGACATTATATTTCCCTATATTTCTCAGTAACAAATACTGTATGAAAATCATGGGCAAATTCCATATCTTACAGGCCTTTCCCCAGGGGCCTTGGAGAGGTGGGTGAGCAATCGCTAGAGACATAGTTATTGGACCTTTCAACTCAGTTTTACCAAATAACTATCTCGTAATTTCTATCGGATGTGTTTGGGAAAAATTGGGTCTGGGACGGGGGATAGTTGTCCTCAAATCTTTCAGCTTAAGCAGGGCATTAGAAAATTTAATATTCAATTGATTAAGCCTTCTCCCGATCTTCTAGTACTATTGGCTGGATGCCATCACCCCTGAGGGAAATAGAAAAAAAATAAACACACATCCGTGTTCTTTCTTCTGACAAAAATACTAAGTTTGACATTTCATTTCTTTAGATATGAGCTTGAAACGACTACAGCATGCTGAATAATGTGCTGAATCTCTCTGATATGCTAAATCTCTGACTCTGTGATATTCTGAATCTGATGATATGATTTTCGTTAAGATCACACGACTTTTTGGAGGTGTTTCATCCCGTTTTCAAAAATCAGGCAAATTTTCTCAGGCTTTTGATTGGTAACATTGTATTCAGTGAATTTTAAATACTTAGAATCTGTACAAAACAATTTTTGACATAATAATTGTTGTCAAAATGCCATTTGTTTCGTTCTGGTTACTGCCATTAGGCCAAATTGCTCCTTACTTAAAGGTCGTTACCACGAACTGCTGGATCACTGCATAGCTGGCCATGGATTATAATTACCAAAAGAGTAACAGTGTGCAACAACGCTGTGATGGGGCCCGAGACAAATTTTTAGCTCCTTCACCCTCTCCTCAGGACAAAAATTTAAGCGTTTTTGCCCCATCCTTCCTGCTTCCTTTCCCTTACAACACCATAAGGTTTAACGTTCACATTCCAATTTATTCAGGTATAAATGTCTTGTCCTGAAAATAAAGTTGAAAAACTCTTGGCATCCTCGCCTAGCAAACGATTCCAAGGAGCTCGTATCTGATTTGACAACCAAGACCAAAAATGGCCACCTTTTCCATCGACACCTATGTTTGAACAATAAGAAGTTTACATAATTATTGGTCATTGCCCATGGGTCCTTAAAGAACATTTTAGCATATTTTTGAGATTTTGTAACGTTTACGAACAAAATGGCTATGACTAAATTTTTAACCTATAATTGTGCCACACAAGGGTATCTAGTGGAAAAGAGTCTGGGGGAGCTCAAGGGGAGCTTAGTCGATAATAAATGAAACCTAAAACGAACAGAAATTACAATAATTAGCCGAGTCAAACTCAAAACGAGTAGAAATTAACATGAGTTGGACTCAAAACCCCTATGCCTTCCCAAAGCCAGAACGTAATTTGCACTTTACTGAAAAAATATAAATGTTTCTACTTTTATAACTTTAATAAAATCAAATAATATTAACATTTTCATTACTAAATGTCAGTATATGTATATTAAACTGACAATGCACATTCATTAGTATTTTTTCATTAAAGTGCAGATTATGTTCTGGCCTTGGGAAGGCATAGGGGTTTTGAGCCCAACTCATGTTAATTTCTGCTTGTTCTGAGTTTGACAGTGTTATTTATTGTAATTTCTGTTCGTTTTGGGTTTCATTTATTTATCGATGCTGATCTGTGGTAGTTTCACGCTTGGTAGATTATTTGATTTTTTTTTTTCTCCTATTTGATTTAATACAGTTCTTTACTTTTCTTTGAAAAACTTATTTTGTGGAAAAAGTTGTTTAACTAATTTATGTTCGATTTATATTGACGTAGTCTTTTCAGGGAAAAAGAAAATAATACTTTAAATCTTTTCGTTTATTTAAGACTTTATTGTTTGGTCTGTTGTATACTGGAGAAAAATGTTCAGCAATTTTTAACAAAATACACCCTTTTAAAAATCTGGACACAAATACTAGTGTTTAATTTAGTTTCATACCTCCTTTAGTTGAACTGAAATCGAAAATTTCATACCAGTCGCAAAAAAATCTGTTTACTTTATTTAATAGCTTGGATACACTTAAGCTATTTTGATTTGGTAAAATGTTAAGAGCAGAAGTAGCCCCAAAAGTTGAACGTAATACCCTCAGTCGTTCTTGGGATACTGCTGAGATGTCTTATTGAGAATTAGCATTAACACAGTGCATTTTGATTTAATCTTAAGGCAACATTTAGTTATTAAACATAATGGGAAAATGAGAGGGTGGGCGTCGGAAGGCAAATAGTTGCCCTCCAATCACTTTCGACTGTTAAAAAGGGCAGCTGCCCTTTCTATTTTCAATCGAATGAGCCCTTTTCAAAGTTCATATGACAACCCCTTCGATACAAAATGCCCTGGTCTAAAGGAAAAAAAAATACATTGCACCCATACCAATCTTTACTATAAAAAAGTCAAGCCTTCCAATTAATTTCGACTTTTGAAAAGGGCACAAGGCTTTTCAATCTCCAATAAAATGAACCCTTTTTGAGTTTCTAAGACAGCACTTTGTATAAATACCTCATCTGCCCCCAGGGCATGAATTACAACCCTTACCCTAAGGGCTGTGAGGGGGTTGTCATTCTCAAAGACCTAATTTCCACAACTTTCAACTACGTTAAACAAAATGGCTATCTCAAAATTTTAATTGGATGTGTTTGGGGAAATGGTGGGCGTGAGAGGGGCGTTAGTTGCTATCCAATCACTTTTACCCAGGACATAACTTACAACCCTTGCCCTAAGGGTGGGGTGGGGTTGTCATCCTCAAAGACCTAATTTCCAGAAGTTTCAACTACGTTGAGCAACATGGCTATATCAAAATTTTGATTGGATGTGTTTGGGAGAATGGTTGGCGTGAGAGGGGGGGGGAGGTAGTTACTCTCCAATCACTTTCGACTATTAAAAAGGGCACTAGCCCTCTCAATTTCCGATTGAATGAGCCTCTTTTGAAATTTTTATGTCAATGCTATTTTATAAATCTTGCAACCCTTGCCCCGAAAGCTGTGGGGGTTGTCATCCTCAAAGACCTAATTTCCAGAACTTTAAACTACGTTGAACAAAATTTTTATTGGATTTTTTTGGGGAATAGGTGGGTGTCAGAGGGGGGTTAGTTGCCCTCCAATCACTTTTAGAAAGGGCACTATTAAAAACGGCACTAGCCCTTTAAATTTCCAATCGAATGAGCCTTTTTTAAAGTTTATACGACAACGCTTTCTATAAAAATCTTATGTGCCCCCAGGGGATAACTTACAACCCTGGCCCTGAGGGCTTTGGGGGAGAGTCCTCCTCAAAAACATAATTTGTATGTGGAAATCAACTACGCTGAACAAAATGGCTATCTCATCATTTTTATTGGATGCGTTTCGGGAAATGGTGGATGTGGAAGGGGTGCTAATTGCCTTCCGACCACTTTCGACTATTAAAAAGGGCACAAGCCACTCCAATTTCCAATTGAATGAGCTCTTTTCGAAGTTTCTACGACAGCTTCTTCGATACAAAGTGTCCTGGTCTAAAGAAAAAAAAAATTATACATTGTGCCAAAATCGTTCGTATATGCCCCCAGGGCATAACTTAAAACCCTTGCCCTGAGGGCTGTGGGGGAATGTCCTCCTCAAGAACATAATTTATATCTGGAAATCAACTACGCTAAACAAAATGGCTATCTCAAAATTTTTATTGGACGTGCTTGGGGACATGGTGGGCGTGGAAGGGGTGTTAGTTGCCTTCCAATCATTTTCGACTATTAAAAATGCCAGTAGCCGTTCTAATTTCCAATCGAATGATCCCTCGTCCAAGTTTCTACGACAGCTCATTCGATACGAAGTGCCCTGGTATGGAAGAAAAAAATAAATAATATATTGTGCAAATATCGTTCTTTACTTAGGCAGCGCTATTGCGCTGCCTAGGGTATGGCTTTTACGACAGCGTCACAAGTAACAATAGAATTAAGATCAGGAGATTCATCAATGAAGTTATTAAGCTCGTAACAAAAATATGACTCTAAAACAGGATGAGGCTTAGAGAATTCATTCGAAAAATGGGATATCCATTCAGACAGAGAAATATCATTCAGGTCTGGCAAATTGGAGTTGATAGTACGAGGTAATAGCTTCCACAGTAGATAAAATGAATTCTTGACCTTCTCGGAATAAAGTATCAAGGCACACTTGTGCCTCTATAAAGAGGCGACCCACCACAATGTTAAGCGATTTCAGGTCCTAGAGGTCGCAGAGAGACGGCGGTGATCGCATTTTGTAGCCCAAGCTCAAACTAAGAAACGTGCAAAATTTCATCCTCCTCTGATTTTATCTTCATGGGATAAACTGCGCCGGAAGTTTCGACCCTCCCACCACAGCCCCCCTTTAACGTTGTCCGATTGGGCTGAAATTTAGAGGTTAAGCTTTCCTAGGGCCCGGGAGCTTATCCTCTAAATTTCAGCTCAATCCGATCACTCCTTCCCTGTTTTCAAAAAACCAAATAGAGCCACTTAAAATTCATTTCTCTTTTTTTTTTGTTATCCACGCTTACAGGCCACAGTTGGTAACTGATCCGGGTGAATGAGGACTCATTCGAAGCAGAATTTGACCTGTTAGGGATTTTTGATATTTTCAGACCGAAAAAATTATCCCCCGAAATTACATTTACGAAAAACCTCGTTTTCCTGTAATAGCCCATGTTAATTTTTTCCACCACAACCCCCCTTTAACGTTGTCTGATTGGGCTGAAATTTAGAGGATGAGCTTTCCTGGGGCAAGGGAGCTTATCCTCGAAATTTCAGCTCAATCTGATTACTCCTTCCCTGTTTTCCAAAAACCAAATATCAAGTTTTGTGGGTATTTGCTTGCGTCAAAAATAGATTCCCCTTACTAAAAAACAATTACAATTGTGTCTCTTTAGTCCAGCGGTCGAGACTCTTGACTGTCAGGCGGAAAAACTGGGTTCAATTCACCGTCAGAGGAAATTTTTTATATACTGAATTTAAAGTTGAAAAACGAAAATCAGTTTCTTTTTTAAATTATTTGAAAAATATTACGTTTTCTAAAGATTTAAAGAGGCTGAGTTACAAGGTCGAACCTAAAAACGTACAGGGATTAGGAGGCATAGTTGGGGGGCTGTTAAAGAGGCTGAGTCACAAGTTCGAACCTTAAAACGTACAGGGATTAGGAGGCACCCTGTACGAAGTGATTTGAGTATTCAGGAATTAAAAGCCTTAACACAAGAATGTTCAAGAGCGGGGGGTTTGGAGGCGGCAGCCCCCCAACTTTAAATCCTGACACGATCAGCTAACAGTTAGTCAAGCAGTAATAAGTAATAAACTGTACAAAAACGTGAAGAAATTATGTGAAAAAAACTACGTCTTCTCAATATTTAAAGGGGCTGAGTTACAAGGTCGAACCTTAAAACGTACCGGGATTAGGAGGCACAGTTGGGGGGGGGGCGGCTGCCCCCAACCCCCCGCTTTCGCAGCCTTTAAATCAAAAAAAAGTTTTTTAAACTGAAAGTAAGGAGCGACATTAAATCTTAAAGCGAACAGAAATTATTCCGTATATGAAAGGGGCTGTGTCCTCCTCAACGCCTCGCTCTTTACGCTAAAGTTTTTATTGTTTAAAAAAAAGATTTGTGAGAAAGTCAAACTTTAGCGTAAAGAGCGAGGCGTTGAGGAGGGCACAGCCCCTTTCATATACGGAATAATTTCTATTCGTTTTAAGATTTAATTTCGCTCCTTATTTTCAGTTTAAAAAACTTTTTTTTTTATTTAAAGACTGCGAAAGCGGGGGGTTTGGGGGGCGGCAGCCCCCCCAACTGTGCCTCCTAATACCTGTACGTTTTAAGGTTCAACCTTGTAACTCAGCCTCTTTAACTCTTTAGAAAACGTAGTTTTTTTCAAATAATTTACATTTTAGATCGATGAAGGGCAAGTTCCCTAGCAAAACATTTTTTTGATGTTTTTCGCAATCCATTGACTATACCTTAACGGGGGCGCAGACATTCTCTCCATAATTTATACCAGAATCCAGCCTGGGCACAAGCTTCAAACAGCGCTAGGTTTTGTGACCATCCAGGAAATTGGGTACCAATACGAATTTTTAAGAGGAACCGCCATTTTTTTAGCTCACAAAAGCGCATGGCAGATTTCTGCAGAATAGATACCAAGAGTCAACCTAACTTCATTAATGTCTTTAATGGAAGACTTTATCAAAAGATTAAATGGAACCCGGAGCTGGTTAAGGATGCTATCAGAAGTTTCAATGTGCTGTGATGTGTCTATTTTTTCCAATCATTATAAGTATACCACTAATGCCAGGGAACAATATGAGCATGTAACACTTGAACCTGACGAACTTCTCCTTTAAAACTAGAAGCAATTGGAGGGTGGTCTGAATTGTTTCTTACACTAGTATAAGGCAAAGTTAAAACTTAGGACAAGAAAATTCTTATTCGGAAATCACGTAAAATATATTTTTACGAAATTTTATCATGTTTAGCAATAACATGACCGGTGACCAACACAAAGAGTCTTATAAAGTAACCTTTTGTTTTCTGTAGGCTAAAGCGATAATTTTTTTTAGGTGGGGGGGGTGTAGACCTAATCTTTCATTTAAGTGTGTCTTTTTTTACAAATCATAGGCAGCGTGCTAGCGCTGCCTAAGTAAAGAACTATGGAGGCACAATGTATTTGTTCTCGACCCGGGCAATTCGTATCGAAGGAGTTGTCGTAGAAACTTCGAAAAGAGCTCATTCGATTGGAAATGGCAGTGGCTAGTGCCCCTTTTAATAGTCGAAAGTGATTGGAGAGCAACTAGCCCCCCCGACGCCCATCATTCCAAAAAAAAATCAATCAAAATTTTGAGATAGCCATTTTGTTCAGCGTAGTTGATTTCCAAACAGAAAATATATTTTTGAGGAGGACACTCCCCCACAGCCCTCAGGGCAAGGGTTTTAAGTTATGCCCTGGGGGCATATAAGGTTTTTATAGAAGGCGCTGTCGTAGAAACTTCAAAGCAGGTTCATTCGATTGGAAATTCAAAGGGCTAGTACCCTATTTAATAGTCGAAAGTGATTGAAGGGCAACTAACCCCCCACGCCCATCATTCCCCCAAAGAAATCCAATACAAATTTTGAGATAGCCATTCTGTTCAGCGTAGTTGATTTCCAGATAGAAAATATGTTTTTGAGGAGGACACTCCCCCACAATCCTCAGGGCAAGGGTTTAAGTTATGCCCTGGGGGCATATAAGGGTTTTATAGAAGGCGTTGTGGTAGAAACTTCAAAACAGGTTCATTCGATTGGAAATTCAAAGGGCTAGTTCCATTTTTAATAGTCAAAAGTGATTGGAGGGCAAATTGCCCCCCCCCCCCACGCCCATGATTCCTCCAAACACATCCAATCAAAATTTTGAGACAGCCATTGTGTTGAACGTAGTTTTAAGTTCTGGAAATTAGGTCTTTAAGGATGAAAACTTCCCACAGCCCTCAGGGCAAGGGTTGTAAGTTATGCTCTGGGGGCATATAAAGTTTTTATAGAACACGTTGTCATAGAAACTTCAAAAAGGGCTCATTCGATTGGAAATCGAAATGGATTGTGCCCTTTTTAATAGTCGAAAGTAATTGGAAGGCAACTAACACCCCTTCACCACCCACCATTTCTCCAAACACATCCAATCAAAATTTTGAGATACCCATTTTGTTCCACGGAGTTAAGGTTCAGGAAATTATACCTTTGAACAGGACACTCTCCCTCCCCCCACAGTCTTCGGGGCAAGGGTTATAAGTTATGCCCTGGGGTCATATAAGTTTTTATTGAGATCTTTGTCGTAGAAACTTGAAAAAGGGCTCATTTGATAGGAAATTCAAAGTTCTAGTGCCCTTTTTAATAGTCGAAAGTGATTGGAGGGCAACAAGCCCCCCTCTCTTGCCCACCTTTTCCTCCAACACATCCAATCAAAATTTTTAGATAGCCATTTTATTCAGTGTTTTTGGATTTCCAGATAGAAATTATGTTTTGAGCAGGACACTCCGCCACAGCCCTCACTGCAAGGGTTGTAAGTTGTGCCCTGGGGGGGGGCATATAAGGCTTTTACTGAACGCGTCGCCGTAGAAACTTCAAAAATGACACATTCGATTGGAAATTGAAATGGCTAGTGCCCTTTTTAATAGTCGAAAGTGATTGAAAGGCAACAAACACCCCTTCCACGCCCACTATTTCCCCAAACATATCCGATCAAAATTTTTTTATAGCCATTTTGTTCCACGGAATTTAAAGTGGAGGAAAATATACCTTTGAGCAGGACACTCTCCCCATAGTCATCAGGGCAAGGGTTATAAGTTATGCCCTGGGGGTATATAAGGTTTTTATTGAAATGGGTAACTAACCCGCCTCTCACGCCCACCATTTCCCCAAACACATCCAATCAAAATTTTGAGATATCCATTTTGTTCAACGTAGTCGAAACTTCTGGGAATTAGGTCTTTTAGGATAAAAACCCCATCAGAGCTTTCAGTGCAAGGGTTGTAATTTGTGCCCTGGGGGCATATAAGGTTGATATAGAAAGTTGTTGTAGAAATTTCAAAAGGGGCTCATTTGATTTGGAATTGAAATTGCCCTTTTTAATAGTCGAAAGTGAGTGAAGAGGGATTAACCCCCCTCTCACGCCCGCCATTTCCCCAAACACATTCAATCAAAGCTTAGAGATAGCCATTTTGTTCAACGTAGTTGAAAGTTCTGGAAATAATATATTTAAGGATGACAAACCCCCGAGAGTCCCCAGGGCAAAGATTGTAAGTTACGCCCAGGGGGCATATAAGGTTATTAATGATAGAGTTGTCGTAAAAACTTCAAAAAGGGCTCATTCAATTGGAAATTGGGAGGGATAGTGCCCTTTTTAATAGTTGAAAGTGATTGGATGGTAACTAACCCCTCTCTCACGCCGACCATTCCCCTAAACACATCCAATCAAAATTTTCAGATAGCCATTTTGTTCAATGTTGTAGAAAGTTCTGGAAATTAGGTCTGTGAGGATGATAACCCCCCCCCCCCCCCCACCCAGCCCTCAGAGCGAGGATTGTAATTTATGCACTGGGGGCATGTAAGATTTTTTATTTAAAGTATTTTCTTAGAAGCTTCAAAAGGGTTCATTTGATTGGAAATTGAAAGGGATAGTGCCTTTTTTAATAGTTGAAAGGGATTGGAGAAAAACTAATACCCCCCTCACGCCCACAATTTTTCCAGGCACATCCAATCAAAATTTTGAGATAGCTATTTTGTGTAACGAAGTTGAAAGTTCTGGAAATTAGGTCTTAGAGGCTGACAACCACCCTCACAGCCCTTAGGGTAAGATTTATAATTTATGCCCTGGGGCCATATAAGGTGTTTATAGGAAGTGTTGTCGTAGAAACTCAAAAAGGGCTCATTCGATTGGATTTCGAAAGGCCTAGTGCCCTTTTTAATAGTTGAACGTAATTGGAAGGCTTGATATTTTTGTAGTAAAGATCGATTTGGATATAATGTATTATTTTGTTGTTTTTGTTTAGACCAGGGCACTTTGTATCGAAGGAGTTGTCGTAGGAACTTCGAAAAGGGCTCATTCGATTGAAAATAAAAAGGGCTGATGCCCTTTTTAATAGTCGAAAGTGATTTGAGGGAAACTAATCACCCTCCCATGCCCCCCCTCCCATTTTACATTATTTTTAAAAACTAAATGTTGCCATAAGATTAAATCAAAATGCACTGTGTTAATGATAATTCCCAATAAGGCATCTCAGTAGTATCCCAAGAACGACTGAGGGTATTATGTTCAAGCTTTTGGGGCTGCTTCTGCTCTTAAAATTCAACAGAATCAAAATAGCGTAAGTGTATCCAGGCTATCAAAGAAATTAAACAGATTTTTTTGCAAATGATTTCAAGTTTTCCATTTCAGGTTAACTAGAGGAGGTAAAAAAATAAATTAAACACTACTATTTGTGTCCAGAGTTTTAATAGGGTGTATGTTGTTAAAAATTGCTGAAAATTTTTCTCTAGTATACAAATAGCAGGCCAAACAATAAATTATTAAAAAAACGAAAAGATTTAAAGTATTATTTTCTTTTTCTCTGAAAAAACTATGTCAATATAAAACGAACATAAATTGATTAAAAAAACTTTTTCCACAAAATAAGTTTTTCAAAGAAAAGTAAAGAGCTCCATTAAACAAAAAAAGGAGCAAATATAAAATCAAATAATCTACCAAACGTGAAACTACCACAAATCAGCATCGATAAATAAATGAAACCCAAAACGAGCAGAAATTACAATAAATAACCGAGTCAAACTCAAAACGAGCAGAAATTAACATAAGTTGGGCTCAAAACCCCTATGCCTTCCCAAGGTCAGAACATAATTTGCACTTTACTGAAAAAAATACAAATGAATGTGCATCGTCAGTTTAATATACATTTACTGATTTTTAGTAATCAAAGTGTTAATATTATTTGATTTATTAAAGTTATAAAAGTAAAAACATTTGTATTTTTTCAGTAAAGTGCAAATTATGTTCTGGCCTTGGGAAGGCATAATGGTTTTGAGCCCAACTTTTGCTAATTTCTGCTCTTTTTGAGTTTGACTCATTTATTTATTGTAATTTCTGCTCGTTTTGGGTTTCATTTATTTATCGATGCTGATTTGTGGTAGTTTCACGCTTG
The DNA here is from genome assembly GCF_049724085.1 of Artemia sp. Qi Xiang Cuo. NCBI lineage: Eukaryota > Metazoa > Arthropoda > Branchiopoda > Anostraca > Artemiidae > Artemia > Artemia sp. Qi Xiang Cuo. Next base: position 93,586,859 of record NC_142794.1, on the reverse strand, counting down.
GTAGATTATTTTATTTTATTTTTGCTCATTTTTTGTTTAATGGAGTTCTTTACTTTTCTTTGAAAAACTTATTTCTTGGATAAGGTTTTTTTAATCAATATTGTAAAATATCAGGAGGTAATTTGAGTTAATATTGTTTACCTTGCGTAGTATGCGAAGCAGATTGGGCAAACAGGAATGAATTAGATCTATTGCATGAAAGATTTAAAGAAAATTCTTTTTCTTCCCATATCCAGGGTCATTGCCAAAAACCTGACACATTCATTTGTGTTGGTACCATATCACTGTAAGAGAAGAATAAACGAAGAGCTACGTAGTTGGAGAGACATGAATTTATCCCTGCAGCAAAATCATGGTCTGTGTTCCAGTTTACTAACGAAGGCCTTAATATTAAATAAGAGAAAAGGGACAGCTCTACGGAACGTTACCTTTAAGGTATGAAAATCATGAAGGGTAGCTTAATTTATTGACAGAAACGTTGTGGAAGGCAATCAAAAAATTGTGAAAGGCTTGTGTCAATCAATAAATAGGAACATTTATTGTTTATTGGATTGAGATGGATGGTTTATTGACTTGAACTGCTTGATAGCAATGTTTTAAAAACATGACTTTAACAATTTTGATTAAAGTAAGGATTTTCATATCAAGTAACTTACATGTAAAATACTCTGGTTCATCCTTACCGCAACGTCCTAACTGAAGAACATGAAATCCTACTTTAACAGTAAAGTAACTATTGTTTTATGACCATCTGGCACAATGAAATTGGGAAACTGGATGGCAATTCGAGTGAATAAAACGGAATTATTGAGGAAAATTTTACATCACAGAAACAATAAAATTTAATGATGAATTTTAGGTGACCCATTATTTTCAACAAAAAAGACAATAAAAGGAGTATCAAACTTGAAAACAAGCTTGAAGCATGCGTGAATAAGAACTACAAATATTTTTGCTTTCTTTTTAAATAAAGGGACAGGAAAAATTTGCGAATTCTTTATGTATAGTCCTGCTTTGCAAGAGAACATATCTGGATGTTGAGACATATTTCTTTTGCTTTGTAAAAAAATAAAACAGGCCAAAATTAGTTTTTCACAAATAGATTAGGCCCAATACACTACAAAGCCACCCTGGTACTTAGGCATTATACGGGCCCATCGCTATATACTGTATAAAGAAACAAGACATGGAGACCCGTCAAACGGTTATTTGCTATCTAAATTGATTGCAAAGCGTGGTTTTTTATCGAGTTTACAATATTTAAACGATTATTTTTTGGGGTTTGAGGGGGGAGGGTACCTAGGTTAGTATAGATTAGGTTAGGTTATTTATTTAACATATGCTATACTTTACCCCCCCCCCCCTAATGTGCAAATATATAACCCAGACTTTTTATAAACTATTATATATTCATCCTATTTTATTTTATTTCATTAGCATTAACCAAACTTGACTTTTTTCGTGGGCCCGTATCATGCATAAGTACCACCTCCCTTGATATTTTTCTTATCAAGTCTGGAACCTTGAGAGCCAATTATGATACATGTCCAGAGTCTTTAGTTTCGCGTTTTAATATTCTTGTAACTATTCAGACTATTTAAATGCGGGGAAAATGCCATCCAGTAACGAATTTGCCTTCCAGTAACGAATCAATATCCACAGAAACACGAAATGATTCAGAAATTTAAATTTGCAGCTGCGAAAGTTGAAAGTTTTATTTGATTATCTCTAGAATTACTTTTTACTAAAAGAAACAAGCACATTTTAAAATGACCTCTATAGGGTTTGGATCTAAACTTACCTCTCTAATTTTTCTATATCTGTATTGATGTCTTGTACATTTTCTGAAGTGGATGCGGCTATTTATCGATCGAAGACGAATAGAGATCAAAATATTCTTACCTTATTTGAACTATGGTCCTGAAGGCCCATGTAAGGTGTAGTCACGTCTTATTTCTATACTTGGATACATGTGCCCTTGCCGTGGTCTTCCTACAAGTTTTGCATATTTTGATTCTATTACTTCGCGAAATATAAATTACTTCGTGAAAATGCGAAGTAATTTTATTACAATAAATCAGTATGTTCGTTTCAAACTTGCAAAAAGTCGATTGGTAAATCATTTACTGATTAGCCAAGTTGAACCACTTTTTCTTTTTTTGACAAACTAAACAGGCTCTTTAAAAAATATTTGACAAAAACTTCGTTTTCTAAAGAGTTAAAGAGGCTGAGTTACAAGGTCGAACCTTAAAACGTACAGGGATTAGGAGGCACAGTTGGGGGTCTACCGCCCCCCAAACCCCCCGCTTTCGCAGCCTTTAAATATAAAAAAAATTTCTTTAAACTGAAAGTAAGGAGCGACATTAAAACTTAAAACGAACAGAAATTATTCCGTATATGAAAGAGGCTGTGCCCTCCTCAACGCCTCGCTCTTTACGCTAAAGTTTGACTTTCTCACAACTCTTTTTTTTAAACAATAAAAACTTTAGCGTAAAGAGCGAGGCGTTGAGGAGGGCACAGCCTCTTTCATATACGGAATAATTTCTGTTCGTTTTAAGTTTTAATGTCGCTCCTTACTTTCAGTTTAAAGAAATTTTTTATATTTAAAGGCTGCGAAAGCGGGGTTTGGGGGCGGTAGCCCCCAACTGTGCCTCCTAATCCCTGTACGTTTTAAGGTTCGACCTTGTAACTCAGCCTCTTTAACTCTTTAGAAAACGTAGTCTTTTTCAAATAATTTCTGCACGTTTTTGTACAGTTTATTACTTATTATTGCTTGACTAACTGTTAGCTGATCGTGTCAGGAGTTGAAGTTGGGGGGCTGCCGCCCCCAAAACCCCCCGCTCGTGAACATTCTTGTGTTAAGGCTTTTAATTACTGAATACTCAAATCACGTCGTACAGGGTGCCTCCTAATCCCTGTACGTTTTAAGGTTCGAGCTTGTGACTCAGCCTCTTTAACAGCCCCCCAACTGTGCCTCCTAATCCCTGTACGTTATAAGGGTCGACTTTGTAACTCAGCCTCTTTAACTCTTTGGAAAACGTAATTTTTTTCAAATAATTTAAAAAAGAAACTGAGTTTCTTTTTAAAGTTTAAATTCAGTATATAAAAAATCTGCTCTGATGGTGAATCAAACCCTGGTTTTCCGCCTGACAGTCTGGAGTATCAACCGATGGACTATACATACACAATAGTAATTGTTATTTAGTAAATGGGAGCTATTTTCGACGCAAGCAAATTCCCAAAAAACTTGATATTTGGTTTTTGGAAAACAGAGAAGGAGTGATCAGATTGAGCTGAAATTTCGAGGATAAGCTTCCAGGCCCCAGGAAAGCTTATCCTTTAAATTTCAGCCCGATCAGACAACGTTAAAGGGGGGTTGTGGTGGGAAAAATTAACATGGGCTAATATAGGAAAATAAGGTTTTTCGTAAATGTAAATTTGGGGGATAATTTTTTCGGTCTGAAAATATCAAAAGGCCCTAACAGGTCAAATTCTGCTTCGAATGAGTCCTCATTCAACCGGATTCGTTGCCAACTGTGGCCTGTAGGCGTGGCTAAGAAAAAAAAAGAAATGATGATGAATTTTAAGTTGCTATATTTGGTTTTTTGAAAACAGGGAAGGAGTGATCGGATTGAGCTGAAATTTCGAGGATAAGCTCCCGGGCCCTAGGAAAGCTTAACCTCTAAATTTCAGCCCAATCGGACAACGTTAATGGGGGGCTGTGGTGGGAGGGTCCAAACTTCCGACCCAGTTTACCCCATGAAGATAAAGTCGGAGGAGGATGAAATTTTGCAAGTTTCTTAGTTTGAGCTTGGGCTACAAAATGCGATTACCGCCGTCTCTCTGCGACCTCTAGGACCTGAAATCGCTTAACATTGTGGTGGGTCGCCTCTTTATAGAGGCACAAGTGTGCCTCCTTGATTATTAATTTGGCTTCTAAAGTTCTATTTAGGAACCCATTTACTACAATTCTTAAGGAATATTTTGACGAAAAAAGTACTTTAACGTTAGAAACATTTAATTAAAATTTGATAAAGCAATTGTTCTAAAATATTTTTTCTTAACTCTATCCTCGATTAATATTAACTTAGAAAAAAATATTTATATTCCAAGAAAAATTGTTTAAATAAAACTAAAGACCCATATTTAAACCAAAGACGAGCTGATTTAGAAAAATGCAAAACAAAAGGATTACAAAAAAGAAAATGAAAAATCGCAAAACGAACCTAGAGAGAAATACGGAAATAATCAGCCAAATAAATCAAAAGAAGTTCAGAAGAGAACCCTAAAATCCCATACCGCGCTAAAATCAGGTGAAGGGGCCCAGAAACAAGGAGGAAAGATACCAGCACCAAAAAAGACCCTCAGCAAAGCCTCAATCGGAAACGACAAAAAAAAGAAGCAATAGAAAGAAAAACAGAAGGAAAGAAAATGAGACCAAGTCAAACGAAGTTAACGAACGGAAATAAGAAAAAAACTGAAATAAAATATTACAAAATTGTATCAGAAAATAAATGTGACAATTGGAATTCTGAAATTAAATGGATAAAGAAAATAAAAAGCCCCGAATATTTTTTTTCAAAGTATCTGAAAGCGTCAGGTATTGATGTATTAGCTGTTCAGGAAGCCGACACCTCTCGTATTGGTGGAATTAAATAAAAAAAACAAGTTTTTTTAACTGAAAGTAAGGAACGACGTTAAAACTTAAAACGAACAGAAATTATTCCGTATATGAAGGGGGCTGTCCCCTCCTCAACGCCTCGCTCTTTACGCTAAAGTTTTTTTATTGTTTAAAAAAATAGAGTTGTGAGAAAGTCAAACTTTAGCGTAAAGAGCGAGGCGTTGAGGAGGGGCAGCCCCTCATATACGGAATAATTTCTGTTCGTTTTAAGTTTTAACGTCGTTCCTTACTTTCAGTTAAAAAAACTTGTTTTTTTATTTAATTTTTGAACGTTTTTGAATTAATGCAGGTTTTGATTTTGGCTCACCGTACATGAATAATTAAAACAAAATTTGCATATTATATTTGGTTAAATGGCTTTCTCGAAACTTATTTAATTTTATTTACGAACGTTTTCATTAGTAATAAATATACGTAACTTAGAATTAACTTATGTAACGAACTTCTATATTCATAAATTTTTAACACGTATATTAGGGGGTTCGCCCCTAGTCAATACCCTGATCTTTAAACTATAGTTTGAATTTTTTTTCCAGTTCTTTAAAAATGACCTCTTAATCACAATCAGTTGATCAGTTGAAAAACTTGTTTTTTTATTTAATTCCTGATCTTTTTCTTTAATAATGCTGGGAAATCCGGCGCCCCCTTCATAGCAATGTCCCTTCCCCCATGAAAACTTCCTTCATGGAAAGATCCTTCCATATAGCCCCCGACCCTCTCCTTCCCCCACCTACCAGAAAAAATCTCCTCTGAAAAAGTCTGTATACTTCCCAATAACCAATACTATATGTTAAAATTGAGTAAATTTAATAACTTTCAGCCCTCCCCCGGGGGACTTTGGGGGATTAAGTCATACTTAAAGACATTTTTATCATATTTTCGACCATGTTGTACAAAATGGCTATCTCAAAATTTTGATCGGGTGACTTTGGGGAAAAAAATGAGCGTGGGAGGGGGCCTAGTTGCCCTCCATTTTTTTGGTCACTTAAAAAGGGCACTAGAAATTTTATTTTTCTTTCAAATGAGCCCTCCCACTATTATCTAGTACCACTGGGTCTAAACGATCACCCATGGGAAAAAAAAAAAAAAACAAACAAACAAACAAACAAACAAACAAATAAACACGCATCCGTGATCTTTCTTCTGGCAAAAACTGCAAAATTCCACATTTTTTTAGATAGGAGCTTCAAACCTTTACAGTAGGGTTCTCTTATACGCGGAATATGATGGTGTGATTTTCATTAAGGTTCTATAACTTTTAGGGGGTATTTCCCCTTTTTTTTGAAAATCAGCCAAATTTTCTCAGGTGCGTAACTTGTGATGGGTAGCACTAAACTTGATAAAAATTATATATTTGAAATCAGCATTGAAATCTGATTCTTTTGATATATCTATTGGTATCAAAAACCCGTTTTCTAGAGTTTCGGTTACCATTGAGCCGGGTCGCTCCTAACTTACAGTTCGTTACCACGAACTGTTTGATAGATGAAATGCGCTATTCATTTCTCTCAACGGTTATATCTTTCTGCGCAGGATTTTTCTCAAAGAAAATTTTGGAAAGATTACGGAAGGATTTATGCCGAAAGATATTAGTAAAATATTAGACTTTAACTAATCATGCTTACCTGGCTTGGAAGCTACCTTGATCATGAAGGAGATGGTCCCAGGGTGAGGCCTTTTCATTGCACATCGGATTAGCCGACCCCAATGATTACCCCAAATGGGGGTAACTCAACAGCGTAATTTCTGGTTGGGGGGACTGCGTTCGAGTGGACTCTGTCGACACATTGAAAAGTATTTTCCTGTGGGCCCCTTTTATATGTTACACATTTTGCAGTTGAAAGGAAAAAATATACAATTTGATGTTATTAAGCCAGTAATGGGACATGTAAAATTGATCATTTGGGCCCTTTTGAAAAGACTAATTTCTTGATAAACTTACATGTTTGAAATATTACGGAAGAATTTGCCAAAAATCCCAAGCATATGAGAAAATTGAGCATGTACTCTATAGAAAATGGTTCTGGAATGTTCTCCAAAACATCTCTAAAATAAACATTTTTTTTGTTTTTCTTAGTCCTTTGTTAAAGCAAATAATAACATCAATGACCAGTCTCCATAATTAAATTAAATTGCTTTAACTGACTGAATGACTGATGTATCTTTTTTTGAAAATACTCTGTAAACATTAAATACTTTCTTTTAAATTGAACTAGGATTCAAATCAAATTGCTGAAATCCAGAATAAGTCACAGAGGCTAGTCTTAAAAAGTCAAATACCCTTGGTCACCACACATTTCATCAGGTCGATCGCTTCGGCAAAACATCAAATTAAAAATTCCTTCACTACTGTTAAGATTTAAATAGGGGCCTTTTGCTACAGCAATTGATCAACACTCAGTTATATTACAATTTTTTTAGCCTGATTAATGAATATTTAGGTTATTTTATGCGGACCTACTTTTAATACAATGTCATTAAAGTTGCCCATGAATTACTGTTCATTGAAAATGTTTTCTCATCGTAAGATTTTTTTGCCCATATGAACTTGATTGGACATTGAGTTCCTTATTGCTTTTAAACCTTGTTAAAAAAAACTGATAAGGATTTACTAGGATATATTTATGTTCTCATCATATGATTTATTTGCCTGTATGAACTTGATTGGACATTGAATTCCTTATTGCTTTTAAACCAAGTTAAAAAAAACGGATAAGGATTTTCTAGGATTTATTTATATTCTCATCATATGATTTTTTTGTCCGTATGAACTTGATTGGAAATAGAATTCCTTATTTCCTTTAAATCTTGGTAAAAAAAAACTGATACGGATTTACTAGTATTTATTTTTAAATACTTAAGTCGACTCTGGCAATTTTCATAACTTTGGTCCCTCCATCATGTGGGCTCGATATGAGGAGATGGAGTCCATCTCCTCATATCAAGTTAATCTTTCGCCTTTTACTAAAGACCATAGGGAGGGGTACTTGATACCCCTCTTAATGAATTTTTGAATACCGAATGGCAGACTAGCCCATACTCTTAGAAAGATAAGATATTTATTTCAAAAAATGACTATCACAAGCCCCGAAGGGTCGAATTCACATTTCGGGGTCATATAATAAAAAAAGCACAAAAATAGCACAACAAATAAAAAACTGGCTAAACAATGCCAAAAACAACAATATCAGAAAGGCAAAGCCATTCCTTAGTAAAAAAAAAGTGTCAAATGTAAGAAAGTTAAAAAGGCAAAAACTAAAACAAAACCAAAAATAGATTGAGATAAAAATAGTGTTAAAAAGGTTTAAAAGAGAGCATATAAAAAAGGGGGAGGGAACGGAAGAACCAAACGGACACAAACTTGGGTATCACCAGTACCAAAAAAAAAAAAAAAAAAAACTAGTGGGTTAACTGATCAGTAATGAAGGGGACAAAGGTTTTTTCATACCTGGAGGTTAAGCAACGGATGGGGGACAAGATAGGGACGGGTTCAGAAACAGTACGTGGCAGGCGGTGTCTGGATGGGGAGCGTCTTTTGGGGAAAATGTTTTCCGTGCGAGTGTTTATTATTGCATTTTTCGCAAAACGGAGGCACAGCGTTTCTCTCCTGTGCTCAAGAGTTTCCAGCTTGGCCTATTTTAGAAGGAGTGAATATGGTACCAAAGCTTCTTTAAAAATTATTCTTAGGGCTCTTTTTTGAACAGATTCATTTTTTCTGATTCATCACGGGAGATGCCAGGATGCCAAACTGGACAAGCATATTCAAGATGCGGGCGGAAAAAGGAAGTATAGATCCTTAAAGAATGGGATGGGGGGACGTTAAATTTATTCAAGAGCTTAAGGAGAGACATGGACGCATTAGCTCTATGGACAATATCTTTCACGTGGATATCCCACTTTAAATTAGAGGAAATTATAACCCCAAGTAATTTAAAGGAAAACACAGAAATATCTGGGGGGATAAGGTCAAGGAAAGCGGGAGTAGATTTCAAGAAATTTATTGTCATTATGTTTGATTTAATGTAATTTACTTTCATATTTAGGTTCTTAGCTTCATCAGAAATGTGGGTTAGAATTTCAAGGGGGTCACTTTTAACATTCCTGTGATATACTTCAAGGATCGACAAGTCATCCACGTATTTCCACTTTTGGGGGAAATCCTTACCAATATCGTTAATCATGACTAGAAATAAAAGTGGTCCCAATAAGGTTCCTTGAGGAATTCCACAATATATAGGAAGGGGCTTAGGGAAAATATTTTTGTATTTAAAAAACTTGAGATCTATTTGAAAGAAACGATATAACAATATTTACTAACAGAGGATCAAGTTCAAAGTTAACCAGTAGTGAACGAATTAGGGTGGTGTGATCAATCAGGTCAAAAGCTTTTTGGAAATCAACTAAGACAAGGCTCAGCCAAACATTGGGTTTATCAAGGTTACTTACGATATGCATTAACTGCATAAGGTAATGGGTGGTGGAAGTTTTTTTAAGTTACCAAACTACCGGGTGTCAATGCGCAGACAAATTTTAACTTTAAGCCAGTCACAGAGGAAACCTTCATAAAGTTTGGAAAAAACTGAAGTGAGTGTAATGGGGCGAATGTCGGTGAAAGTGATACTGGTGCATTTTTTTGGGACAGGTGTTATAAAACCTTGTTTCCAGCAACTTGGAAATTTACCAAATTTTGTGATGTACTTGAAAATATTTGAAAAAGGCTCAGCGATTTTGTACGAAAAGGTTTTATTTAAGTCAACTGGGATGTCCGAGGGACAAATGCTTGATTTTCTAAGGCTTTAGGATTTTTTTTATAATATCAGAGGAAGAAATAAAGGAGAAGGAAGCATTGGGAGGAATAGTTGGACTTGATCCAGTGAAAGGGGGAGACTTTGAACGATGGAAGCAAGGTAAAAGTTCAAATCGTTGGCAGTCTTATTAGGGGGTTCATGAAGGTGAAAATTAACTTCGGAAGAACTTTTTCCGCATATTTCTTTAATTTTTCTGTACCATTGCTTGGGCTTGTTAAAATATAAGTCTTTCACTTTACTATTATAATAATCAGAAGCTGCTTTTCTTAATTTTTTCTTTAGGAACTTCCTTGGACTATTAGCTCCAGTAATACGACCTGCCTTGAAAAAAATGATTTTTTTTTCTTATAAGTTCTTTAAAAGACTCAGTAACATAAGGCTTATCTGTAGAACACGTTTTAAATTATTTCTCAGGAAAGTAGGATTTATAATTAATCCTCGGCAAATTTAGGAGGGACAAATCTATGCAGTCTACGTCATTTGTTTGATACATAGTGGACCAATTTTCATTAGTAGTCCAGAAGCCAAAATTGAAAAGTCCTGAGTCAGTGAGAGGTCTGTAAGCGGTTTCAGTTATAGAAAACGACTGTTCAACTTTAGCGAGCGGAGATAGGAGAAGGCTATAGTGGTGATACCCCCTAGAGGGGACAGAGTGGAGACGGGTTTGTAAAACTTCGAAAGATTAGTGCAAATTAAATCAAGAGTAGTATTGCCTTTTGTAGTTGGGACCTTAACGATCTGTTTTAAATTAAAAGCATTACATGTAGAATCAAGTCTTATATCGTTTGCGTCACCCATCAGGACAATTCCTACATTTGGGTATTTGGATTTTTGATAATGCAAAGTCAGCACTTGCATGTAATTTTTCGATAAAATTTATTTGGTCAGCGGATATCTGATTAGGGGAGTAATAAAAACAACACAGGACAATTAAATTAAAAGGACGCGGCAAGACTTTAGGTCGAACACACGCCCACATAGTCTCATCAAAGGGAGCAAGACACGGAATTGAGATTTCACTTGGGTACAAGTCATTACGGACAAAGAACAGAATTCCGCCACCTTCCTGACCCAGAGGGTGGTTTTCTGTTCTGAGTCTAATAAATTGAGAAAAATTTTTAATCTTTAACATGTGCAAATTTTGAGCTTGAACTTCAGTAATAGCGATTACATCTAATCTATATATTTTAGGGGTTCTAGTCGAATTCTTGATGGGGACTAAGCTCGGGTAGCCAGAACAAGGGACTGGGGGATCAAATCCATCTTTTCAAATGCAATGGCATTTAATTGAGCAGGTACCAGCGGAGACTCTAAACAGCAGGAACTAAGTAGCAGCTGAGTTTGGGGTGAACTGGAGGAATCAAGAGAGATGAGGTTAGTTTTGCAGAGGTATGGTACGAAGAGTCCACATTGAGTGGGTACGCAAGGTGGTAGGGTAGGATAGATGGAAGGGTAGGAAAATGCTGGAAAGTAGCCGGAGAGGTTTGTGGGTTTATATTTGAAAAAGAATAAAGGGGTTATGGAAGTGGATATGTAGGTTGGGATATCCTTTGGATAGGTATTCGATTGGAAAGGACTGGATGGCTCGTTGGCTTTCTTGTGTATGAGCGATGGTCTAAAAAATATTTAGTAGGATTAACAGAATTTAGGTGGCCTCTGGGTAGCCCAGTTTTGTGGAACCTACTACGATTCTTAATGGGCAATTTGATATGATGTTTTGCAAAGCCAAAGCATCTTCCGCTTGAAATTTTTTTACGCATATCAACATTGGGATTTTTACACAGATTATTTATACAATGGATAAAAACACAAAACTTATAAATGTGTAGATATTTACAATTACTAGACATGCATCTACTGCCTAGAGATCTAAAGCACAAATTAGGTTGATTGCACTTAAGATCACTGAACTCATTTTTTTGAATATATGATTGCATTGGTTGAGAATTTCCGCTTGTAAGTTCGACTACATTGTTAACTTTTAAAAATGTGTCATTACCACTGGATTTAAAGAATGAATTATCTTCAGTTTAAACAAGGTCAGTAGGATTAGCTTGCGTAACCTTTTTAATCCATTGAGAAAATTCCCTTGACGAAGGAAGTTCACTAGCATCTTCTTGATTACATATTGTGACGTTTTCAGGTTCAAAGGATTTTACGGTTTTTACGCAACTTGAAGGATTTTGATAATGCATATTTGGAGTAGAAGTATCAGCTAAAGGAGAAAAACTGGGCGGTGTAGGGGATTTTAATGCAAGTATAGCATCAACAATTGCTAGCCGAAAGCCGACTTTTAACATTTTGATTTCATCGTCCATGAAAAGATCACTTTTCTGGCGTTTGTAAAGATCAGATAAACTACCATAAAGAAATTCAAGATTAATAATCCGTTTCCTGAGATTGACGATTTCTGCGTCTTTTTTTTAGGCAATTCACAGGTATGGGGCTCGATGACACTAGCGGTTTCTGCACTGCTTGTCAATTAAACAATAGATTTGGGGGGGGGGGGGGTATTTGGGATTGATGGGTGGTGGTTATTTTTGCAGAATCAATCGATTCATCACAACTATTGTTGACATTACTCGAAACACAAGGTACAGTAGGGGAGTTTGTAATACCACTTCTGACGATCACTTCAAGTTGATTTTCGCTGGAGATAGTTGAATTTTATTCATCAGAAATAACGGGAGATTTTACAGCCTCGATTGGTTGGACCACTTCTGGTTGATTATCGATGGTATCAATCAGGTCATTTTCAACCATCGACGCTCGGCATTGAATGCATAACCAATTAGGGTTTCTAAGACGATTACTTTTTGTTATGCCAGCACAAGTAGGGTGCAAGGAAGCATTGCACTTAGAACACTGGAAGGACCTAGTTCAACATTTTCTTTAGAAATTGAGCGGGAGAGAGATAGAGAGGAGTAAACCATTCTTGAACAATGCCTTTCTCCTGAAAAAATCACAGTTTTAAATTTCTAAGCTAGTGTGTGTTTAAAAGCAAATAAATGATATCATTTTGCATTGTCATGACTAATATGTTAATAAATTTTTTAAATGTATTTGGACGACGACGTAAAAGCTTCATACAATAGTCTAATGATGGAGAATCAGTTTTCATTATATCAACAAGCATTCCCTGAGAAAACATCTTCCTTTGAACAGATAACTCCAGAAAATCATCATCTAGAATTAAACATTTTTCCATAAACACAAGATTCCCTACGATTGTCACTTTCTCAAATCTATCCATTTTTTATACTCCTAACACTCTCACAACCAGCCTCAAACAAACCATGATTCTTTTTCTACTTTAAAAATATATGCTAACCTACTATACAAAAAATATCTTCGATTTAGAAACAATTTTATTAAATATAATTACAACATTAATAATAATCAGTGATGCAATTTATTTTCACGATATATTTCACCAGTGTATCTAAAACAGCTTGAAGTCTGTTTATATGCACAATATTTAGTTTTGCTGTAAAGCATAATTGCTCCTCCAATTTAAATCTACTCAATGATATTACATATCTTGCACACATATCGTTCCATTCAAGGCTTAGTCTACATCCTCTTCTAATTTCCACTGCCAAATTTGGTACTCTCGCCTTTGTGTCATTGCTGCTACCTGCTCCACCCTCAAGCTCCAATAGTGTAAACATACCACTTATTTTCTTTGCTAATATCGTATCAAATAATAGATTGCAAAAATATACTGTTCTCTCTCGGAATTCAATTCTCTTGCTAATATGAACTACAATGAAAATCACTCCTTATATTGAATCCAATTGCTATAACTATGATAATCAAGCTACCATATATGGAGTACCGTCTGTATTCGTTGTCTCTGATTGGTTCAGCAAATGGGCGTTGCCTCAGAAACCTGTCTGATCCCTTTAAACAATCTCGTCCCTAAATATCTATTACCAAAATATAACGTGTTTGATCGCTTTATCGGTCCATAATATAGAGTGTTTGGTCGCTTTATGCAACCTCCGTTGATACTGTGTACATACACACTACTGAAAAGACCACCAACATCCCTAGGGTAAAAATTTTAAGCTATGGAAATTGCCCATTGTTTACATATAAGGTTTGTTATTGGGAGAGGAGTCATGTTTGAACCTGGGTCTGAAAAAAGGAAATTAAAATGAAAACTTTAGGCAATATTGAGGGGGCTATTAAACATAAACAAAACACACTATTTGCATACGGGCTTTCAATATACTGTGCCAGCAATATCTCAAGAATGGCTTGGGCTATCAAAATGGTTAAGTTAGGGTTTTTAAGATCTACGAAAATATTATTTTTTGTCTCAAATGTGGATCTTTACTTTAAAAAAAGAAAGATCAGGCACTTGGTCTAAAGAGCAGCCAACAACGTAAAATCGACTTTTCAATTGTGCTTTTCAATTTTGATCCCTTTAAAAAAAACTTGAAACTTTCGATAAAAGCGTTAGATAGAAGTAATCAAAATAAAAACTAGACTACTGGAAAGATGATTTCAACTTCCTGCATCCCTTGGCGCTCTGCTACTTGCAACATATTTCCACAGCAAAGTTGACTCAACAGTTTTAATATTTATTTTGCCAATTTTTCTAAATGTTTGTGGGCGTCCACGAAGGGCGCCCAAAGGATGCAAAAAAGTGGCTATAGGGTTGAAAGTGAAGATGCTCGATCATTAGCTCAATAGATTTGTAAATCTCGTCTTGAAAAAAAAATCTATTTTGGATTTGTATGACAGCTTATTGGAAGAATTCCCGAGCCTTATGCTTAACTTGGTTGTTATCTGTGAACTGATCAGACTTAAAATCAGAAAGACAACTTTCAGCATTAAAACCCATACACACTGTGTCAACTTAAAGTCTTTATTGATCATGTTTAAATCCTTAGAGTTCTTTGAGGTTTCTAAGGTCGTTAGGAGTGAGAAAGTTCGGTACTGGTGGTTTATACGGACACTTTTATATATTGTAAAGGGAAACCAGTCACGAAAAACTCGTCAAACAAACTGTTCTCAAGAGACCGCTATACATAAATGACTGCAAAGCCGTGATTTCTCAAGGAATTACAATATTTAAACGATTGTTTTTTGGGGTTTAAGGGGGAAAGGGTACCTAGGTTAGGTTAAGTTACATATATAATATATGCTATGCTATAACCCCCACCCACTTACCCCCTAATGTGCAAATATATAGCCCAAATTTGTTTATAAACTACTATATATTCATCCTATTTTATTTCATTTTATTAGCATTAACCAAACTTGACTTTTTAGAAGTGTCCGTATAATGCACCAGTAACGAAAGTTCGAGCAAAAAGTATCGATACGCATTCTACTTCCTTGTTTATCATAGGCAGAGTGCTAGCGCTGCCAAAGTAAAGAACGATGTGGGCACAATGTGTTCTTTATTTATTTTTTTTTTCTCTCTCCATACCTGGGCACTTCGAATCGAAGAAATTGTCGTTGAAAGTTCGAAAAGGGCTCATTCGATTGGAAATTGGAGTGGCTAGTGCCCTTTTTAATAGTCGAAAGAGATTGGAGGGCAACTAGCCCCCCCCCCACGCCAATCATTCCCCCAAACACATTCAATCAAAATTTTGAGATAGCTATTTTGTTCAGCGTAGTTGATTTCCAAATAGAATTTTTTTTTTTGAGGAGGACATTCCCCCACAACCACCTCACGGGGCAAGGGTTTTAAGTTATGCCCTGAGGGCATATAAGGTTTTTATAGAAAGCGTTGTCGTAGAAACTTCAAAAAAGGCTCATTCGATTGGAAATTCAAAGGGCTAGTGCCCTTTTTAATAGTCAAAAGTGATTGGAGGGCAGCTAGCCCCCCCCCCCCACGCCCATCATTACCCCAAATACATCCAATCAAAATTTTGAGATAGCAATTTTGTTCAACTTAGTTGATTTCCATATAGAAAATATCTTTTTGAGGAGGACACTCCCCCACAGCCCTCGGGGCAATGGTTTTAATTTATGCCCTGGGGGCATATAAGGTTTTTATAGGTGTTGTCATAGAAACTTCAAAAAAGGCTCATTCGATTGGAAATTCAAAGGGCTAGTGCCCTTTATAATAGTCAAAAGTGATTGGAGGGTAACTAGCCCCCCCCCGGGCCCATCATTCCCGCAGAAACATCTAATCAAAATTTTGAGATAACCATTTTGTTCAGCGTAGTTAATTTCCAGATAGAAAATATGTTTTTGAGGAGGACACTTCCCTACAACCCTCGGGGCAAGGGTTTTAAGTTTGAAATTCAAAGGGCTAGTTACCTTTTCTAATAGTCAAAAGTGATTGGAGGGCAACTAACCCCCCCCCCTCCCCCACGCCCATCATTCCCCAAAACACATCCAATCAAAATTTTGAGATAGCCTTTTTGTTCAGCGTACTTGATTTCCAGATAGAAAATATGTTTTCGAGGAGGACACTCCCCGAAAACCCTCAGGGCAAGGGTTTTAAGTTATTCCCTTGGGGCATATAAGGTTTTTATAGAAGGGGTTGTCGTCGAAACTTCAAAACAGGCTCATTCGATTGGAAATTCAAAGGGCCAGTGCCCTTTTTAATAGTTGACAGTGATTGGACGGCAACAAGCCCCCACGCCCATCATTCCCCCAAACACATTTAATCAAAATTTTGAGATAGCCATTTTGTTCAGCGTAGTTGATTTCCAGATAGAAAATATGTCTTTGAGGAGGGCACTCCCCCACATCCCTCAGGGCAAGGGTTTTAAGATGTACCCTGGGGGTATATATGGTTTTTAAAGAAGGCGTTGTCTTAGAAACTTCAATAAAAGCTCATTCGACTGGAAATTCAAAGGGATAGTGCCCTTTTTAATAGTCGAAAGGGATTGGAGGGTAACTAGCCCCCCCCTCAAGGCAAGGATTATAACTTATGCCTTGGGGGCATAAAAGGTTTTTATTGAAGTCTTTGTCGTAGAAACTTGAAAAAGGCTCATTCGATTTGAAATTCAAAGGACTAGTACCCTTTTTAATAGCCAAATGTGATTTGAGGGCAAGTAACCCCCTCTCTCGCCCACCTTTTCCCAAAACACATCCAATCAAAATTTTTAGACAGCCATTTTATTCAACGTAGTTAAAAGTTTTGGAAATTAGGTCTTTAAGGATGACAACTCCTTCCCCCACATCCCTCAGGGCAGGGGTTGTAAGTTATGCCCTGGGGGCATATGAGGTTTTTATTGAAAGTGTTGTCGTAGAAACTTCAAAACGGCTCAATCAATTGGAAATTGAAAGGCCTAGTGCCCTTTTTAATTGTTGGAAGTGATTGGATAGCGACTACCCCCCTCTCACGCCCATAATTTTCCCAAACACATCCAAAAATGAAACCAAAAACGAACAAAAATTACAATAATTAACCGAGTCAAACTCAAAACGAGCAGAAATTAACATAAGATGGGCGCAAAACCTTTACGCCTTCCCAAGGCCAGAACAAAAATTGCACTTCACTGAAAAATACAAATGAAAGTGCATTGTCAGTTTAATATACATATACTGATATTTAGTAATCAAAATGTTAATATTATTTGATTTATTAAATTGATAAAATTAAAAACGTTTATATTTTCTAGTTTTCTTACTTTCTAGTCCATTACTTCCTTTTACAAAAATGGGGTAAAAAAAGCATGTATACGGAGAGCATTTAAACTACTTGGATTTAGTTTAATCTCTGAGATTCCGCTTTAGCCACTTTTTTTCTCAGATTCAGTTCAATTTTGGACTTTTTGTCAAACTTTCACCGAACTTCAAAAAGATTGGACTGCTGCATACCCGTTGTGACGCCCCTTCCCACTGCAATGAAGATAGGAAGCCGAACCAACTTCCATTTACATATATTGCGGTATCCTTTGTTCAAATCTTGTCCTAGCCAGAGCCTCCAAACTGGGTCTGATTTTAATGCTATAAGATATTTGCAAGAAGCAGTGTCCGTTTTTTTCCTTTTTCTCAAAATGAACTGAGTCCAAATTTCTTCTGTGTTCTGCTGCTTGCAAAGCACAAAAGCTGCTTCACTATTATGACACACTGGGGGTCGAAAGATACGATATTGTGATCACTGCGTTTTATTGAGTACAACAACAGGTATCGCGAAAACAGAAAAACAGAGGGAAGTGAACACTACTGTTTTCTGAAAGCAAGAGATACAATAGTCTGAAAAAGTAAACTAGCTCGGTATCGGGGTTAAGCACAGTATCCCGCTGTTTTGGATAAGATTGATAATGGCAAGTGGTTGGACTACTGACGCCCCAGAAACATCGAAATCAACATGAACAGCAACAAAGTATGCGTTAAGCGACGTTCACAAGCGCGTCTAGCTAGAATTCCATGTCTAGACACGTGTCTAGCCAGAATCCAATGTCTAGGCAACGACCGTTCACATATAAAATTCGGTGCTTAGCTAAAACTACAAATTTAGTTTCTAATTGTCATTTCTAGCCAATCAATAGAGCTTATGCGGACAAAACTTTCAAATATTATAATCCCTATTTTTACTGTCACAAACTAATGGACGAGATAAGCAAAACAATTGACTTAGTGTGCTTCATTACTATGTCTGGTGTTGTATATTTTCCTAAAATGAAAAAAACAATTAATGAGAAAACAAAAATTAAATTTCAGTTTACAAATCTAAACAAAATAATGATAACAATGGAACTTAACACATTTAAATTAGCTATGTTTAAAAAACTAATACATAATGGGTTCTACAGGCTAGAACTAATTGTTTAAATTATTACTTTGTTCAGTATATTTGTATAATTAACAAATTTAATTTTGGAATAGTCGTTACCTAGAAATTTAATTCTGGCTAGACACGTGTCTAGACATCGCATTATAGCTAGACACGATTGTGAACGCCGCTTTAGAAGAAGAAGAATAGTAATAAACGGGAAAAAGTTGATTAACGGCAAAAAGTAGAAGATTAAATTTGTTATTCCAGATCTAGACATCCTGATCGAGAAAGCAAAGGTTTTTTTTCATAATCAATTTGATGTGGGTATCAGCCGAATGCTTGCAAACAACTCCCTTGTGAATTAAATTGGGACTTAGATGGGTTAGGCCTATATATCTGGTTGAGGGACTTGCTACTAGCCTATATTGAGTTGGGTTAGTCAAACTTTCAAAAATGAATTCTTAGCTTAATTTGACCTTATTAAGCAGTAAATCTGTTTCTCAATCTTTTAATTTTGAAGTATAAGGATTGTATATGTTCAGTGCCCTTTAGAGAGGAAAGTGGTGGAAGTGGCCTAGGATCTTTGAGACTTTGGATTTGTTACTGAAAGTTTTATTTGTATTCCTCAACTATTTATCAAGATAGACAAAATCAAACAGCAAAATTCTAATTTAGCTACTTTTTGCTATCTTGGAAAGGGGTCAGTTTAAGGAAATGAAACTTTCAGTAATGAATCCAGGGCCAAAAATATACTCTGGGAAGGTATTTCCAAGCTCCTATGTTAGCCTTCTTCTAATTTCTAAGTCTTAGAAATTTGCCTACTTGATAGGTCTATAGGCCTATCTAGGCTATTGGAATTTTGATAAGACAACAGTTTACCTTAATTTTCTCTTATTAGTTTATTTTTCTCTAGTTTAGTTCAGAAAATTTGATTCCTGTTATTTGAGTAGAGTTTTAAGCCATATGAATATTATTCCCTAAATTTAGGAAATGTATTTACAGATATTTGAAACCTTGTAAATTGAGATTGAGCAAAGTTGTGAAACTGAAAACAGTTTTCTTGTTGGCTACTTTATTTTAGCAGAAGTACTACTTTGCAAGGTTTCACTTTTATATCACAAAGACTTTTAAAGGTCAGTACCCTCTAGAGAGAGAAGATATGGTGGTAGGTACTTCAAAATACCTTCCCATATATACTTTAGTCTGTAGACCCATCCCTTAAAGTTTCATTTTCCTAACCTAGCCCCTTTCCAAGATGGCAAAAGGAAGCTAAACTAGAATTTGAAACCTGACAATATTTTCTATGGCTAGGTTTTGTGAATAGGCTGAAAATGCTCTTTATTTTGGGGTAAAAATACAGGTAAGGTTCATGTTAATAGACTATTAAGGTAGGTAAGAAATAAACTTACCTCTATAGTCAGATTGCATCCTGAATCCAAATTTAACAGGCATTTGCATCAGAAATGAACTTTATCCCCACTCTATATATACCAATTCAAAGTAGGCCTAGCCTATATATTTGAACATTAGAGAGGGAGGGGGGGGGGGTTAAGTTCATTTCAGACACAAATGAAGGTTAAATTTGGATTCAGGATGCAATTCTGACTATGCAAGTTAGTTTGGACTTTACTCCCCCCCCCCCCTTATGTGGAAATATATAGGCCTACCCTAAATTTGTATGTATAGGGGTGGGGTAAAGTTCATTGCTGATGCTAATGCATGTTAAATTTGGATTCAGGATAGAATTCTGACTATAGAGATAAGTTTATTTCTTAGCTACCTGAATAGTCCATTGATATAAACCTTACCTAAAAATACAGCATAAGGCAGAAGTCAGATTAGAGAAATAGAGAATTAGGTAAGATGCCTGTAATCAGACAGTTAATTACCCATTTAATAGTTAAATTCACTGTAACATCTCTATTATATAAACTAGAGAGTAGATGGTCTTGCCATCAGATCTGTTTGAATTTTTAATGCCAACTATAAGACTCTATAGCCTATAGGTTATGATATCCATTCTTAAATTATATTTTTAAATTAATATATAGGCCTAAGCCAAAGATTATGCATTGTCTGAGTACTAGGATTCTTACCCTGTCAGTTGATTCTTCATTAAATGCTGTAATACTTTACCCCCTCCCCCTTTGAATGTGCAAATGTATAGTCCATATTATTTATTTCCCATGTATTTTCTGTTTCCTTATTTTGTCAGAATGGATTCAATTTTCAGATAGACAGGTTAAAACAATAGTGACACATGGCAAATACATGGGAATATATATTTACATATTAGGGGAGAGGGATGAGGGTAAATTTTTGTGGAATGTGTTAACTTGTCATGTTTCCTTCTCAACAGCCCCAATTCTAGGCCTATAAAGGAGAGGGGGGCATATCATAAGTGGGGACAAAACAGTCCTTTGATTTTTGGCCATCTGATATTTAGTTTGCTACACACCAAAATTCAGGATAGATGGCCTTGATGTAGTGCAAAAAAAGGGTTAAAGTTTCAAATCAGTTTTGAAAACTAAACTGATTTAGATGTTACCAACATCTAAAGTTTTTTAGCTTTTGCTAGAAATTTGAACATAACAGGTTGGAAACATTTATTTCCATTAATTGAAACAGCTATAATTCTGTATTCTTGCTGGTGTATAGGTTTCTATTTAGATCCTCTGTGGAGTGATTCTTGTATTCATTGGCTAACCTGCTGGACCACAGTTGCTATTTATTTTTCTTTTGTCTGTCTAGAAACAATGGTGTTGGGGCTGTTCCAAACAAATTGCAAGCATCCAGTTTCACCCCTCACTGACCAAGCAAAGTGAAGATTTCTAGGTCTGCATGTTGTTTGTTTTATCTGTTGCTGCTAGGTTAGCCCTGGATACTAAGATATTTTGCATGAAAGGATATTTTGAGGCAGCCCCCTGGATGCCTTTGTCTTGCCTGTCATAGTGGTTGTATGACAGTAGATGGTTTTTGCTTGTTTTTTCAACATTTTCAGAAACAACTTTAGAAAATCCTATCCTAATGCTGCTCAACAATCATGAAAGCCATGTTTCAATTCCAACTATCAATTTTTGCAAGGAAAAGGGAACTACTATCTCATATTCCCACCCTGCTGCTCTCCTTCCTTTAACCACATGACATATCAATTTGCTGTTCTTTGAAATGGGCTGTCAAAGAGTCTATATTATTATTGGCTTCCAAAAAATCATGGCCAGCAAATATCTGTGTATGAAGTTGTACAACTTTTGAAAGCATCATTTATTCAAAAGATGAGTATTCAGAACATATTTATGTTTTTTTTTAGACAATAATATGACCATTTAATCCAGATCAATTTTCATAGCCTCATTTCCTCCCAGTACCTGACTGACAGATTTGAATCACAAGATGAACCACAGGCTACAAGACTAGTGCACAAGGAATTGGCTACATTTCAGTGACCAGAAATGGTGAAACCATAACCCAAATTTATTGTTGTAAGCAAGGGTGTTACTAGTCAAAGTGTTTGGAGGGGAGCAAGGGATTTTACCAACGGTTTTTTTTTTGTTTTTTCAATAGTTAGCATAATCTTCCTTTTTGAATATAAAAATTGAGAACACAGTTTAGCCTGAAGACGATTAGCCTATTAGTTCAGTTTCTTGCAAAAAGTATGCATACAGCTAGTTGGTGATCTAGTTGAGAAAGGAGTGGTACAAGAGGAGTAAAACAATGATATGATTTATATACAAACAGAGCTCAGAAGTGGGAAATTGACAATTTCAGTTAAATTATACAGATTTAACACATAATTTTTTTTGGGAAGGACACAACTACAAAACTTCAATTAAAAAGTTGAATGTTTTTGTTTGGTAGTCTCCTATCACATCATGGCAAAGTGATCAAAACAGTCATTGTCAATTGTTGTACATAAATGTCTCATGACCAGTTTTACTTTGCTGAAACTTCTTTTCACCATGGCCAAATTTGGTGATGCTATACCAATTCATTGGTAATCTGACAAGAGAGTTGGGAATATTGATTTAACTATAGGAATTTCATAGAATAGGGTCTCAAAGATGGTGTCATCAATGACTTTATTGCTTTTGACCTCCGTCCTGGCCAATAGCTCTAGCATGAGTTCCAGAAGATCTAGGTCTTTTCTTGGAAAAATCTTTGTGGCTTTGGAAAGTCTTACATAGCCCTTGTCCATTTTTACAAGTAGACTTTGGTGCACTGGCTCAAGAAAGGAAGAGTTATCATGGATTGTGTTGTCCAAGCTATTGATTAGGGCTCTGAGGATGTTGCAGAGTTCCTTGGCATAGAACAATTTCTAGTCATCCAGCACATTAACTCCAAGATTAGAAATTGCCTCTGAATAATGAGCCAGTTGATACCTAGGACACTGTTTAAGTAGAAACTTGTCTTAGGCTATTGAATCAGCTTTTTTCTGCTCTCAGAGGAGAGCATATAAGATGCTATGTATTGCCCTATGTCTTGTGTTTGCAATCACCAGATCAAGCTTTCCAGTCTGAAATTTTTCTGCAAGAATCTCTGTCTTCAAAGAGCTTTGTGTATGATCGCAAGGATAAAAGCAAAGGAGGTAATGTGGCAATGCAGAAGTAGGACTTTTTCTTTTATTATCTTGTCTTTGTTATGTTCTATTAGCTCTTTGAGAACTTCAACAATTGTATTTAAGCTGGTCCAAAATGTCATCAAACTACCTGACCAGGATATTCATCTTGTCATTGACAGATTCTTATGCTTCAGCATCAGTTCAGCACTCTTAAGAATGTGGTTCTAAGCAATGACTTTTTTCATTCAATTTGTAAAGAATATATACAGTTCCTGTAAGATTTCAAACATTTTTGGATTATGGAGGTGTTGCTGCAGGCATGTTCCACTATGATATTCTCTCTATTAGTCATGGATTGAATTTAGCATGCTTGTCTTCCCAATTCAGCTCATATGTGTTCTTGGACATCCTGTCAAATACCAGACATAAGGGTTGCATAATCATTGCTTCAAAACATAAGCACCTCTTAGTTTATGCCTTCCTTTTTAAGACTTCTGGAATTTTTTTTGGCAGTAATGCATGGCTAATTTGATTCTTTTGGTTGCTTATGTGGCAAACAACATGCCCAGGGCCTGAAATCCATTTAGGCTTTTTGTTTTTGTGAAAAATGGCATTGATCTGTTTACAATAGTCTTTGTCAAATATGTTCTTGCACCTCAACACTTTGTCTTTGCTCAATTTGTTCTCAAACTCAAGATATCTAATGACTTCCATTAATCTATTCCTTTGCACTTAAGATCAATTTTCCAACTCATGTACTTTGTGAATTTTGAAACTGACTTGTAATTCCCTTGGATAGGCGTCAGTTTTTTTACCATCAACAACTCTTAATCTACTTACTACCTAGCCTGTTATAAAACATGACTGCAGCCTCAATGCCTTGCAAGTAACTGGTACTAGTTTCTAATGAGTGAGGTTTTCACCCTTACTTTATTATCAGTAAAACTGGTGTGCTTACCAACTGAGATTGGAATTTAGGAAGATGTCATGTTAGTAATTTTATGTTCTTCATTTAACCAAATGAATAATTGTAGTGCCATACATAAAGTCCATACATGTGTTGGTAAAACCAATGCATCTACTAACCAAGATTGAGATTTTGGTAGATCTAATGTTGTTATTTTCATTTTCTTTATTTAATCAAATAGAAAATAGTGGTGCCATCCATTAAATCAATGCACAAGTTTGTACAACTGCTACATTTACTTACCAAGACCAAAATTACAGTACACGTCATGTCAGTATTTTCTTATTCATTATTTACCAGAATTAAGAACTTTCACACTGTCTGTAAATTTACAACACAAATTAGTTGCTGCATTTACTGACCTACATTGAGATTTCATTAGCTGTCACATCAGTATTTTCCTGTTCTTTATTTAACCAAATAGAAAACTGTGGTGTCATCCATAAAATAACTGCATGAGTTGTTAAAACTGCCGCATTTACCAACCAAGATTATTATTTCAGTATATGTCATGTCAGTATTTTCATGCTCTTTATTTAACAAAATGGAAAATTGTGGTACCATCCATAAAATAATGACTGGAGTTGGTAAAATTTAAGAGTCAGAGAAATTAAACAAACTAAAAATGAATGTATTCTAATGTATTTTCTGTGCAGAATTATTTTTGTCTGAATCAATAGCTGAAATATATGGCCCATTTGGATTAGCCACTACATCTGTCTGCTATTGTCCCATGGTTGGGGCTGTACCAGACACATCAGAGCCTACTAATCTTAGTTATGCTTACATTTCATCTTGCTTCCAAAATATTCTATAAATACATGCTGGGAAGCCAAGTGTTTGTTCTACCTGTGTGTAAAAGCCAAGTATATTGGTTGAAAAATTAGACTTTGATGGCAGATTGTTTGAAATGGTCCCCTCTCCCCTACCTTTTTTAAAAATAAAATAAGCACTAGACCTACTGTTGTGATTGTAAAACTTTAAGATAACAGTAATATATCCCAGAAAGCCATTATCAAACTCATATCAACTAAATCCTTATTTCTACTGCTTTGAAGATTGCATAGATACCAGGAATAGGTAGCATTAGAGAAGAGCAGCTCTTCTACATTAAACACTATAGTAACAAAACAGCATGGTTCATTTCTCCAATTTAGCCTATGCTCTTTCCATATATAATGGTTGCTACTCTGTAAAAAAGCATGCCCCTTATCATGCCAACTTTGATGATATACTCATCATTGTTCTCAGACTGCTGATCTGGGCAGAATGATCTTTCATCTTTCTGCAAAGATTATCGTTATTTCAACTCATCTTTGTTATAAGATCTTACAGCTCGCTGATGTTAGCAAAAAGCATGAAAGATGCCATCTTTCTGCCATATAGAACAATGATGAAAGAACTTTGATGCTATACTCATCATTGTTCTCAGACCGCTGATCAGAGCAGAATGATGAAAGACGTTTGCATAAAAACGACAAAAGATGTAAGATCTTAGTTCAAAGATTTCACTTTTAAGCATTTTCTGACAAAAGATGTAAGCTCTTAGCACATAGATGAGTGAAAAAACGACCCTAATGTTTTGAGACTAGGCTAGTTCAGATTAGCTGACTTCAGCCTAAGGATTTTATTTTAACATTTAAACCTAAACAATAGTTACCCCTATATCTTAGGATAAGATCCCTAGTATTTAGACAGTACCTAATCTATGATGGATATCTTTTATTAAAATGTATATATCCTAAAAATAGACAACAGGTTATTAATCTTGGGTAAGATCTATATAAAAGTCTGGGTAGTTGGGATTGGAAAACGTGTAGAGGAAAAATGAGGAGCACCACCAGAACAAAAACTCTGACAACTTAGGCTCTATTGATAAAAAGTCCTGTACCCACTGTGTAATGGAAAGGTATATAGCTATAGCTTCTAGCTTTGTAATAAGGAAATGATGCAAAGTTTATCAAAGGCTTTTGTAAGGTCTTGAAGGATCATGCCAACAGCAAAATTTTTGTCAAGTAGTACTGTAACATAATCAGACATATGTAGAAGGTTAGTGGCCATGAATCTACCACATATGAAGCCATTTTGAGAAGCAATGAGGATATTATTGACCTCGAAGTTCTGTATTTAAGCTTTATTCTTAAACCTGTCAACAACTTTGAGAACAGCAGAAATTTAGCCAGTTCTGGTCCTTTTCTTCAGTCTGTGGCTTTGTTGTTGAACTGTCTTTTGAATTTTTTGATAAATAGAAGCGTTTTGGGTTGATTTCAAAAGGTGATGCAAGAGTGCTTTGTTCTGGATAAGATAATTTCTTATAAGTTCAACCATGATTTGCTTATATCATTTTTAATGAGCTCTGGTCAATTAATTGATGTAAGTTCCTGTTCTGTGACTTGATACAATTTTCAGTGCATAGCAGAGACCAAGGACAACTATGCACAGACAGGATAAGTAAATGAAAATTTTGCCAATTGAACTGTTACACTGATTTTTAAGAAAAGGTCTATGATCACTAAAAAATACAACATCCAAAAAGGATAGATTCTTGTCACCTCTATATCCTGTTTGGCTTGTTAACAATTTGATGATGGAAATAATCAATAAACAGGACACCAAAGGTAAATCTACAGTGCTATTTGTTGAATTCCCAAGACAATCAATCTACCATATTGTGGGGAAGTTGAAATCACTGACGATTACTAAATCGGAATAATTATTTAGTGATGTTGAGGAGAACATTTTATCAATGTTTTCTACAATAGCCAAATCACATTCTTCAAAGCAAGGTGTACTAGGACTGTACTATGACTGTACCCAGTACAAATATTTTTGTCTGGAAACATAATATCAAACCATATAGATTCAATCCAAGGTACATCATATAAAGGAAGGTTGATAATATTGAGCTCTAACAAATACTCCAGCTTCTTTTCTGCAGTTTGCTGGTTTCAGGCTATGAACAATTTTAAATCCTGAAATTTTCAGTGATTCTTCAGTAGAAGGAAATGTTCTATTTTTTGGCAGGATCTCAACTAATCTAGCAATATCCACTGATTTTTCTTTGAAAAGCACTTGGAAATCCAGAAGCTTGTTAAAAGATAATTAACATTAATGGAGACAATGCATGGAGTTTTTTTTCTGGATCAAATGTTTCATGCCGTCTACCAGTTGATGATAAGTTGGATGGAGAAATATAGGCTGCATAGAGGCAGGCCCAGAAACTGCACTGATAAAGCTGGAGTCATTTGAACTGGGACTACAGTATTGCATGATCAATAAAGTTCATTAGTTGACACATGAAAAATGTCTGATAAAGAAATAGAAGAAGGAACTGTGTTATTTACAAGACGTGAGGAACAAACTGTTAAATCTCCAAGGCAGAAGTATTCAGTATTGACTTTGGAGCTTCTCAACCATAAAGAATAGACACTTTTTTTGGACCAATCTGCCCTTTAAAGATAGTGATATTAGACTTGCCAGAACTTATTCTCTGTTTTAGCTCTTCAATTGAGGAAATAGATTCTTGAACTGATTGCAGACAGATACACCAACCATTAACCCACCTCAACCAAAACATAAGACAAGAGGTAAAGCAAGCCCATCTCAAAACACAACCCTGTAGGTCACTCTAGCAAAAAAAAAAAAAAAAAAAACAGCCCAAAGTAGACAGGAGGAAGGGAGAGACTGCTAGGGCTTAAAAAAATGAAAGGGGCTTTGTCTACACCATAAAGCTGATTACTGTCAGAGTCAGCAAATACAATTGGCAGTCCCTTGAGGAAGAAGATGTTACCCCTCTAATGGAATTTGTTGAGGCCAAAATTATGAAGGTTAATCTGTACTTTGGTCCTGATGTTACCTAAAAAAAGATTAGAGGTTAGATGCCAAGGGGAGCAGATGGAATCTCGGTTCAAGGAGGTGGTGAACAGTTTGGATCAGGGATATGGCCTCAACAAAGGGCCCTTACCACTAGACCAAAATGTCCCATTTAGCATTTTTTTTTACTTTTTGCTTTTCCCAAACACTGTTTTTTTTTGTGTTCTACAAATTAATGCCAATAAGATTGCCTTGAACTCCACACTCAATTTGACTTTTTGTGCTTTTTCCAAAGGTGAATCTACAAAAAGCACATTGATGTCACCAAAAGTTTTGATTTGAGTGTTTAAACATCTCTCTACAATGTTGCAGTCACCTTCTAGTTACAGTGGCTTCAACGCCTAGGGTCTTGCCCCCCTAGAATTTTACCCTTCCCCCCTTTCTAGATTTAAAAAAAACATGTTTTGCCCCCACCCAAAGTTTTGGGGTAAAAGAGTGGTGAATGTAAATTATTTATATCATTTATATATGTATTAAGTTTTATTTAAACCCTCCTAAGAGGGTTTCTATAATACCCCAAAACCCAAATTTTTGGGGTGGGGGTTAGGCAAGCATAGTTCAGTTAGTCAGCAGACAATTTCTGAAACCTTTTAAGGGGGCTGGGAGGGTGACTATGCAGGATAAAGAATTATAAACCTCAGGTTTAGAGTTTTTGACCAAGGAGATTATGATTGTACCCTTTTCATGCTTTCCAGTCTATGGCACTCATCAATGATAACCAAAGTGCAATTTTTGGTGAAATATAGCACTCTGATGATGTTATCAATTATATATTTTTTTTAACATAAAGATATAAAAAATATTTTTCAAATGAGCCCTTATGCAGCTCTCTATGATGTTCCAGTGCCCCACTAGCAAGAAAAAAAAAAAAAAAAAAACGGACACATCAGTGCTTTCTATGGAAACCAGTGATTTTCTTTGTTGTTAAAAGTGGGTGCAATAGTTTTCCTGTGCTTGGTTTTTACCATTGGTAATTCCAATGATGTTCTTTTCTTTTTGATCTAACGCCAATGTTCAATTGGTTTCAGGCTCTTTCAAGATTAAATATAAAAAACAAGTTTTTTCAGTTGAAAGTAAGGAGCAACATTAAAACTTAAAACGAACAGAATTAGCACATATATCGGGGGGGGGGGTCCCCCTCTTCAACACCTTGCTCTTCATGCCAAAGTTTATTAGTACTTTAAAAAAAATTCTTATTATTCTAATTAAATGACTCTTGTGTTTCAGGAGTTGTTATTAAATAATTGAGACAGAATTCAAACTTCAGCGTAAAGAGTGAGATGTTGAGGAGGGGAAAACCCCTCAATATACATAATAATTTTTGTTCGTTTTAAGTTTTAATGTTGCTCCTTACTTTCAGTTGAAACAACTTCTTTTTTTTATATTTAATTTCTGATCGTTTTTTAAATGTTGCCAGGATCTCTGGCTCCACCTTCACGGAAAAATCCTCCTTCCAATGGAAATATCTTCTAGACAATTCAATCCTGGTGTAAAATTGAGTCAGCAAAGAGAAAGTAAGACAAATAAAAATAATTTTGCATAAGAATTATTAGCAAATTCCCCCAGTGCAAAATTTCCTCTGAAAAGTTGAAGCCCTAGAAACTTCTCTTTTCATGGAACATTCTCCCTGTGGAAAATCCCCCCATTAGAAAATTTGCCCCCCCCTCACTAAAAAAATGTATGCATACTTCCCAATAACAAATCTATACATAAAAATGGACAAATTTTACAGCTTAAAGACCTTTCCCCAGCAGCTGTGGGGGGTTGGGTTATTTACAGAGGCATAGTTATTGGGCATTTCAACTATGCTGAAAAAATGGCTATCTCAGAATTTTGATAAGGGGCATGGAAAAATGCCTAGTTGCCCTCCAATCTTCTTTGTGACTTAAAAAGGGTACTAGAACTTTCAATTTTCATTCAAATGGGCTCTCTCTATATATTTTAGGAATTGGGTCGATACAATCCCCCCTAGAAAAAAAAAACAGCAAATAAACACGCGTTCATGATCTTTCTTCTGAAAAAAAATTCAAAGTCTGTTTTTTTAGAGTTTCGGTTGCTATTGAACTGCATCGCTCCTTACTCATAGTTTGTTATCATGTACTGTTTGATTTCTGTAAACTGGTTTTCACAGTAACATTTTAGTATTAATTTTAATCAAAATAATAGTTACCATTCCTGTATGAGCTAAAAATGGTAATTTGATTTTCACTAGAAAGTTTTTTTTACATGTTTTTAAACTTTTAGTTACTATGGGCTGTGCTCTTTCAATGCTTTCTCAAAATATAATGGTTACCACCTTACTACCATGACAAATGCAATCCTAAACTGTGGGAAACTGAGTACGATCGTTTCCTCTTTGAAGGAAACACTATAATGGCAAAAAATAGTTCTGTTTGGTTCCCTATTCAATGCTCTTCCAATTTAATAAGGGGAATATGGTGGGGAATATAGTCCTAGGCTGCAAAATCTCAGAAGAAAAATGCAGCTGATGTATACTATAGGACAGAAATCAGATAGAAATTAAAGAGAAACTTCAGCATCCTCGTCCAGCTGGAAGAAACTAATGATACCCAATATAGCCCTAGGATAATTACAAAAGTTTGCTGATCTCTTTGGGTTTATCCTTATATTTTGCACCTAATTCTCCTCTCCAGTTAGTTCATAATATCAAATAATGCCAATATGAAAAAAAGAGAAAATTTGAACTTTTTACCTTATGAGGAGAAGGGGAGTGGAATCCAATGGCAACAGCAGCAATTATCATTTTTAGTAAGAATATTAAATTCAGAATATAACGGTATATTTCTTCATTTTTGTCTATCTAAGTTCTGCCCAATAAATTATCTTACCTGACAGCATTACTATAACAGAATTTTTCTGCATAACATGCAGAAGATATACATCGATCATAGTTTGTTTCCATAGTCGAAGTGTCTGCCTCTTTCTCAATTTTGTAAAATGAGTAAGCACTTGAAGGAATTGAAAATTTGCAGGAATACTCACAGATTTTTCAAGTGTACAGTTATTTACAAAATTGAGACACACAGATTTCCGTACAGAAATTTGTAACAATACTGTGTTATCTGAAATTATAATTAATACAAATTTTCTACATATTATAAACTAAATGTTTTTCTAGAGCTTTTTTTTAAATAAAGCCTAGCTATATCTAGTCCTATTAGGTAAAAGTGGGGTGCAATTGTTGTGTTAATGACCATTGTATTTGGAAAAAGTGTTGAATAGGGAATTGAATAGTACTAATCTTTTATTATTACTGTATTAAACTTGGGAATAAATGTATGCAATTTATGCCCAAGGAAAGTATTTTTACGCTATTATCCCTATGCTTTCCCTATGTTTAAAGCTTAGAAAATTGCCTAGAAAATAGGTCTCTAACCTGTCTTAACACCAGAAAGAATTTCAATCTTCTTCTATATTGTCTAAAATATGTCTAGACCTCTCTTAAGATCAGAAAAAAAAATAGAATTTCTATCTATTTCTATTTGGTTTCTTCTATACTTTAATTGGTTTCTATTGACAAGGATTGCTCTCTATACCTATAGTTTGCTGTTACAAGCTAACTGACCCAAGACTCTCTTAATTTTGAAGGAGGGACAAGACTCTTTCCTCCTCTCACTCCTTTTGTTTGTAAAACAATTCTCTGAGAATGATACTTGTTCCTGAAAAAAAAAATGCACCCCTCCAAATATTTATTAGAAAACAGATCTGTAATATCAAAAATGAATAGTTCATCTGTTTCTATGGTTTTAGAGAAGGATGATTATTCAAACAGTCATGTTCCCCATGGATGCTAATATTGACAATGGTAACTCCTGGTGGCACTTGAACCCCCTCCTACCAAGAAATTCTATGGTGGCCCTTATGAGGCCTCCTCCGCCTTTGTACCATTAGGAATAACATTTTATGTTACATAGAAAAATATTTTCTGCAATAAGTATGACGTTATCCCCCCTCCGTGTAACAATATTGCAATGGCAGTCCAAAAATATTCTCTGGCATCAAGGGGGTTTCGGGATTAATTCCTACCCTTACTCCTAATCCTCCTACTACATTTATCTGGAGGGTCACCAAGTTTTAAATGATTTGGGCATAAAAACATATTTTTACATACAACTTTAATGCGAATGTCTATATTTTCTCTATGTTTTATATTGACCATATGTATCTTTAGAAATTTTATGCGCCACAATGTGGTGTTATTGTTTCTGAAACTGGAAATTTCCATAGGCCTATATAGAATGGTTTTTCGATAATTGCGAACCAGTTGGCTGTCTCAGAATTTTATTGTCTTTTTTTACTTCAAAATTACAAAATAACCATTCTGCTGTTGCATAATCTTTTTAATATTAATAAAGCTAGTAGAACTTTCAATTTCCTTTCTAATAAACTTTTTTTTTTGGTGTCCTAAGGCTCTTGGTATGATAAAACCACCCTGGAAATAAACAACAACAAGAAAACAAATAAAGAAACGAAAGATTAACACTGGAAGTCTTTCCATTACAATTTAGAACCCCAATCTACATTCCAGATTGTAAAAAATACAATCTACTAAAAACTACAAAACTACAATTTTTCCCTGAAAAATTGGCACTGAGATTAGACTATGGATCTTTCCATTACAATTTGGATTCTCAATCTACAATCCAGATTGTAAACACTACAATCTACCCTACCTTTCCGCTGAAAAATCGGCACTGGGAGTCTTTCCATTACAATTTGGAATCTCAATCTACAAATCCAGATTTTAAACACAACAATCTACCCTACCTTTCTGCTGAAAAAATCGGCACTAGGAGTCTTTCCATTACAATTTGGAATCTCAATCTATAATACAGATTGTAAAAACTACAATCTACCCTACCTTTCTGCTGAAAAATTGGCAATGGGAGTCTTTCAATTACAATTTAGATTCTCAATCTACAATCCAGATTGTAAATACTACAATCTACCCTACTTTTCCGCCGAAAATTGGCACTGAGAGTCTTTTCCATTACAATTTGGACTCTCACTCTACAATCCAGATTGTAAACACTACAATCTACCCTACCTTTCCGCTGAAAAATTGGCACTGGGAGTCTTTCCATTACAATTTAGATTCTCAATCTACAATCCAGGTTGTAAAACTACAATCCACCCCAACTTTCTGCAGAAAAACTGACACTGGGAGTCTCTATTACAATTTGGATTCTCAATCTTCAATCCAGATTGTAAACAGTACAATCTACCCTACCTTTCCACTGAAAAATTGGCACTGGTAGTCTTTCCATTACAATTTAGATTCTCAATCGACAATCCAGATTGTAAACACTACAATCTATCCTACCTTTCCGCTGAAGAATCTCAATCTATAATCCAGATTGTAAACACTACAATCTACCCTACCTTTCCGCTGAAAAATTGGCTCTGGGAGTCTTTCTATTACAATTTAGATTTTCAATCTACAATCCAGATTGTAAACACTAAAATCTACCCTACCTTTCCGCTGAAAAATGGCACAGGGAATCTTTTCATTACAATTTGAATTCTCAATCTACAATCCAGATTGTAAATAATACAATCTACCCTACTTTTCCGCTGAAAATTGCCACTGGGAGTCTTTCCATTACAATTTAGATTCTCAATCTACAATCCAGATTGTAAACACTACAATCTACCCTACCTTTCCGCTGAGAAATTGGCACTGGGAGTCTTTCCATTACAATTTGGATTCTCAATCTACAATCCCGATTGTAAAAACTACAATCTATCCCAACTTGCTGAAAAATTGGCACTGGGAGTCTTTCCTTTACAATTTAGATTCTCAATCTACAATCCAGATTGTAAATACTACAATCTATCCTACTTTTCCACTGAAAATTGGCACTGGGAGTCTTTCCATTACAATTTGGATTCTCAATCTACAATCCCGATTGTAAAAACTACAATCTACCCCAACTTTCTGCTGAAAAATTGGCACTGGGAGTCTTTCCTTTACAATTTAGATTCTCAATCTACAATCCAGATTGTAAATACTACAATCTATCCTACTTTTCCACTGAAAATTGGCAAATTTTCTCAAATTTATTTCACGACGCAAATGAGAATAATTGAAAAAAAAAACAAAGCCCAAAAAATTAAAACTCATAAACTCAAAATAAGAATTGTTTACAGCAAGACTACACCTAAGGAGATGGACGGGGTTTCAGGTTAGTCTTTCAGGGAGTTTTCAGGGGGTTTCAGGGAGTCTTTCCATTACAATTTGGAATCTCTAATCTATAATCCAGATTGCAAAAACTACAATCTACCCCAACCTTCTGCTGAAAAATTGGCACTGGGAGTCTCCATTACAATTTGGATTCTCAATCTTCAGTCCAGATTTTAAACGCTACAATCTACCCTACCTTTCCGCTGAAAACTGCCACTGGGAGTCTTTCCATTATCCATCAAATTTCCATCAAATTGTAACTGGGAGTAGACTGAGAGTCTACACATTGTACTTTAGATTCTCAATATACAATCTAGATTGTAAAGACTACGTTTTCTATGACCATCTCAATTTGAAAGTTTGTTTTTCCTTGAAAATCTCTCAGTCGTAATTGTTACTTGGTTGTTTAAGTGAATACTCTCGGTCGATATCAAAATTCTTGACTGAAATTTCAAAAACCAAATATAAAATTCGAAACCTTTTGATCATGGATTATGATGAAATCTTCAGAACTTAGATACTTTCGTAAGCCACATTGGCTGCCATGATAAAGTATAAGTAATTAAAGAAATGAAGATCGAGAGTGGGATTACTTAAGCCTAGCGAGAGTATCAGACGAAGCAAGATAAATATTTCAGTACTTATGTATAAGCCAGAAAACACGCGAGAATTGGATTGTGAAAAACTAGTCAAGCAAAATCTTTAACAAGACAATTCTTTTGTCTCGCTAGGCAAACAGGGGTTCCTCACTCCGTGAACAGTATTTAAACGTCAGTTTTTTGGGGTGGAGGGGCAAAAAAAAGGTGCTTAGGTTAGGATACGTATTTAATTTATGCTAAGCTTTACCCCCCCCCCCCCTAATGTGCAAATATATAGCCCAAATTTGTTTCTTAATTATTACATTTTCATCCTATTTTGTTTTATTTCATTAGTGTTAACCAAACTTCACTTCTCGCGTGTTTTCTGGCTAATACATAAATACCAATATTTCGGTAGGACAACCACTTTCCTTCTTTAGGGATATAAGAGAAAGTTAAAAGAAGACACATCCACATTTTTTGAACAAAGATGCGAACAAAAAACCGTAGAAAAACAAAGTGATAAAAACACGAAAAGCAAAAAGAAAAAAACAAATAAAATCTTTAATTGGGAGAATTAAAAACTGGGTTCGCCCTATATTTTTGTTGGCCTTAAAAAACCCATTCTATATCTTCATGTCTTTAATTTTTTCTTCAAAACTTGCTGTATTTAATAATGTTAAAAAGACAGGTTTTCTTAAATGAAAGTAAAGAGCAACACTGAAACTAAGATATACAGAAATTATTCTGTATATCTGGGGAGCTTCCCCTCCTCGACCCCCTATTCTTTGCTCTAAAGTTTTAAAAAATACTTCTTTTCCAGTTTAGCGGTCCTTGTGTTCGAGTAATAGTTTGCAAATAATTGGGACAAAAACTAAAACTTTAGAATAAAAAGCGAGGGTTTGAGGAAGAGACGGTTCCCTGATTGATGAAATAATTTCTGTTCGTTTTAAGTTTTAATGTCACTTTTTATTTTATTTAGAAATGTCTGTTTTATGTGATTTCTATTCGTTTTTCATAGTATAACCTGGGCTATCCTGAATGGGATTTTGAGCCCAACAGAAGTTGGGCTCAAAACCCCTATGCCTTTCTAAGGCCAGAACATAATTTGCACTTTAATAAATCAAATAATTGTAACATTTTGATTACTAAATATCAGTATATGTATATTAAACTGACAATGCACATTCATTTGTATTTTTTTTTCAGTAAAGTGCAAAATATGTTCTGGCCTTGGAAAGGCTTAGGGGTTTTGAGCCCAACTTATGTTAATTTCTGCTCGTTTTGAATTTGAATCGGTTATTTATTGTAATTTCTGTTCGTTTTGGGTTTCATTTATTTATCGATGCTGATTTGTGGTAGTTTCGCGCTTGGTACACTATTTGGTTTTATTTTTGCTCATTTTTTGTTTAATGGAGTTCTTTACTTTTCTTTGAAAAACTTATTTTGTGGAAATTTTTTAAAATTAATTTCTGTTCGTTTTATATTTACATAGTCTTTTCAGGGAAAAAGAAAATAATACTTTGAATCTTTTCGTTTTTTTAAGAATTTATAGTTTGTTCTGCTATTTGTATGCTGGAGAAAAATTTTCAAAATAAACCCTTTTAAATTTCTCGACTCAAATAGTAGTGTTTAATTTAGTTTCATACCTCCTCTAGTTGACCTGAAATGGAAAACTTAGCCATTCGCAAAAACTTCAGTTTACTTTCTTCGATAGCTTGGACACACTTAATTTTGATTTGGTTAAATTTTAAGAGCAGAAGTAACCCCGAAAGTTTGAACGTAATACCCTCAGTCGTTATTGGTATACTGCTGAGATGCATTATTGGGAATTAGCATTAACACAGTGAATTTTGATTTAATCTTAAGGCAACATTTAGTTTTTAAACATAAAGGCAAATAGGAGGGTGGGCTTGGGAGGGGGATTAGTTTCCCTCCAATCCCTTTCGAACATTAAAAGGGCATCATCCCTTTCAATTTTCAATCGAATGAGCCCTTTTCGAAGTTCCTACGACAACTCCTTCGATACGAAGTGCCCTGGTCTAAACAACAATAATAAAATAATACATTATACCCACATCGATCTTCACTATAAAATTTAAAGCCTTCCAATCACTTTCGACTATCAAAAAGGCCACTAGGCCTTTCGATTTCCAATCGAATGAGCCCTTTTTGGCTTTTTACGACAGCGCTTTCTGTTAAGACCTTATATGCCCCCAGGGCATAAATCACAACCCTTACCCTAAGGGCTGTGAGGGGGGTTGTCATCCTCTAAGACCTACTTTCCAGAACCTTCAACTACGTTATACAAAATGGCTATCTCAAAGTTTGGATTGGATGTGTCTGGGAAAATGGTGGGCGTGAGAGGGGAGTTAGTCGCTCTCCAATCACTTTCAACTACTAAAAAAGGCACTAGCCCTTTTAATTTCCAATCAAATGAACCCTTTTGAATTTTCTACGACAACACTTTCAATAAAAACCTTATATGCCCCCAGGGCATAACTGACAACCGTTGCCCTGAGGGCTGGGGGGTGTCATTCTCAAAAACCTAACTTCCAGAACTTTCTGCAACGTTGAACAAAATGGCTCTGAAAATTTTGATTGGATGTGTTTAGGAGAATGATGGGCGTGAGAGAGCCCCTTTTGAAGTTTTACGATAACTCTATCTATAAAAAACCTTGTATGCCCCGAGGGTATAACTTACAACCTTTGCCCTGGGGGCTCTGGGGGGTTCGTCATCCTTAAATATATAATTTTCAGAACTTTCAACTACGTTGAACAAAATGGCTATCTCTAAACTTTGATTGAATGTGTTTGGGGAAATGGTAGGCGTGAGAGGGGGTTCATTACTCTCCACTCACTTTCGACTATTAAAAAGATCAATTTCAATTTCCAATCAAATGATTCCTTTTTGAAATTTCTACAACATCTTCCTATATAAACATTATATGCCTCCATGGCAAAACTTAAAACCCTTGCACACAGGGCTTTGATGGGGTTATCATTCTAAAACAACTAATTTCCAGAACTTTCCACTACGTTGAACAAAACAGATGTCTCACAAATTTGATTGGATGTGTTTGGGGAAATGGTGGGCATGAGAGGGGGGTTAGTTACCCTTTCAATTTCCAGTTGAATGAGCCCTTTTTGAAGTTTCTACAACATCGCTTTCTATAGAAACCTTATATGGCCCCAGGGCATAACTTATAACCCTTACCCTGAGGGGGGTGGGGGTTTTGTCATCCTCAAAGACCTAATTTCCAGGACTTTCAACTACGTTGATTAAAATGGCT
The DNA here is from genome assembly GCF_049724085.1 of Artemia sp. Qi Xiang Cuo. Taxonomy (NCBI): domain Eukaryota; kingdom Metazoa; phylum Arthropoda; class Branchiopoda; order Anostraca; family Artemiidae; genus Artemia; species Artemia sp. Qi Xiang Cuo. Next base: position 93,549,201 of record NC_142794.1, on the reverse strand, counting down.
ATCTTAAAATTTTGATTGGATGTGTATGGGGAAAAGGGGGCGTGAGAGGGGGGCTAGTTGCCCTCCAATCACTTTCGACTATTAAAAGGACACTAGCCCTTTGAATATCCAATCGATTGAGCCTTTTTTGAAGTTTCTAAGACAACTCTTTGTATAAAAACCTTATATGCCCCCAGGGCATAACTTACAACCCTTGCCCTAAGGGCTGTGGGGGAGTGCCCTCCTCAAAAACATAATTACTATCTGGAAATCAACTATGCTGAATAAAATTGCTATCTCATAAGTTTGATTGGATATGTCTGGGAAAAAGGTGGGCTTGGAAGGGGTGATAGTTGCCTTCCAATCACGGTCGACTATTAAAAAGGACACAAGCCACTCCAATTTCCAATTGAATGAGCCCCTTTTGAAGTTTCTACGACAACTTCTTCGATACGAAGTACCCTGGTTTAAAGGGAAAAAAAAATAATACATTGTGCCAACATAGTTCTTATATGCCCCAGGGCATAACTTAAAACCCTTGCCCTGATGGTTGTGGGGGAGTGACCCCTTCAAAAATATATTTTCTATCGGGAAATCAACTAGGCTGGACAAAATGGCTATCTCAAATTTTTTATTGGATCTGTTAATAGTAGTCAGGTAGATCAGTCAGTAGATCTGTCAATAGTAGTTTTACTTTTGGTCATTAAAGTTTCAAATTAATACCCTTAGCCAGCTCCGAAGATATTGTAGATACGTTCTGTTGCTGCGTTGTATGCACATAGTGTATTTAGATTTATTTCAACATTCCCTGAAGTTTTATCTTAATCCCCTTTGCTTTTTCCGACTCGCCCAGGATAAAACATTCCCTCTTTTCTAATGATAAATCCTGTACATGAACAATAGGTAAATTTCATAGTTCACTACTTTTTCCCTCGGGACTGTGGGGGTATGGAATCCCTAGAGACATAGCTATTAGACCTTTTGACTTTTTTTTTAATCAAATTGCTATTTCAAAATTTCTGTCACTGTTGAGGAGGTGGAAATGTAAAAAGTGTGAGGAGTTGACTAGTTCCGTCCGATCACTTTTCAACATCCCCATCAGCATGCCTTGAAAATGTCATCGTAATACCTCAGCCGTTTCTGAGTCCTGATGCCCCCTTTTTGAAAATTAATTAAGAGAAACGTTCCGAAAAATAAGTTTTTCGAAGAAAAGTAAAGGCCATTTTAAACTTAAGCTCAGCAGATACAAATACCTGTTAAAATTCAAACTCAAAACGACCAGAAATTACTATTAAAGAATAAATGAAACCCAAAGCGAACAGAAATTAAATTAACAATCATAGCAAAAACATACAACAAGTAATAATATAAATGAATAAATAGATCTTAAAGCGAGTAATGCATGGATTGAATATGAAAATCAAGCTTAAAACTAACAAAAATATTTTCCTATTAAAGTATAAATCAAACTTAAAAATCAAACATAAACCAAACAAGAGTTTGGGTATGACCTCCTTCTCTCACTGTAAAAGTCTAAAACCTACTGCGTCATTGGCGCTTTACTGAAAACTATATGCGTCTTGAACAGTCTTGGAAAGTATAAACAACATCAAAATTGAATGCTTGATGTATAATGATTTTAATTGTTGAAAGATCCATCAGTTCAAGAATTTATTTCACTGTAATTGTATTTTTATTTTCAGTGTTGTAAGAACTGGAAAAGAAAACATTTCCAATCAAATGAGCCCTCTATGAAGTTTATACAAGCACCCCTTTCATAAGAACCATACATGCCCTTAGGGCATAACTTAGAACGCCTTCCCCCGGGCCCTGGGGTGCTGTATTGACACCGAATTTGTTCTTATCTGACCTTTGAGCTCTTTAACAAAATCTCTATCTCAAAATTTTCATCAGATGGGTTTGGAAAAAGAAGGCGTGAGGAAGCGCTATCTGCCCTTGGATCTCTTTTGACTATTAAAAAGGGAGCTGGAACTTTCAATTTCCAATCAAATCAGCCCTCTCTGAAGTTTATACGAGCATCCCTTTCATACGATCCATATATGCCCCAGGGCATAACTTACAACTCCTGCCCCCAGGCCCTGGGGACTGTGACGACACCTGTGTGAGTTTTCTTATCTGATTTTTGAGCAATTTTTAACTTAAGGGCTATCTCAAAATTTTTAATGGATATATTTGGGGAAAAGGGGCAAGGGGGGGTCTAGTTGCCCTCCAATTTCTTTTGACTCTAAAAAATGAACTAATACTTTCAATTTCCAATCAAATGAGTCATCTCTGAAGTTTTTACGAGCATCCCCTCAATAAGAACCACATATTCCCCCAGGACATAACTTACGACACCTGCCTGCGTGCCCTTGGGGGCTGTGTCGACCCCAGAGTTTTCGTTATATGGTCTTTGAGCTATTTAAAAAAAAACTATCTCAAAGTTCTTAGGGGATGGGCTTGAGGAAAAAAGGGCAAGGAGGGGGGGGCTAGGTGCCCTCCAATCTCTTTTGACTCTTAAAAAGTGAATTAGAACTTTCAGTTTTCAATCAAATGAGCCCTCTTTGAAATTCATACTAGCATCCCTTTCATACGATCCATATATTTCCCAGGGTACAACTTACAACGCCTGCCCCCGGGCCTGGGGGGTTGTGACGACACCTGAGTTTTTCTTATCTGATTTTTGAGCAATTTTTCACTTAATGGCTATCTTCAAATTTTTATTGGATACATTTGAGGTAAACGGGGCAGGGGGGGGGGCTAGTTGCCCTCCAATCTCTTTTGACTCTAAGAAACTGAACTAGAACTTTTAATTTCCAATCAAATGAGCCATCTCTGAAGTTTTTACCAGCATCCCTTCAATAAGAACTATATATTTCCCCAGGGCATAACTTACAACACCTGCCCTCGGGCCCTGGGGGACTGTGTCGACCCCTGAGTTGTCGTTATATGGTCTTTGAGCTATTTTAAAAAAAGCTTTCTCACAGTTCTTATCGGATGGGTTTGAGGAAAAAAGGGCTGGGAGGGGGGGGCTAGATGCCCTCCAATCTCTTTTGACTCTTAAAAAATGAACTAGAACTTTCAGTTTCCAGTCAAATGAGCCCTCTTTGAAGTTAATACGAGTATCCCTTCCATAAGAACCATATATGCCCCCACGGCATAACATACAACGCCTGCCCCCGGGCCCTGGGGGGCTGTGTCGACACTGGAATTTTTCTTATATGATCTTTGAACTAATTTTTAACAAAATAGCTATCTTAAAATTTTTATTGGATGCATTTGGGAAAAAGAGTTTTTTTTTGGGGGGGGGAGCTGGCTACCCTCCAATATCTTTTGACGCTTCAATAGTAAACTAGAACTTTCAATTTCTAATCAAATTTAAATCAAATCAAAGTTTAGTCAAATCAAAGGTCGCAAGTAGAAGTAGTCACTGTCACGGCCGCAATTAGTCATAGTCGAATTCGTAGGTAGTCACAGTTGCAGATAGTCGTAGTCGCGGTAGAAGTAGTAAAATTAGAAATGACCCTGAAAGTTTCAAATTATTACCTTTAGCCATTCTTAAGATATTGCAGAAACGCCCTTTCGATTACCTGGATGCACATAGTGTCTTTTAATTTAGGTTAACATCTTTCCAAAAATTCTCTACGGACATACCGAGGATTAAACCTTCCTTCATTTCCTTATGCTAATCCTGCATGGAAACGATGGAAAAATTTCACATTTTAAAACATTTGTCACGAATTCTATAGAAGGCATTGATATAGAAGGCTGATATTTTCCACTGAGTTTAGTTAAGATCCGTCATTTGATTTTGTTAGATGCCCACAAGTACTTAGGAACTTTCTTCCTTTCAACTCTAAGAGAGGTCAATTCAAGGGTTGATCTTCAAAAGACATCAAGGAAACGGGGTTGTGGTTAGAGTATTCCATCTGGTCGATGTTCTAATTGCAAGGGTCTAAGACGCCCCCCACCCTCTGCCAGATAAGCCAGACTGTTTCCAGATACCCAAAATGCGCCTAGGATATTAGCTTTGCTTCTTATCAGGTTTTAGTGAGAGATAGTAATCTCTTCAGCTGGATTAACAATTAGTGATAGTCAGGGGAAACTCCGATTTTTTTTTTCTCTCTATAGTAGGTGGATCTCGGCTGGAATTATCACAGTCAGTTTCTGAACTCAGACTTTATACACACAGAGAATTTCTAGAATAACATCAAAAGTGAAAATTCAATGCAAAGAAAAAACACCATGACATGGAATTTTTGGATCCACCTTTCAAGAACTCTTTCCAGGAGATCTCAAGTTTTTTGTCTGGAAGATTTTTACTCCCATTACTCTGCAGGAATCCTACATTGTATAATCCTTCGGAAGTTCACTTTCGAAGCTATGCTGGTTTTGTCCTGCTATATTTTTTATACCATTTAGTTGGCTTGAAAATAATGATTTCTATTTTATAATGCTCATTGGGAATCTTCTCTCTTTTTTACGATCCACATGTTGGGAAAAAAGGAAATTACCAACTCTTACTATTACCAAGGTAATAACCGCAGTGTGGGGAAAAAAGAAGCAAAACAAGCTTTTGTGGTTACCAATACCGGAAAACTACCTCACGGTCGGTAATATTCCTGGCATAGGAAGAATAGCATTGGATAAAAATGATGATGATTGTTCTTGAAGAGACCACTTAATTAAATTAAGAAGTATTGTTGGGACGTATATTTTAATATAGGAAATGGCAAACATTTAAGACGAGGGGAAAGGCTGAAAAATAAAGCTCTACGTAGCTTAAAAATACGCGAGTGAGTGTTGGGGGAGTGAGTTTCCACTATATCTAGTCATGATGATCCCATCTCTAAGTTGTTTTTTTTTGGAAATGGAGGGCTTGAAATACATTTCGGAGGCTGTCAGACCCCCCCCCCCCCTAAAAATCATCTGATATACACATAGAATGTATGGTCAGGCTTATGACGAAAGGCGTATATTTAATGGGTATCAGCTGTCTTTCAATATTCTAGTCTAGTCTATGAATTTACGGACCTTCTTTTTACAAAGGTCCTTATGTTGGCCTTGTGGCAGCTGGGATTGAACCTGGGTCTAATAGTATCAAACAGTTCGTGGTAACGAACTGTAAGTAAGGAGCGACCCGGCTCAATAGTAACCGAACCTCTAAAAAACGGAGTTTTGATACCAAGAGATACATCAGAAGAATCAGATTTTTATGCTGATTTCAAATATATAAGTTTAATCAAGTTTAGTCTTACCCATCAAAAGTTAAGCGCCGGAGAAAATTTGTCTTATTTTGGAAAAAAGGGGGAAACAACCCCTAAAAGTCATAGAACTCTAATGAAAATCACAGCATCAGATTCAGCGTATCAGAGAACCCTACTATTGAAGTTTCAAGCTCCTATCTGCAAAAATGTAAAATTTTGTATATTTTTTTTCCCACAAAAAATATCACTGATATATGCTCATTTGTTTTTTTTTTTTTCAGGGGTCATCTTATCGAAACAGTAATACTAGAATAATGTAATAGGGCTCATTATAATGAAAAATAAAATTTTTATTGTCCATTTTAAGTGACCAAAAAAATTGGAGGGCAACTTGGCCCCCTCCCACGCTCATTTTTTCCCCGAAGTCACCCAATCAAAATTTTGCGATAGTCATTTTGTTCAGCATAGTCGAAAACCTAATTAATATGTTTTTCAGGATGCCTTAATCCCCCATAGTTGCCGGGGGAAGGGCTGCAAGTTACAAGCTTTTCCCATTGTTTACGTATAGTATTGGTTATTGGGAAGTATACAGGGGTTTTCAGGTGGACTTTTTTTCTAGGGGGTTGGGGCGGGGTCGGAGTAGGGGTTACGGGGGAGGATCTTTCCATGGAGGATACTTCCTTGGGAGAAGGAACATTTCCATGAAGGGGGCGCCAGATTTCCGAGCATATTTAAAAGACGATCAGAAATTAAATAAAAAGAAAAGTTTTTTTCAACTTAAAATAAGGAGCAACATTAAAACTTAAAATTAACAGAAATTATTACGTATATGAGAGGGTTCGCCCCTAGTCAATACCTCACTCTTTACGCTAAATTTTTTTTAGTACTTTCAAAAGAGCTATCTATTCTAATTAACCGGCCTTTGTGATTCAGGGGTTTGTGTTTCGAACAAAATTCGAACTTTAGCGTAAGAGCAAGGTATTGACTAGGGAGCGAACTCCCTAATATACGTAATAAAAATATACGAATATAGAAATTCGTTACGTAAGTTAATTCGTAAGTTACGTCACACCAAAATAACTGGCTTTCACACCAAGAAAGCCAGTTAGCCGAAAAAAGGAAAATTAATATGCGAATTTCGTTTTAATTATTTATGTACGATTAGCCAAAATTAAAGCTGCATTAATTAAAAAATGCTCAGAAATTAGATAAAAAAGTTTTTTTTAACTGAAAGTAAACAGCGACATTAAAACTTAAAACGAACAGAAAGTATTCCGAATATGAAAGGGGAACAGAAATTATTCCGTATATGACAACTCCTCAACGCCTCGCTCTTTACGCTAAAGTTTGACTCTGTCTCACAACTTTATTTGTTAAAACAATAAAAAACTTTAGCGTAAAAGCGAGGCGTTGAGGAGGGGACAGCCTTTTTCGTATACGGAATAATTTCTATTCGTTTTAAGTTTTAATGTCGCTCATTACTTTCAGTTAAAAAACTTGTTTTTTTTAATATTTAATCAAGCAGAGATCCATCCACTCTGTCAGCACAGGCACACTCACAAAAACGATCTTAATTAAGGGGATCTCAAATTCTCTGTCTCTAAACCCGAGTGCCGTCACCTCATGTTCGAAAATCAAAGCAAATTACCAACTCTTATTGTCAAACAGTTCGTGGTAATGAACTGTAAGTAAGGAGCGATTCGGCTCAATAGTAACCGAAACTCTAAAAAAGAAATTTTTATACCAATAGATCGTAGTTTTATGCTGATTTCGAACATATAAGTTCCATTAAGTGTAGGCGAAAGGGTTGTCTAGAAACTTGATTTGGGAAACTGTTTTATAACTGATACTGAACACCCATTGAACCCATTGTTTAGCAGTTGCAACATCAGTCGTCTCGTCAATTATGATTGAAAAAGGGTTCTTTTTCAGAGACTCCACCAGCATGTCCTTGTAATACACTAACAGGTCCTGGCAGACTATTTTCGTCATTTTCTGCCTACCCAATCTTACTTAATCAGTAACATTCTTATGTGGCATATTTTTCAGGACTGGTACTAACTTGTCAACCAGCGAAAATGGTAAATTGTTTTCAATAGGAAATGCTGCAACTTTTGTAGCTGTATCTTGTACTGGATCATCTGATGCAGGCCCCAGGAACTGAATTATAGAAACCCATCAAACCCTTCAAAACTTACGATCCTGAAAAAATTTGCCTAATTTCGGAAAAAAGGGGGAAACAACCCCTAAAAGTCGTAGAATCTTAATGAAAATCACACCATCTGATTCAGTGTATCAGAGAACCCTACAGTAGAGGTTTCAAGCTTCTATCTGCAAAAATTTGGAATTTCAAATTTTTTGACAGAAGAAAGATCACGGATGCGTGTTTATTTGTTTTTTTCCCCAGGGGTGATTGTATCGACCCAGTGGTCGTAGAATATTGCGAGAGGCCTCTTTCAAACGAAAATTAAAAGTTATAGTGCCCTTTTTAAGTGACCAAAAAAATCGGAGGGCAACTGCCAACTAGGCCATCTGCGGCGCTCATTTTTTAACCCGATCAAAATTTTCAGAAAGCTATTTTGTTCAGCATAGTCGAAAAATTTTAATAACAATGTCTTTAAGGATGATTAACCCCCGCGGTCCCGGGGGAAGGACTGTAAGTTATGAACTTTGCCCATTGTTTACATAAAATGTTGGTTATTGCAAAGTTTACAGACGTCTTCATGGAGGATTTTTGCTGGTGGGGAGAAGGAATTTTTCATGAAGCAGGTGCCGGATTTCCCAGCATTTTAAAAAATGATTATAAATTTAATAAAAACCCGAGTTTTTTCAACTGAAAGTAAGGAGTAACATTAAATTTAAAACGAACAGAAATTATTACGCATATGAGGAGTTTCGCCCCCTCGTCAATACCTCCCTCTTTAAGCTAAAGCTTTTTTTTTCAAAAGAGCTATTTATTCTAATTAAACGGCCTTTGTGATTCAGAGGTCATTCTTGAAGAATTGGAACGAAATTTGAACCTTAGCTTGAAGAGCGATGTATTGACGAGAGAGCGAACCTCCTCATATACGTAATAATTTCTGTTCGTTTTAAGTTTTAATGCTGCTCATTACTTTCAGTTGAAAAAGTTCGTTTTTTTGTTTAGTTTCCAAGCTAATAACCGCAGATGAGGGGAAAAAAGTAAAACAAGTTTTTGTGGTTACCAATGCCGGAATTGTGAATGATAAAATGTATGTCAATATTCTGAACTTGTGATCTTCATGCTCTTTAGTCATTAACAATTAGTCTTTTAGGATAAATTTCTATGTAATCTCTGTCTCATAATTCCTTGCAAGAGGTAAAATATGCCTGGTTTTGCGAAATTTTTGACAAAGACAGAGGGGGCTGGCTCTGTTTGAGCAAAAATGAACCCAAGGGACCCAATTTGAGACAAAATGAACAATGTTGGGAAATCCTTAAGAAGAATCCATAGATCTTGAGGTCTAATGCTCTGAAATTACTTTGTACACTTTTTTTGCACAGTCTTTGCACACTCATGATTTGAATACGTGCGTGAATATAACATCATTTGTGACATTTCTGCGTAACATAATTTGACGGAAAATAGTTATCTGATCGTTCGACGCAATTCGCTAAAATACATAAAGAATCGCCTGGCAAAAAATATGTTGTGATTATAAGGGATGAGCTGTTATGTGTCTTCTAATTATGCAGAATTACTTTCTACCCTTAAATAGCAACTTAGGCTAAATAACACGGCTATATTAAAGTTCCATTTGCATACAAAACAAATATATTGGGATACGTATTTCACCGCGTAGTACATCAATACAACTCAGAACTAAATTTTCTTGGAGCAAGTTTGTTTCTGTTTGTAAAAGCATTGGTGCAAGCTTATTCTATCCAGTTTCATCTCATCCAAGTTTGCGATTCGGAGAACTTTCATTTTCCAGACAGACTTCTGCAGTCACTCCGTTTCGCTCACCTGAAACATTCTATAAATTGGAATTCATTCTCGGAATCGATCGGTAGGAACTAAAATAAAACTTTTCTTTGTCTTACATTTTTATTTTATCCCCCAGCGACACATTGAATATTAGTGGACAATAATGCACTTTTAGATTGTCCTATTCGAATAATAACAATTGAGTTCTATTGTTGTATTAATGATTTTATTTTGTTAGATTGTTTGAAACTTTATTTAATTTTTTTTTCCAAGTGTGTGTGTGTGTGGGGGGGGGGGGGTCTTTGTTAAAATTTTGAAAAATTTAGTTTTTGACCCTTTGTTTCTAATTGTTCAGAATAATTTGGCCCTAGAGATAGTGAGAGAGAGAGAAGTTAAGAAGGGGGAATCCCCCAACCCTTTTTGAAGGTACGATAGTCGTCACATGAAAACCATGCACAAAAAACTGTATGTGTAGACATGCTTATGTACAGACAATGAGATATTTGCTGTATTCGTGTATAATTACAACCTGAGTGTTATTTTTTTAGAATTGCAATGACTTCGTTATTATTTCAGTATTGTTAATTTGATTTGTGTCTTTCGTTTTCAGGGTTGTTTACAGTTGAGTTATCTTTCCAGTCTTACAATTTTCCCTTTAACTTTTCACATTTTTTGTTTGATTTCTGTACTATAGCACGGGAAACTATTGTATTCAAAATCTAAATTTATTTGAATATCAAGGTTGCAGCGGTAGCTGCAACCTAGTAAAGAAAGAACCCCAGCCCATAGTAACCAAAAGTTAAACAACGCGTTTTGAAAAAAACTGCCCTGTGGAAAAAAAATTGCCATCTGACACTGATTCAGGAATGGTAACTATTATTTCGGTTCGTCTAAACAAGTAAAAGTTTAATGCGAAAAGAAATTTATAGAGATTTTGAAAAAAGCCTGAAGCCCCTCTAAAATGGCCTCAGATCAAAACGAAAAATGTACCATTGGAATCAGCATGGTTGAAAATCATATACAGGGGAATTACAGTCCCCCTCCTTGAACAACAAGGAAAATTACTTTTTTGCATCGGTAGCACTGATCTGTCTCCTTTTTTTTTTTTTTTTTCCAGCAGGCCTAGCGGGCTACCAGAACATCATAGAGAGATGCTTATAGGCTTGTTCAAAAGCTATTTTTCATATCTACATACTTTTTATAAACTCAACCATCTGAAAGTGCCATATGGCACTAAAATGACACTTTTTGTGCCGTTTCTAAAGGAGTGGGACTTGGTAGCGGGCTACCAAAATACCGTAGACAAATGTTTAGTAGCTCACATAAAAGCTATTTCTCATATTTACGTTTTCCCTACGAAATCCACCATCTGCAAATGTCAGATGGCACTAAAATGGCACTATTGGTGCCATGTCTCAAGCGAGAAAGCTGGGACTAGTGGGCATCAAGAACTTCTTAGAGATATGTTTAATGGCTTAACGCTGTCAGCCGACGTTGAGGCTCGCAAAATGATTTTTAAAATATCGAATGTTCTTAAGAGGTAGAAATTCATAGAAGAACAAATAATTGAATCTCAAAATTCTAAATTACTATTCCTTGACGTACCCCCTCCATTTCCCCTGTTCGCAAAAGTTCAACTTTGCCAAATATAGTTTAATGCTTTCGCTCTTTATGCTAGAAGTTTTTATTACCTCAAGGTATTATAATAGCCAATTACAAATGTATTTCCTGAATAACGTCCAATAACTATGCTTTTGGTGATGACATAACTCTGCATAGTCTTTGGGTAAAAGGCTGTAAGTTACACAACTTGGTCCTACAAGAAAAAATATATTGAATTCGATCATCAGCCGCCGTAGTTCAGTTACTAGCATGTTAGACTTTGAATCAGAATGGCAAGGGTTCAGTTCCTTAATCTGGCATTTTTAATTCAATCATGGTATTGTGCCTTATATATGATTATTTTTCATCTAATTCACTATTTTTGTTAATTTGTTTGTGAACAATGAAATGTTCCATACACTATTTTTGGGAAAAATTACGCCTTGCTTCTTAGGGTTTGGAGAAGTGTAGACATATGGTTCTGGAGCCACTCAAAGTTGTATCTTCAAGGAAGGATTAATTATTTTTATATTTATTTCTTCATATTATTTTCTTTTTTACTATTTAATAGACATAATACAACTATTTGTAATGTTTATAGAGAAATCATAGTACTAGGAACCTATTTGCATTTTATTTTCTGTACTTTTCTGGTTGTCAGGTTACTTTCCAACTTTTTCTTGTTTATTGCTAGTCCACACCTGGGTGTCTAATGCTTTTTGGTGTTTATCAGGGGGAGGGAGATGTTTATGGAAATAAGTTAGACATACTAAAATTTTGCTTAGGTTTTGAAAACCCATAAATATCTTCTTTAGAAAAATAATTACTCTTTCCTAACCACAGTTTATAGAATTATCCAGTAAGTTTATCGCAGATCATTTCTGGTCTTCATTCTCGGTGCGAACAAAAAGCTCCTCCTACTTCTTTCTGCATTAGCGGGTTAGTCTGTTTCCGTCAATCAATGAGAAATGGTTACAAAGTGCATTATTCGTAATAGCGGGTTTCCACTTGTTTTGCGTCCAAGAGAAATCTGACTTGTCTACCCGTGAAAAGATCTAATGCCGCTCATGTTTCTATCTGCAAAAACGTTCTCTGGAGCACTCGCACCTTGGTCTGGGTTTTTATAATGGGTGAGATAGGGAATGATCATACTGCTAATTCTATAAACTGTGTTCCTAACTGTCCAGGTTGCCCACCTTCAAAAATCGTGTACACTATTTTGTGTAGCATGGATTATCGGCATTGTTTGAGAAACGATCAGAAATTCTTTTCAACTGAAAGTGAGGAGTGACATTAAAACTACAAACGAACAGAGATTATTCCGTGTATGAGGGTGCTGCCCCCTCGTCGAAAAAAATTAAAAAGATGATTGCAGTGTTGCTTCTGCATTAAATTTAAATTAAAACTAGGCAAAGATTAACTTAAAAAAACGGAGTTGAATTTAAAAAGAGCGGAGTTGAAACTTAAAACGAAAAAAATTATTGCTTCACAGTCTATCTAACATATATCAATAAAACTAGTACAAATAAACCCAAATAATCATATTTCCATGTGTTTTTGTTATAAAGGGTATAAATTTATGGAATAATTTGGATAATGATATGAAGAAACTAGAAAATTTTAGTGGTTTTAAAGCAAAATTGAGAGAAAAATTATTAAGTAAGTATGAATTCTAGTTTTGTTTGTTTTGGAGGTAACTTGATTTGATTTAATTTAAATTAAGTTGTAATTGCTTGTTGGTTTGTGAGTGCGACCCCACAACACGAATATGGTATGTAGTTGCTGTCCCTGTACTATTATTATTATTCTTTATTTATTTTTTTCTTTCTTTTCTTTTTTCTCTTTTTATCTTTCTTTCTTATTATAGTGTATTTGAGTGATGATACATGTATGTATTATTTTTTTTTTTCCTGTTTCACCCCACGTCATCCATTTGGTGTTGGGTGAATCATATTGATTTTGTATTTAAAATTTTTGTTAATTAAATATATCACTATCTATCTATCTATCTATAGAAAACTGGTGCTTTACTGAAAATACAAAACAATTTAGGAGTTTTGGTACAGGTGAAGCAAACCGATTAAGGACACTTTTTGAAAAAAATATAGCATTTTATAATTATTGCTTTTTTTTGTAATTTGGTATCACTTCTGCACAATGGCTCTGAAAAGGATATTTCATTATTAGTTTGCAGGCAATTCCGGAGTGAAGTCATCTTGATAGTATTAGGACTAAAGGACTAGCTTTAGAATGTGTATCGTAACTTGAAATATTTTGCTGTATAGAGAGAAATAACCGAATTTCCGGTGTTTATGTTATGGTTTATTTGTTCTTCATGATGACTTATACTAAAGCGTGTTTTTTACAATTTAGAATTGTATATTAATCATTATTTGGGATATAGCTAGTGAGACCAAAATGTTACCTGATAAATCAATCCATTATTTATGTGTGCTGTTCAATGACTTTGCAGGTTTTAAAATAATATTTATTTTTATGCTTAAGTTTTAAGATGATTTAATTGTATACTGGAAATTAATTTTAAGATAATCTTAATTGTATACTGGAAATTACTGATATCAGAGCTGGTGTAAAACTATGACGAGCGTTATAGATTAATGTGTTTTTGTCAGGCTTATGTACTCATTTTGACTCCTAAATCAGTATTCTTGTTTTTATACTGGCCTTTTGGTGTTTTCAGTAAAGCGCTAGTTTTTTATAATCATAAAACATAGGGAATTATTATCAGTTGGTTTATTCGCACTAGTTTATCGATGTAGCCTATATTAGATGTACTGTTAAGCAATAATTTTTGTTCGTTTTAAGTTTCAACCTCGCTCTGTACTTCCCTTAGAAAAACTTTGCTTAAGAAAAAAAAAATCTTTGTCCGTTTTTAATTTAAGTTTAAATATAGAACAAAGACTGCCATGATCTATTTTATTTTTTCACTGAGGGAAAGTCCCCCTTCCTATACAGAATAATTTCTGTTCGTTCTAAGTTTTAATGCTAATTCCTTGCTTCCAGGTGATTTTTTTTTGTATCTAATTTGTGACGGTTTTCAAATGATGCTAGGAAATTCCCATCCTCCTTCCCTTATAAATTTTCTCCTGGAAAGTTTCCCCCTAAAACTTTCTTTCCCGTCGAAAATCCCCCCTACAAAAATCCTACCCTAGAAAATGTCCGAATATAACCAAATAACATATACAAGGCTATATATAAAATCCTTTTTTTGAAAATTATGGGAACCAAAAGAAACAATGAAATGACGAATTCAAATAACTTGATTTATTTTTTTCCGAAATACTAAAAAAAAATGTAAAACAAAAGTGAAGTTTTTCTTCATCCAGAAATTATCAGAAAAGAAATAAAGCTAAAAATCGCTCAAATGTTGGCGGTTAGTTGTAATTTTTCGGCGCTGTAGGAAAAAGTACATTGGTTAGGAATTAACGTAGTCTGTCCTAACAAGTACAGTTTATCCACATTATCATATAGAAGGCAAAAAACCACAATTGAAAAAAACCTTTAAGGACATGAACCTTTGATGTCCTAATTCGAAGTCGAAGCTATAACCGACTAAACTACGAATTCTAGTTATCTAATTTAATCCATTGGATTTTGTAGGACCATAATTGCGTAAATTAGGCCTGCAGCCCTTGTCCCAGAGACTATTGAGTGTCAGGTATGGTTATTGACTAGGTATGGTTATGTGACTAAAATACTGCACAAAGAAAGTAATGTCTCCGGTGCCAAAGTGGAATTTTCTTGCTGTGATTCTACCAGCATTAGGAGTTTTGGTACAGTAAAAGTAAACCGATTGAGGCCACTTTTTACAGCATAAAAGTAAAGCATTTTTTAGTAATACTAAAGTGTATTTATTACAATTTAAGATTGTTTATAGCTCAATATTGGTATTATAGCTGGTGAGACCTAAATGTTACCTGATAAATAAATCCAATATTTCTGCATGTTGTTTAGTGACTTTGCGGGTATTAAAAAAGCATTTATTTTTATGCTTATGTTTTTAAGGTAATTGTAATTGTATACTGAAAGTTACTGATATCACAGCGGGTGAAAGACTATGAAAAGCTTTATTTTGAAAGGAAAGTTTGTTTTGTCATTGTCATGCTACGTACTCACTTTTAACTAATGAACCAACATTCTTGTTTTTTTTTATGCTTGGTTTTTGTGTTTTCAGTAAAACGCTAATTTTCTATAATCCTACAAATATAGGGAAATATGATTATTTGGTTTATTTGTACTAGTTTTATTGATATATGTTAGATAGACTGTGAAGCAATAATTTTTGTTCCTTTTAAGTTTAAACTTCGCTCTTTACTTCCCTCAAAAATTTTGTTTTTGAAATTAATTTTCTTTAGAATCTTCTGAGAAGGAAAATCCACAATCCTCCTCTTGTGAAATTTTTACTTGTCTGTATTTTTAACTGCTTTTTCAAGCAGTTAAAGACAAATTAAACTGTTTTTCAAGGGAAGTGTCAGGTGCTTATTTTTATCAAGTATTGGAGAGTTCATTTAAACTTATTTTCAGCAAAATTTCCTTCTTTTTTTGGGGCGGGAGAGACTATTGTGTAATTATAATATATATATATATATATATATATATATATATATATATATATATATTTTTTTATATATATATATATATATATATATATATATATATATATATATATATATATATATATATATATATATATATATATATATATATATATATATATATATATATATATATCAGAGAACCCTATTTATGATGTCTCGATGGCTACAGCCGCATAGAAGACTAACGGTCACCCAGGATTTCCCTCCATATGAACAGCACTCTTCGTCCAACGGACATTATGCAATAAAATATTATTAAGAACTTATTCAACGAAACTACTCTTTATCGAAATTTTTGGATAAATATTCATGTTTTGTTCAAATTAGCTACAATTCAATGTTTTAATTCTTAAGCAGAAAAAATGAAAAGTGGCGCGCTACCAATTAAATTACAATTATTAATATATGCAATTTAACAGATAGAAAACGGGGGCTTATGGTTCCGGTACCTCACATCATATCTTAGTTAGACCTGGGCAGGATTTGAAAAAAGATCTGATGTCGAATAATATAAAAAAATAACTAAAATTAAGAAGCAATATTTAAATTCAAAGTGAACGTATTAAGTAAACTGGAGGAGCTGCCTTTTCTTACATTCTCGCTCTTTACGGTAAAGTTTGACTTTTTGTCCCAATTTTTCTTATACCTATTGCTGAAACACATGGGCCATTGAATTAAAATAAGATGATTTTTCAATGCACTAAAAACCCCTGTAGAATATATGATGTAGATCAGACAGTTAATGGTAATGAATTGTTAGAAAGGAGTGACTCAGGCAAATAGTAACCGAAACTCTTAAGGGGAATTTTGATAACAATTAAAACTAACTAACTATCTAAATTTTCCACGGGGAAAATTTTTCGTTGGGAGAGAAGTTTCCGGGAGCGAACTTTCCAGGGGAAATTTTTAAACTGGGGAATTTCCTAGAATTCCTATACGAAATTATTTTTATTTGTCTTACTTTCTCTTTGCCGACTCAATTTTACATGCGTTGTTAAAGGGAATTGTCCAGGGGAAAATTTTTAACGGGTTGGAATTGTCTAGGGTATCTTCCCGTAAGGGGGAAGGTGAATTTTCCACGGGAGAAATTATCTGTGGGGGAGTTTGCACGGGATGAATAATGCAGATGGAATTTTCTGCGGGAGCAACTTTCTACTACGGAGCGGGGGAGGGGGAAGTATTTGCGGAAAGTATTTTCGGTACTTGTTTAGAATCCAGTAAACAGCCACTCGAGAAAAGCAAAGATCAAATAGGCATTACCCTGTAATTCATATGACACGCTGTATAAACAAGGGGTTTCTCACTCCGGGAAGTATATTTAAACTTTATATTTTTGGGGTTTAGCGGGAATAAAGGTACCTAGGTTAGGTTAAGTATTTAATATATGCTATGCTATACCCCCCCTGCCCCCTAATTTGCAAATATATGGCCTAAATTTGTTTCTGAACTATTATATTTTTATCATACTTTGTTTTATTTCGTTAGCATTAACGAAAACTAAACTTATCGCGTGTTTACTGAATGGTAAACAATTGCCGAATTTTCTACCGAGGGGAAATTTCTGGCATGATTTTAAAACAATCAGAAAATGAAGCCTTTTCCAAATAAATGCGTGCTAAGAAAACATTTTCTGTTTGAATCGTCCGCAAGAAATTCCCCAGAGGGATTTTTCATCTAGATAATTTTTTGAACTTTTAAAAAACTTATTATTCTAATTGAATAATACATTGTGTTTCAGGAGTCGTTCTTAAAGAATTGGGATAAAAAATCAAACTTTATTGCAAAGAGGGAGGTATTGAGGAGGGGGTAACCCCCTCATATACGTAATAATTTCTGTCGTTTTAAGTTTTGATGTGCTCCTTACTGTCAGTTGAAAAAACATGTCTTTTTATTTATTTAATACCATACAAGAATAAGTCTTTCGCCAAAAACTCGTTTATCAGCCGAATTAAACGCTTGCTCATAATCTACAAAACTGAGGCCTAAAGGTGTTAGGTGGCTCAGGCACTTCTCATTTATTCACCTAATAGTGAAAATTTGGTCAACACATCGTCTACCCTTTCTAAAACCACCTTGCTCTTCTCTTAAAACTATCTACAGCATTTCCAAGTCTAAAATGTATCATCATACTAAATACCCTAATTTGCTACCCAGAGAAACCAGACTAATGGCTCTACAATTACCACACTTACTCTTAGCGCCATAGAGAGGTTTAATTAGTTTTCGTAAAATCGCAAGGTACTTTCCATTTTTCAAAAATCATATTCATTATCTTCAGTAACTTATTTCTATCCTCATAACCACCATATTTAAAAAAACCCATTTCCCACACTGTCAGTACCTGCAGCCCTAATTCTTCCTCACAAGTTCTTCCAAATTCTTCCTGTCACTAATTCTTCCTCACAAAATAAATCTCCCTTCACATACAAAGTGTCACAAACTTTTTCATTCTTCTCTTTTTCTTTTCCTGTAACTCTATCACAGTTTAGCTCATTCTCAAAATGTTCTGCAGTACAAAATGTACAAAACTTTAGGCTGAATCAAAACTTACAGTACAAAACTTTAGGCTGATTCAAAACTTACAGTACAAAACTTTAGGCTGATTCAAAATATATGAAATTAACTAAGTTTAATTTTGTCCTTCAAATGTTACGAGCCTGAGAAAACTTGCTTGATTTTCAAAAAAGGGGAAACACCCCCAAAAAGGGAAGGGATCTTGATGGCTCTCCATTAAATTCAGCATTACAGAAAAAAACTTAATTTAAAGGTTTTAAGCTCCTTATTACGAAAATGTGGGATTCTGCATTTTTGCTTCCCGAAGAAAAATCACGGACGCGTGTTAATTTTTTTTTCTCAGTGGTGATCGTACCGAACTGATGGTCATTCATCTCTCATAGCTCATATCTCTGGGGGGGGGGTATTGGGTGAGAATTCATCTCTCAGATTTCTCTGAGAATGCGAGGGAGAGAGGGGTGGTGGCGAGAGAGAGGGGTGGTGGCGAGAGAGAGGGGTGGTGGCGAGAGAGAGAGAGAGGGTGGTGGCGGCAGGTGCATCAAAGAATGCATTTTAATTCCCAAATATCCTAATTCTCATTGAACCTTTAGGTTACTATGGAATTAAGTTTTTGGGAATCTCTGGGAGGGGGGATAGAACTGATATATAGTCCCTCATGATTATCAGGAATAGTTTTAGTCTATGCCCTTGTTATTGGTGCTAGAGTGGAGAGGAGGTAAAGTGCCCTTCCCATTGTGACAATCTTTTCTACGTAACATAAAAAATCACATTCACAGGCTTTCCGGTACAGAGGTGAAAAGGCAAGGCGGCCATCGTGAGCCTCACCAGAAAACATCTTTTGGAGGTGTGGGGGGCAAGTGTTACCAGAACTTTTGTTTCCAGCTATTCCAAATATTTATCTTGTCCTATTTGTATGCAAAGTTTCTATGTATTTAAACATGTGTTTAAAATGGTTCTAGGTGTTTACCCCCCAGAAAATACCCGCCATGGAAAATAAGATTTCCAAATTTGAGATTTTTATTTGAATTTTTTTTTTTATTTCCGTAGGGGGGAGGAATTTTGGTACTTGTATATTATGTGTCACCCACTCAAGTTTACGCCGCATAAAACTCGAGAACAAACCGTTTTTTCGTTAGTTTCTTCGTTATTTTAGAAATAAATTTGGGCTATAGATTTGCAAATTAGGGGGGGGGGGGGTAAAGTGTAGCGGGTTTGCATATAAAATGTGTTTGGTACAATTATTCTGCATATTAGATAGATAGATAGATAAGCGTATTTTAAAGCCAAACATACGGCCATGAACACAGTAAAATAACATAAATGAAAGGCACAAATAACATAAACTTTGATTAGCGATCATCATATTGTACCTAATGAAACACTACATTAACCTAATAATAGTACTTATAACTTGGAAAAACGGTCATTAAAAAAACACTTGAAACTTGGAAAAAAACACCTAAATGAAACATTACATTTACTTTATACTCGTATTTTTTTCTTAGTTAACAAAATTTCTAGATACCTCGCTATTCTTCTGTAATTTTTTAGTATACTTAGAAATAATTGTTTTCTGACTTCAAATTGTCCAAACACTTTACCCCTCCCCCGCTTATGTGCAAATATATAGCCCAAATTATATATTTCCCATATATTCTGTCACTTGTCTTTGTTTTGTCTCTCGCTAAGCTGAAAAAAAAAACTAACGTAGAAACCAGTTTGTTCTCGAGTTTTACGCAGCGTAAAGTTGAGTGAGTGGCGCATAATACACAAGTACCGAAATCCTTCCCCCTGAAATTAAAAACACAACTCAAATAAAATTCTCCAATTTGGAAACCTTTTTTTAATATTTTAAGCAAAGAAAATAGAAACAAGCTAAAGAAAAAACAACAGAAAACGCTGTTTATCTCATGGTAGGTAGAGAGGAAAATTGAGACTTAAACAAATACATATAACTTTTCAGCCTATGCAAACTATATAACCAGAATGTAAACAAACGAATGTCAATGCTGCCCTTTGTTTGCTGGATTATGTAAATTTGGGCTTTAGGTTTTTTAACAGTTACAACGTTTTTAGATATGATTTTATTGTTTAAATTTGCTTTATTACGAATATACCATACCTTTATTACGAATATACCGTATACCAAATTTGCAAATATATATACTCTTTCTAACTGGCGCAATTGTATAAAGAAAGGAATAAGTGATTTTTTTTGTTAAATGTAGAATGAATAATATGATTTACTTTTGACTTTACTAAAACTTTTCCATCAATATTCGCTTGGCTGCTTATTATTGATAAAACTCCTTAAGAGTAAAAATTCCGGGGTTGGGAGGGGGGTTGTTATATATTATTTGTGAAATCTTTCTAAGAAACGGCGAAACACAAAGGATTACTCTATAACACACATCCATTATGGCAATATGCTTAATGACTTTTACTCTCGTATTTCGTAATCTATATATATTTGACTGAGTTAATTTTCTAGCTATTAGTTTCAAATATTAGGCTACTCTTTTACTTAAAATCATTCGATACTTAAGTGTTTGCACTTAGTTTCGGGTCAAATTGAAATTTTTATCTATAAAACAGTTCGTGGTAACGAACTGTAAGTAAGGAGCGACTCGGCCCAATAGTATCTGAAATTCTAAAAAAAGGACTCTAGATATATATCATAATTGGCTTTTTATACTGATTCCATAATATGTGCAACTTATTAAGTTTAATGTAACCCACCAAAAGCTACGCGCCCGAGAATATTTATCTGATTTTCAAAAATAGGGGAGGAAAATGCTTCAGAAGTCAAGCGATTTTAATGAAAATCACACCAACAGATTCAGCATATTAGAGAACACTACTATGGGAGTGTCAAGTTCCTACTTACAAAAATATGACTCGATTCCCCAGTCAAGGGGAATCGTGGGGTGTGGGGGGGGGAGGGACTGGGGTAAAATTTCCGCGGGGAGGTTTTATCCACGGTAGAATTATCTGGGGATGGAGTTTTTCAAATCTGAAAATATGATCGTTATTAATACGTAGGGGAGAACTTTCCAGGAAATTTTTGCACGGAGGAGTTTTACGTGGAAAAATTTTATTGGGGGGGGGGGGGGACTTTTTATTTATTTTTGAGATCTAAGCAACGTGTGACAGGTAAGCTAGTGAATAATAAATAGCATTCCTTTTCCAAGGGAACATGTATTAGGCTTAATTCTCAATTGTTAAGACAAGATTTTTTTTACACCTAATAATATATTTTTTACATCCATATTCATTGTGTCGACTCCACATTTTTCTGTTGGGTCAAACAAACTGACGAGCAATTTCGACCTTCATACCACTCGCATGCTAAGCAAACTCACTTTCTCTCGACTGAACGAGGAAATCACGTTTCATTTTCTATGATAAACCTAATAAGATATCAAGTCTTTTTTCCACGTTGCAATACCTCATTTTGTCCTTATCCATGTATCTAATCGAATTTTTGCTTACTTCAGCAATTCCCTTAAATAACAGCTTTCTTAAGAGGGACCAGATAGTTTTTTTTACCCTCCCCACTGATGAAATAGCCCCTAAACGAAGTAATTGTCGATAGCGTAAGCCTAGAACAGATAAACATGCGACCGAACAAAAATAATAGAGAAGCCAAATTTAACTTTTTTATGAATCATTGTTCATCTCTCTATGACTTCAAGAAGATATCAAGTCTTAGTTCTATGTGAGACTGTCTCATCCGGTGTTTCATCTATGTACCCAATAGAATTTCTATATATTTTGGCAATGTCCCTTATAAACACCTATCTAAAGATGATCTAATCAATGATCTCTTCTACGGGAATGCTGAAAATATTCTATTTTTTGGTGCCATATTTGTATTTAGCTTTGACATTAATAAGACAAATTGACAAAAAACGTTGATAAAAGCATTAACTTTCAAATGAGCCCTTAATCCTCTTTCCAAGACCTTCCAGTAGCCTAGAAGCGAAAAAAAAGTAATCACTGATGCGTTTGGTAAAACACGATTTTCATATGGCTGATGGGGGGGGGCTGTAAGCCTCTAGATAAGGGTTTTCGGCTGTGTAATAAAAACGGTGTACTTTTTGTTTGGATCTAAAATCGCTTTGGCGAGGCTTCCAATTTTGATTTGGGGTCATATTTGAGGGGTTTCAGGCTCTTATTCACGGTTGTCGAAAATTTGTTTTATAATTGCCAATTATTATTCTGTTAAACCTAAGTAGTAGTCATTATTTTGAAATAACTTTTATTGGGATTTCTCCCCATCCAACTGTACTAGGTTGCAACCTAGTACGGCCATCAATTGGCCGTACTAGGTTGCAGTTACTGCTGCTATCATGATGCATGTAAGCACTACATCTTCGAATTTTTCTGCTACTAAAGGTTAAAAAAGAGACCTGTTGAGAGATCATTGTAGTCTAAGTTAATTTACGTTATTCAAGGGTTACATTTTCATTCGTGAAGATGATTTCTGGGGAAAGGAATTTTGGAGGGTTTTAAAACAAATCTTAAGTTTGAAGTGATTGGCGTGGGCTTTAATAGTGACTGTCTAGGTGGTCTGTGTTAAATAATAAGTTTGTTGATGTTTATAACTCAAATAGTAGTAATTGCAACACTGAACATTTTATTTTTAAGGCATTGGTGTGATTTCCGCAAAAATGTCAGTCTTGGTTTGCATCGTTTGTGGTGATTGTAATAAACATAATTTACACAACATAAAATATAATTAAGGAAATTTTTTAAAAGAGTTTTCATTCGATAACTAGTTTATATAATTTTATCCTAACGGTTTACCAATCCGTTTTAATCCTAAAAAAATGAATGGACCACAATTGATTTTGGTTTGCCAATATGTTCAATGCTATGATAGATGTCAGTCGGTGTATGAAATGCTTCTGAAGGATTATTGATTGTATGCTTGTTTACTGATCGAGACACATCTTTCAAGTGACATCTTTCATAGGGTGATATGGATGGAACCAATAAAGATAATTTTGTAGTTGGACAAATTAAATGCGAAAAATATGATGATCCTTTCTTTATAGGTTTTTCCCCTCATCTGGCTCAAAGCTTAAGTCAGTTGGTGCAATGGTAAGCGAAGAAAGGGGGAGGTCACATTCGGCATCTTCTGATGTGGATGTGACTTTAACTGGATCCAATCGGCGATCATTGTCCACCGGAAGCGGGAAAGTGATTTCCATGAGGGTGCAGATGCTTGATGATTCTATCACTTTGTTTCAAATTCAGGTATGACTACTTTCTGGTAGGACTAAACAGGCCCTTTAAGACCAAATGATGGTGATTGCTTGATTGGTTAAAAAATTTTGATATAATTTAGCGCCTGCATATGTTCTTTAGAATGGCTTCACCAATTTTGTGCTTGTATTTGTACTCGAAGATGAAACATTTATTCCTGGCTGTATTTAAAATTCTTCACCAAAATCGTTCTTTTAATATGTGCTCGAGAATAAAAATTTATTTGTGATTGTCAAGGTCGTATTCACGGGGAGGGAGGTTGTCGGGTCTTAACCTCCCTTCCCCCTGAAATTTTTCTCCGACTCGTAAAAACGTAACAAAACTAGGTGCGGGTGCATTATAACGACACTTCTAAAGAAGTCAACTTTGGTTAATGCTAATGAAATAAAATAAAATAGGATGTATATATAATACTTTAGAAACAAATTTGGGCTATATATTGGCACATTAGGGGGATGGGGGTAAAGCATAGCATATATTGAACACGTAACCTAACCTAGGTACCTTCCCCCCACCCTAAACCCCAAAAAACAACTGTTTAAATATTGTAAACACAATGAAAACTACGCTTTGTATTCCATTTCTCAATAGCAATCTCTTGAAAATAACCCGTCTGGCGGGTTTCGTCTCTCATTAGTATACAGAAGTGTCGTTATTATGCACCAGTACCCAAAACTCCATGTAAAAAAATTTTTATGTGTTTTTATATTTTTTTACCCCCCTCGCCTAAAAAAATCCCCCCTCCCCCCCCCAAAAAAAAAAATTCTGGATATGCCCTTCGAGGTTGTATTTTCAAACGGATTGATTAAGTTGAATAAATATAGGAAAGATCTCATCGAGCTCTAATGTTCAATGGTAGCCTACAGTTTGTATTTTAAATTCATCTATGTTTTAAAGGAATATCTTTGTGTTTGTTTGTGGTTAAAAGTCATTCAAGTGTAGCAACGCTAGAACCTATTAACTGTGATTTGTTGATTTGGTCTGATTAGCTTCTGACACGGTTATTTTGTTTAAAAACTGACTGAAAAGTCATATGTTTTCATACAAACACAAATAAAATAGAGTGGATCTATAATAAATAGTGAAGAAAATAAAAATAAATAAAATAAATAATTAAATAGAGTGGATATACAATAAATAGTGAAGAAAATAAAAATAAATAAAATAAAAAATAAAAAAATAAAATAGTGAAGAAAAGTAGAAACAAAAAGCTGTTGCATATTTGTCTTAAAGTAAAATGGTCTTTTTAAAGGCCATATCCCAGATCATTTTTAGCTCCTAATAAAAATAGTTTTTGATTCTCTTACCTGAACCGTAAAATATTTTGACAGTTGACAGTTGTATTTATTGGCGTCTCGTTTTTAAAGTCGAATCAAGGAGCAAATTTTCTTGCTAGTGAGTGTGTTAAAGAACATTTCTTTATTTATTTTTTCTTTTTAATTAATATGTCAACTTCAGAGGAGTAGAAAATTGTTACCATATCGCTATTTCCAAAAATGAAGAACCCACAATTTTGAACACAGTTAAAGATATCAAAATGCCGCACACCTAGGTAATTTTGTCATGATTTTGTCATTTTGATTAATACCATTCTTGCAATTATATTCTCGTCTCGTATTTAAACGTGAACAAAGAAACAAAATTCCATGGTAATAGGGCATGTTACTTGACTTCAAAATTAATGTGTGAGCCTCAGCAGAGCAAAAAGAAAATGATATTCATTTGGAAATTTTCTAGCCGACGATTTTGAATGCTCGGGAAGATTTAAGAATGTCACTCTTGTAGGCGATGTCTTTGATGAGCTTGTCACCTTGATTTTATACCACGCTTACAATGATGGTATTTATGTGTTATAGCGACCGCACTCAAGAAGTAAAGTCAGGCGAATCATAGTGAAATATACCAAAATATGATGAAAATAAATTACTTTAGTAACAAAATTGTGGAAACTACAACAGAAAATTATGGAAAGCAGGTCGCCCAGAACGCATTATATTAAATACCTAACCAACTATATTTTAAATATTTAATTAAAATATACCTACATAGTAGTTTATCTCACTCAGGCTAAGCTAATTATATGTAAGTGCCCATAGAGAAACCAGTTTTACAACAGATCAAGAACAACAATATGGTCGCTATAATACACAAGTACCGCAATGGCATGCTATTTGAAATTTGAAATTGAACAAATGAAATGAGCTCGTTAAAGAACATGCATTGATTTTTTGTTTCTTCTAGTTGATATATGAACATTAGCTGAGTAAAAAAGGCAAAAATATTAAAAATTCTAAGATAGACCCACATTTTGGATACTCCTTGAGATGTCATACATATCGGCAATATCTTTCATGACTTTGACAACTTGCAAACTTTGCTTTGTTGATTAAATGCCACACATATAATGGTATTGTTCTTCTGTATTCAAATTGATCAAACGAACAAAATTCATATGGTAGTGGGCTCGTTAATAAACATATATCGAATTTTATGATTGATTTATGAGCCATTGCAGAGGAAAAAATGGTGTACAAATCGAAATTTTCGAAGGTGAATTCACAACTTTGAAGAGCCATGAAGATTTTAAAATAGCACACACTTAAGTAGCTTCTGTCAAAAATTTGTTACTTAAGGGGGTAGGGTCGTCGGAACGAACTTGCCTCAACCTTCACCCCTGGAAGTATCAGCAAACATGGTCAATGACAAAGGTTTCAAGTTTTTTGACATGTTCATCCGATGAGCTTAATGTCTCAGGCGTAGCTTATGCTGGCTTTTCAGGGGTAGCTTATACTGCTGCGAAACTAAGGAATAATTAACGCATACCTGAGGATTGTGTAATCAAATAAAAAAAATATTTTGCTGTTTTTAAGTGTACAATAAATCCATGGCATTAATGCCCACAAAGGCTATTGTTTTTCACAGAAAAAACAAAGCCCCTCAGTAAACATTTTTGTCAATGACTTTGAAAATTAGGTAAGAAAGACACAGGCATGTGCACCGGAGAGTAATCCTAATATTTTACTAATTATCAAATAATATTTTTGTTTTTAACAATTGGCTTCCTTGAAAAAAAAATGAGGAAATGAGGTATGACGGACACAGGCATGTCCGCCGGAGAGTAATCCCCATTTTTTTTCTGAATTATCAAATAATATTATTACTTTATTAATGTGCTTCCTTGCAAAAAAAAACAACAACACAACTACTAAAAACAAACCAACAAAAAAAAAAAACACAAAACAATGAGAATATGAGGTATGACAGACACAGGCATGCGCACACCGGAGAGTAATCCTTTTTTTTCTGAATTATCAAATAAGGTTTTTATTTCTGTTAATGGGCTTCATTGCAGAAAAGAAATAAGGAAATGAGGTATGACAGACACAGGCATGCACCCTTGAGAGTAATCCCGATTTTTTGGAATTATCAAATAATAATTTAATTTTTATTAATTGGCTTCCTTGCCAAAAAAAAAAAAAATGAGAATAAGAGGTATGACAGACACAGGCATGTACACCGAAGAGTAATCCTTTTTTTTTAATTATCAAATAAGGTTTTTATTTCTATTAATGGGCTTCATTGCAGAAAAGAAATAAGGAAATGAGGCATGACAGACACGGGCATGCACACTTGAGAGTAATCCCGATTTTTTGGAATTATCAAATAATAATTTAATTTTTATTAATTGGCTCCCTTGCCAAAAAAAATGAGAATAAGAGGTATGACAGACACAGGCATGTACACCGGGGAGTAATCCTTTTTTTCTGAATTATCAAATAAGGTTTTTATTTCTATTAGTGGGCTTCATTGCAGAAAAGAAATAAGGAATGAGGTATGACAGACACAGGCATGCACACTTGAGAGTAATCCCGATTTTTTGGAATTATCAAATAATAATTTAATTTTTATTAATTGGCTTCCTTGCCAAAAAAAAAAAATGAGAATAAGAGGTATGACTGACATACCTCTTTTTGATCCTATTTTTTTCTGAATTATCAAATGATATTTTCATTACCAGGCTTCCTCGCAAAAAAAATGAGGAAATGAGGTATGATAGAAATAGGCATGTGCGCAGGATAGGATTCTAAATTTACCTGAATTATCGTATAAGAGACAGACACAGGCATGCACACTTGAGAGTAATCCTTATTTTTTGGAATTATCAAATAATAATTTAATTTTTATTAATTGGCTCCCTTGCCAAAAAAAAATGAGAATAAGAGGTATGACAGACACAGGCATGTACACCGGGGAGTAATCCTTTTTTTCTGAATTATCAAATAAGGTTTTTATTTCTATTAGTGGGCTTCATTGCAGAAAAGAAATAAGGAATGAGGTATGACAGACACAGGCATGCACACTTGAGAGTAATCCCGATTTTTTGGAATTATCAAATAATAATTTAGTTTTTATTAATTGGCTTCCTTGCCAAAAAAAAAATGAGAATAAGAGGTATGACAGACATACCTCTTTTTGATCCTATTTTTTCTGAATTATCAAATGATATTTTCATTACCAGGCTTCCTCGCAAAAAAAAAATGAGGAAATGAGGTATGATAGAAATAGGCATGTCCGCAGGATAGGATTCTAAATTTACCTGAATTATCGTATGAGATTTTTAATGTTATTATTGAGATTCCTCAAGAGAAGACTTCCTCGTTCCCGCGCACGTACTTGCATTGACAGGCAAATAGATGGTGCAGAAGTATTTATGATTTGGTAGAAGATACTGTAGAAACCGTACCAGAAAAAAAAACTCATTATCCCTAGGAAAGAAACCGCAGGTCTTCAGCATGAAGATATCAAAATTTTTTCGCCTGAAATTTCTTTTCAATATGAAAGTTAGTTACTCAGTGAAAACAATAAATAAAAAAGGAATAAAAGAAAGATTTGTAAATCGTAATTTTTCACTGGCCCATTTGCAACAGGCTTCTTATTGAATTTAACAAAATGGTGATGTGTGAAAAATAGATATTTCTAAAATATTCTGTGCTAGATTTGAATAGTAATAACCTCATTCAAAACTTTATTATTTACTTCAACACGGGGAATCATAACCCGATTTTGGAATCCTCAAAAATACTGAAATTTTTGATATCAAATATAAGGCATAAAATATTCATTTTTAATGTAATTAATTAAAAAAAAACTTGTTCCACAAAAGAGATTTTTCAACAAAAAGTACAGCGTTAGTTTAAACAAAAGATGCGCCGAAATTGGTTCAAATAATTTTTAAAGTGTAAAACCACTATAAATCGCCATATAAGTAAACTTAAACAGTTAAGTCAACCTCCAAACGAGCAGAAAATATGAGGAGTAGGATAGAGGTTCCCCTGTGCCTTCTAAAAACCAGAAAATATTTGCGCTTTACTGAAAACAATCCTTATTTCGAGTTATATGTTTTTATTTCTCGTAACGTAAAAAAAAAAAGAAAAATCACCACCATAACCAAGACTACTTAGACCCAAAACAAATGAATGCGGATTCATAATATATATATATATATATATATATATATATATATATATATATATATATATATATATATATATATATATATATATATATATATATATATATATATATATATATATATATATATATATAAATGTATAAATATATAAATATATATATATATATATATATATATATATATATATATATATATATATATATATATATATATATATATATATATATATATATATATATATATATATATATATATATATATATATATATATATATATATATATATATTTATATATTTATACATTTATATATATATATATATATGTATATATATATATATATATATATATATATATATATATATATATATATATATATATATATATATATATATATATATATAGTGTATCATCTATCAGTTTTCTGATACATGGAGGCCCGTTAGTTTGGAATAAGAAGCTTTTTTGAAGCACTCAAATACTTTAGCGTAACAATCGAAGGACTGAGGAGAGAGCAACCGCTATAATACAACAGAGGTGATTTTAGGGGGGAGGCAGAGGGGGCCCTTGCCCCGGGTGTAGGACTTTTGGGGACGCGAAATTTCAAATAAATAATCTGACATTGATAACCATTTTGGAATTTAATTTTTATTAAAATAAAGTTGAGGCATAGTTGGCAGTAAGTATAAGCAAACTGAACCCAAAGCTACTTTTCATTTTCCTATATCTTTTCCCGTATGAAGTAAGAACATTCAGATTTAAATTAATGGAAATTTTTGTCGATAAACGAAAATTTGCACTGAAAAGTTTTGGCAGACAGGAGGAGCGCCAATCTTAATTTTGCCCCCGGCGCAATAGAGGCAAGAACCGCCACTGTCATGTATGGAATATTTTATGCTCATTTCTCTTAAAGCTTCGACTCCCCGTAATATAAACCATTAGGAATCAACTTCCTGATATTTCAAACACTAAAAATTATTAGGTTAGTAACTTTAGATAAAAAACATTTGTGTAATCTACTTCTCTTTTCTTTTGAATACTTGTTCTCCATTAGCAATGGCCTTTATAGTCATGATACACGAAGAGCCTCAAAGCTTGTGTTTCTCTTCTTATTAAAAACTTCTGCCTCTTCTATACGAGACATAATTTCAGTTGAACTTAAAAATTTCTACTTGTTAGGCATCCTTGAGGGTTGCGGCGGGGAGGTTTTCCTTTGCAAAAGAACAGTAATGCTATTTGTAATGAGGCTATTGTTTAATTTTTTATGCATGAATTTTATGTAAAGATGATGCGTTTTTGCTATTTTTCGTGTGTTACATAGGAATGGCGAGTGATATAACCTAGACATTTTGTTATCAGTATATATACAGTAGGTGTAACTGCCAGATGCTGACAACAAGCCATTTATGGATTTCTTAGAAGGTGTTGTATAATGTTTTGTATGCTGGAGTAAAATAATCCATTTGCGTATAAAGAATTGGCTTTTTTCAAGGCAAAACAATGTTCTCATTTTCTTTGTGTTATAAATAGATAGATACTGTGGTCCAAGAAATGGTTTGGTTTTCAGTAGCTTTCTACTTTAAATTACTAGCTTTTATTGAATTATATAGCATTTTTCTATGTCGTCATCTTGTTCAAACGTTTGGTCGGTACACACACAGGAATTTATTTCGGGCGAGGGGTTAAATTTGAAAAAAAAAAAAAAAAAAAATAAAAACAGGAGATTAATTGAAAGTGTAGGAAACCAAAGAAAAAAACAATCAATTTTTTTAGCATCGCAACGTGGGGGTTCATAAGCATGCAGCATCCCCCTTACTTAGGTGTATGTCACACAGTCTTTTCTTTCGAACGAAGTCTTTGCGGCAGTTATACGGTTCATAATTATTAAATCTGGTTTTGTTATCACAAATTTTGTTATCGTAAATTTTGTTATTTTTGTTCGTCGGCTTTTTAGTTTTATATTGTCTCTTTTGCTCATTTCTACTTTATTCTCATGACTTAGAGTACTATCTAAACTGCTCCCTGAGGTCTTTTTGTCTTGTGGATTTAATTTTTCTTATATTTCAAAAACTCGAATCCATAAACCAAAACCGGTCTTCACAATTATTTATGATATGTAAGTTTATTTAGCAAAGAGATGTCCAATAAAGAAAAACTAAAGTAATTATTTGGAATTGATCAATGTATATATTATTTTATTTCTTTGTTCCACTTTTGTAGACAAAAGCCATTGGACAGGTCCTGTTCGACCAGGTTTGTCGGCAGCTTAGCCTTTTGGAATCTGACTACTTTGGATTAGAATATCAGGATACAAATGGAACAAAGGTGATTCATGCTTTTTTATGGCTGACTTTGTTTATTCCTTTTTTCTTTTTACCTTTTTATTCCTTTTTTCCTTTTTTCTTTTTGTGTTTTTTTTTCATTTGTAAGGGACATAATACCTTGATTTACGGTAATATTATTTTTGACTGCTATCAATATCATTTCTATCGCAAACAGGTAATAAATTGTGTTTCTCAAATATTCACCCTAATATAATTCCTAGGTTCTTAAATTGGGCAATTATTTCTTTGCGTTTAGAAAATGTTCATAGGTTTGTTGTGTTTTTTTATGATCATTTTGTGTTTACTGCCACCCTAGATTTAAAAAATATGCGCTGCCCTGTACTCATATTTTCGTGATTTCATGCCAATGGAGTGAGGATCTTTCAGAAATACTTAAAGGTAGATAAAATGCTTCCATCCTCCTTGCTATAGGTAGTAAATCTGGTGGCTCTAGAAGACCTGGTTTAGGACTAAATCTTGCGACGTTGGTGGACCGCTGAAAACACTTATACCTTGGGTCACCACTATTTCTTTTAGAATAGCTTTTAGTATAGCAGACAAAATGAACATTTATGATATGGATCCAATTTATGATCCATAAACTCATGAGTTTATGTTTTTTCACCTCGTGAAAAAACTTGCCCTTGGTTTGCAGTCTCGTGTCATTAACTGTACCATACGAGGGAAAGTAATTTCGAAGACCACACTGCCTTTCCATGACGATAAATAAAGGTTCGAAGAGAGATTAATCCATTTTTTAGAGAGTGATAATAACATTTTCAAAATATACTGGATATTTCGATCACATGTACAGTGACCGTCATGAGCAGAAATACTCTGCTGAGTCGCATTGATTTCAAAAACGGAGTAAGAGTGGTGGAAATATCACCGAAAATGGGCAACTATCTATCAATATCAATATCATTGATATTGATTTTTGATTGCTATCAATATCATTTCTATCGCAAGCAGGTAATAAAATCTGTTTCTCAATACTCACCCCAATATAATTCCTAGTTTCTTAAATTGGGCTATCATCACCGAAAATGATATCATTTCTAATATTTTTTTTTTTAAATAGCTGAAGTAGCATATTCAGTCATGTTTTGTTCTTCTACTTATGGTACGAACAATGAGTAGCCCTTTTTGCAAAGACTTCAAAGTAAATAATAAATTTTAATGTACGCAGTGTGTATCTAAAATACATAAAACAAAATCGTTGCTAATTTATATTTATTTCCACCCCCTAATTTTCCACCTGGCGGAAGACTTCCCCTCGGAAAATTTCCCTGCGGGAAATTTCCTCCGGTTAATTCTCCCCCTCTCATGGAAAATTCTCCCATATGAAAAATTGAACAGCAACAGAAAGTAGAGAAAGTACCTCCTAATGTCGATCAGATGTCCTAAGGGGTAAAAAAAAAGATCAGATGTCAAAAAGGTTCTAGACAGGGGCTGCTTGGTCTCCAATCACTTTCAGCTTAAAAAAAAGGACAAGAACTCTCAATTTCTGATAGAATGAGCATCCTCAGAAGATTCTACGACTACGACCGGAAGATTATGGATGAAGAGGGGATATCCCCCCTCCTATACGGAGTAATTACAAATAAAATACGGAATACGCGTAAAATACGGAGAATATGGAAACTCCGTAAAATACGGAGTGAATTCTAATGGTTTTGGTGTTTAATGTTACTCTTTACTTTGATAATAACGACGCAGACCAGAAATATTCCAAAAAAAGATCACGGATGTGTGTTGTTTGTTGTTGTTGCTTTTGCGTTTTTTTCAGGGATGATAGTATCGAACCAAGAATCTTAGAAGATCAGGAGAGGACTTAGTCGAACAAAAATTAAAAGTTTTAGTGCCCTTTTAAGTGATCAAACAGATTGGAGGGCAGCTAGCCCCCTTCCCGAAAGACCTCTGATTGAAATTTTGAGACGGCTATTTGGTTCAGCATAATTGAAAGATCAAGTCCAATAAATGTGGCTCTAGGAATGACATGACCCCCCCCCCTCCTTCAAAAAATCCTCGGGGAAGGGCTGCAAATTTTTAAATTTGTACATTGTTTTCATATACTATTTGTACTTGTGAAACACGACATTTTTTTCGGGAGAGTTTTCTGCGGCGAGAGGGATTTCCACAGGGAGAATTTTTAGTGGGGAGAACATTTCTCTGGATTGATATAAAATTTCTTTTTATTTGTATTTCTATCTCTTTGGATGCACAATTATATCTATGGAGAGAATATATACAGATATATAAACTTTTATTTTCACCAAAATTTTCATGGTACTGCCAAATTTCTTCGGTATAGTCACATTAAAAAGCAAATACATAAAAAACGCTAATAAATCCTCCTGATTTTCGCTATACATTTTTTGAAAACTAGGTATAAAACTTTTCGCTAACCGCTAATGGACACAGCGTACCGGCTGAAGTTTCTCAACAGGCACTGCAACCCTGCACGGGAGTCTTTTTTTGTAGATTAAAGGGGGAAAAGTGTTTTGTGGATTCGGTGGATCAGAGATTTTCTTCCGAAATCCATGTAGAGTTTTTCTACCCTAATATACGGAATAATTTCTGTTCGTTTTAAGTTTCAGTATTGCAATCAGTTGATTTTTTTTTTTTTTTTTTTTTTTTTGAATACAATTTCGCAAAGGAGAGGCGTGTTGCATGTTGTATAAAAAAACGATTGTGAAAGGATTGTCCATTGCTATTGGAAGTAGTGTTTCCTTTTATAGTTTTATGTTTCATAGACTGACAAACGATAGTTTTATTTTTTTAAGCTTTAATTTCGCTTTTTGCATCCATCATAAAAAAAATTTTATTGTTGAAAATATCCGCTCCTTTTTTTGGAAAAATGAGAAGACCAGAAGCTATATTTCCCATTAGTTTGATTTAAACTCTCCCTCGCCATAAGTATTATTCAAGAATTTTTTCTTGAAGTAACTGCGGATCGAAAATTTGGATTGAATATTTGAAATTTTGTGTAACGTATAGAATGTATTCCAATATTTTAGTTTCGATGCAAAGAAACTCTTTTTTTTTCTTTTTCTAATACAGATATCCTTACAATGGGACTATGCCAGTCTGAAAATGATCAGTGATTATTAAAAAAAAAAGAAAATATTCATAAAGAATTTTTTCAAATAAAAATAAAGAGCCTAAATTTAACTGAGAAATAGTAAGTCAACCTAAAAACGAATATTTATAAATAGAAAAAACCGGGAACTCCCAAAACATAGCAAATATTAAAATAAACTATCCAAATTAAAAATAACATGGTCTTAATAAATGAACCCTAAACGGAGCAGGAATTGTAGTCAACTTGTATGAGCAATAACGAACATGAACAGACTAAACTTTTACACATAAAGCATTTATTTATCACTTGTACATTGTAGAAAATACTCAACCATTAAGTGATATGCTTTAATTAATTTAATTAAATAATTAAATGAAAAAGTCAGTCTTTTGCATTTGCAAACTTATTTTGTTATTAAAATGCATTATGCATTTTGCATTTTGGTGGTCCAATTTTGGAATTGGTTTTGTTCTGCTGAAAGAAGCAATATTCAGTAATTTTCTAAGAAAGCCAACAACATTTCTTCCAATTGTCAAGAAAAAACTTCTTTTACAATGGCATATACAAACAAGAGCAAAACAATACAAACAAGAGCAACTTATCTGGTGACCGAAAAATGATGAAGTATAGTAAGAAGAAAAAACGAATAACTTTCTGTCTTATGTATAAAAAGACGAAATCGATGACACTTTTCGCCGTGGCAAAAAAGATAAATAAAGCAGTGGCATATTGTCCGGTGACGGCAAAAAAACGGTAACACTTTTGCAATTATTATAAAAGCACAGACGCTGTCAGACTACAGAAAAAAGCAATTAAACTTTTTGCAGGGAAAAAAATAATAATGAAACACAAAATTTGTCCGAGAAAAAAATCTTTTTGTAATGACACTTGGTAATAACTGAAATAATGGTGATTTTAAAAATGATGATGGCAAAATGATTTTATGGAAAGATTCTTATGATATCATCAATCATCCCTGATTATTTGTAAAGGGCACATCCTCAATGGATAACAAAAAAATATCTTATGTTGACTGAGTTTTAACCTGACAAACATATTTCCCATTACTTTAGATTTACCACAAAAAAAGATACAAATTTCTTGCATTAATTCTATTTTGCAAACTTGAAATTTTGAGAATTATACATGAAGTTCAAAATCCTTACCCGTATAAACCGACACGTAAAGCTGGGCACGCACTGGGAGGTTGCCTCCGATACTTCAAGATCTTTATACAATTTGTCGCAAATTTTCATAAATTCTCATATCATGTACCAGATTCATTTTTGTTATCTACCACCCCCC
This sequence comes from Artemia sp. Qi Xiang Cuo, assembly GCF_049724085.1. Lineage (NCBI taxonomy): Eukaryota > Metazoa > Arthropoda > Branchiopoda > Anostraca > Artemiidae > Artemia > Artemia sp. Qi Xiang Cuo. The sequence continues at coordinate 93,513,878 of NC_142794.1, read as the reverse complement.
CCCCCCCGCCCCAGATAAATGCTTGTTTCTGTGTGTCTCTGAGTATTTACAAGCTTTCTTGTGAAGGAATAAGTGTGTATTTACTTTTGTCCTAAGAAGTACGGAAACTAGCTTACGGATTAAAAAGATGTGTGTCTTGCTATTGTGCGAGCCTGCTTCTGTTTCTTGATGAGTATTAAAAAGCGTCCTGGAGAAAAGATAAATTTATGTCTTCTTTTACCTAAAGAAGTACGGAAAGCTAACTTACGGATGTACAGGGTTTGACTGAAAAATGTTAAGATTGTGCTTGTAATTTGAAATTGGGATCAGTTTCAGGCTTGATCCCCTTGAAATTAGTCTTCTTCTCAATAAGTACAACGAGTCCAATAGTGTTTCCACTTTTCGAAGCATTTGAAAAAAATTCCTCCGTAAAGGCGTTTCGTGCCGCGTTTTTGCTTAGATATCGTCAATTGAGTCAAATGTTTCCACTTTCATGGATAATTCTAATTTTTAAAATTTTGTAGACACCAAATCACTTAAACAGGCTGACAGCGGACCCACAGGAATGCTGAATTAGGCCAAATCACCTTGACTGGGAACAAACAGCTGGGTTGACTGGGTTTTCGTGGAGGAAGCAATTTTTCTCCTCCCAGAGGGTGGGCATTTTTACTGATATTTTTGCGCAAAAAGTTTAAAGACATATGTTCGTGGTTGATTGTATTCTCCCCTAGAAGCCAATTCATGATGAAAAATCCATATAGAATTGAAAAGTAATACCAACAGTGTCTTCACTTTTGACCAGATTTGCTGCGCTTTCTTATGTCGTGGTGAATCTGGTCTCTTCAATTTACAAGACAGGGACCTTTTTTTACGAATCATACACAAAAAAGATGATTCCTCACGTGTTCTTACCCTTTTCAAGATTTTGATCCATTTCTGCTCGAATAAGAAGTTCTTGTGACATTTTCAGTCAGTGCTTCTTCTACTCGTTGGCAGCAATTTTGGAAAGAATGTTGTGCACAGATGTCTCATGAGTGAATGTGCATAAACACATTGTTCCTGTTTTTCCTCTATGTTACACAGTTAATGATAAACACACGCTCGCCCTCAACTGGCTTCTACATTGCACTGAACAACGATGCATCAGTGTTGGTTTCAAAACGTGTTAGGGATAAACTAAGTCATCACTTCCCTACTAACGAGGGATTACGTACTTTTGAGCAGTTGTATCACGTTTCTCATTACTTTCCAAGCTTATCCCTAATACTTTATCTTTTTCTTCACTGTTTTAATGTGGCGTATTTATTATTGTTACTAATATTATTACTAATATTATAATAATAAATTATTATTACTAATAGTTTTTTCTTTTATTCATGTCCTCAGTTTTGGCTTGATCTTGAAAAACCAGTTTGCCGACAGCTCAATTTTAGTCTAGTAGACCCCCTTCTTCGATTTGTTGTGAAATTCTACACTCCAGATCCCACTCAGTTGGAAGAAGAATTTACAAGATACCTTTTTGGCCTTCAAATTAAGCGTGACTTAGCTCAAGGCATACTTCACTGTCATGACAGCACAGCAGCGTTACTTGCCTCATATATTGTTCAAGGTAAGCTTCCGTCAGTTGTTCACTTTCGTCAATTTTCCCATTTTTATTCTTACAAGTTTTCCTTTATTTCAAATTTGTTGATATATTGGTGAAAGTAACTACTCTTTCTTAGGAAATAAAACAGATATTTGTAAAAGTGAAAGAATAGGACTCAACTGTTTACTTCTCAGTTTAGCTTGACTGCCTTTAAATATGGCCAAAATGAGCCAACTCTTTGTAGATCCCGGTTAGCAGAGACGCTACGGAATATATATTTGACACAGATAAGGATTTTGGCTCACAGTTTGACTCCTTTCATGGTTCTGTCAATTCTTTTATTGTCAATATATGTAGGATGACGTCAGGCCTTCTCAGAAGCCGATGAAGAAAAATTAACATTTGGAAATCTCAAAAATCAACAGTCATTGACAAGTGCACTTGCTGCTCGCCTTGAAAGTTTCAAAAAATGCAGGAATATTCATAATTTTTTGACTTGGTAGATCAAACGTCTTTATTGATTTCAGGAATTTTTGAATTGGGGATAGAACATTCGGGAAACCTGGCTAGTGAGTAATTTTGTCGTCAAACCTTTGTCTCCGCCTTCTTGTTTTCCTCCAAGTTTGATGGTTGATGGCTAGGTTGTTCAGGGTGAACTTGGTGTTCAAGAGGTATTTATTTCCTATTTCTCTAATGTGAAAAAAATAATTGCTTCTTCAATAAGCTCAAGTCTGATTTGAAATCGTTTGGTCCAACTTGCTTGAAATGGATGGCTTTGAAGCCTGTTACCGAGGTTGAGATAAACAGACTTGTCACTGAGTTGAGTTTTGGGCTCCCCAAGCCTCAATTCTAAGTTTGGTTCTGTTCTTAATTTATATTGACGATGTTATTTTTACGATTACGAACCAAAAACAAACAATCTGTTGTCGTCTATATTACCCCGAATCTTTCCATGCCCTATCTCCATTAACTGGTGACGACAATCTTGTTGCCTTCGCTGATGACAATAAGCTTGGCACTGCTGTCAGAAAGGAGCTTGAAAGCCGTATTAAGTTCAGTACATTGTTTTGAGAGTGTAGTTTTGTGGTTCAATGCCAATTGCCTGGCATTAAATGTTGATAAGTGTAGCCTCCTGATTTTCACGAGAATTTCGTTGACTTGCCTGCAAGTTTCGGAAATTCATCTTTCCAGGGGGTTTTCCCAGTAGACCTAGTTGTCATTATGTTAAGTTCCAAGGTATTTTGCTTGATGAGAATATCTCCTTCAGGCATCAAAGTGAAACTAAGATATCTAGGAATCTAAAAATTCTTAAAATTTTCTATTTTAAAATTTTTTTAAATTTTTAGAAAGCTTAAATATATTCTTCCTAGGTTGGTTCTAAAAAAATGTTTTACATTTTAATTCGGTCTTGCGTCACTTATTGCCTTGGTATAAGGATGTCAATATTTTCTTCCCTTCTGATACCACTCTCTAGTGTATATGATAAAGCAAGGAGCCTTCTCCTTAATACAGATAGATCTATTAATAAGCCGTTGTTTGATTTAAATTCATTTTATATTGTGTGATGTTTGTTTTTTGTTTTCTGCGATTACGCGGTTGTGTTCCTGCGGCCCCTAAAGCCAGGCCTTCTTCTGTCTTATACCATTCTATATATTATCTTCGCAATTATGATAATATTTGAGTTCAATTCAGTCCATCAGTCAGATCTCAACTCGCAGACTGCTTGTCAGTTGGCCTGGAATACTTTACCTAAACGGGCTAGAAAGTATCATTTCTTTTGTGCCTTTAAAAGGATTGTAAAAACATTCTATATCTGTTTTTTTTTCTCTTTTTATTATGCCCACATGCGGTTGTTTTCCGATCCAAGCTGAAATTGTGGGTTGATTTCATATTTATGCAAGACAATTCGTCCATAGAGCCTTGCAAGGAGTGATTTGATGTTGAATGTTTTGATTTTACTGATTATCAGTATCGAATACACTATCAGTATCAGTATCAGTATCGGCTGATTTTCAGCAAGTCACTGGAAAGTGGTTACAACTGCAAAGTCAACAAATACAAGAAAATAGTTGTAAAGTAGTTTGAAAACTACGAAAGTTTGAAAAAGTAGTAAGCTACTGTAAAAGTAGTTAAAAAAAAAAATTAGTGAAAGTACCCAATGTTTCAGTTAATTTAATGCTTAGAAGGTCATTAGACAGTCGGGAAACTATCATCCTTGGAACAAACTTACATGGGGCAAATAGCCACTTTCAGGGCAATTTTGCCTTAATATTTAAGGTGAAAGTGCATGCTCTAGTTAAATTAAAGTTTCAGAGAATTTCAGGAGTTTATTTTTTAATTGATCCTAAAAGTTTCACTCAACATACAACTCAACTTCTTTCTTTGAAAGGCTAAACAAAGTTGATCCGGAAAGCAAGTGTTTACTCCAGGGTACTATCTAATTACCTACTAACTTTTGAATCAACTCACCATTTCGAGAAAATTCGCAATCCAAGAATGTAGAAATTTTTAGTAGCTTTTTTATTTGTGAACTGATCTTAATAACATATAATTAATGGTTCATATCCACTAGGTAATTCCACTTTTATGTTTCAAGGTCTAAAGCTACATTCTGATTCCAATTGATATTTTTTTGGAAGATAATATTTTTTTGGAAGATAATATTTTTTGGATATATATATATATATATATATATATATATATATATATATATATATATATATATATATATATATATATATATATATATATATATATATATATATATATATATATATATATATATATATATATATATATATATATATATATATATATACACTCGACAAATTTAATTCCTTCTTTGTCATTCATGGTATTCTTTGTCGGTCACTAGATATCTTGAAACCGCTTTAACTATCTTTTTGCCTACCTTGGATGATGTCGAGCAGATAGATATGGTGGGAGTGTTTTTAAATATGAATTTTTTGAATTAAGAAAAAAACACAATTTTCTTTGATATATGTGTTTTCATTGGATTATTTTCTTCTGGCCAGTTGTCAGCGGATGGATGGAATTGTCTCTGTGCCCGTGATATTAGATGCCTTATTCATTGTAAATATTTGTTTCGGCAAATCTTAGCATTAAGTCAATGTAACACAGATTGAAATAACTTTTTTTTTTTTTTTTTTTTTTTTTTTTTTTTTAATAACTTGGATTTATCCTTTTTTTTAATGGTAATGTGCTGAGAAATAATATTACTGACGCGCCGAAAAACCATGTATCTGAACGTGTGATCAGAAAGTAGAATATCTTTGCCAACGGCACTTAACTTAAAAGTGCGGTACATTTTAATTTTTTTATTTTTCAGCCGAATGTGGGGATTTTGCCTCAGAAGATTATCCGGATTCTTATTATTTATCTGCTCACAAATTCGTTCCGCATCAAGACGTAGAGATGGAAAAACGGATCATGGAGAACCATAGGAAGCACATGTAAGTTACTCGAGTTTTACGGGTTATTGTGTGGCCCAATTAAAATTGTATGTTAAGTTTCAGTCATAACTCAAGAGAAATACTTTTTTTTATACTGTAAAAGTAATTGTCTTCTTCTGTAAATGTATTTTTTTTTTGTCTTTAAATATGTATTAATGTGGCAGCAGGAGTGTTGCCTAGTAAAGAACGAACCACGACCCATTACCTTACCTTAGACCTTAGTTCCTACTGGGCCAGGTGTGGCACATAGGGCATCAACGAAGCCTCGCCAGGGGCCTCGGAGTGGAGCAGCAGCCATGGCGTTCTCCCACTGTGATTGTAACGACAGCTCTGCACTCCGCAGGTCTCGATCGTACTGTCGTTCGAGGGTGTGTTTCGGTCGCCCTCTTGTTCGCCCACCCTCGGGTTGTTACTCATAGACAGCATTCGGAAGACGGTCTCCTGACATTTGGAGGACATGACCAAGATAGGACCATCTTCTCTGCTTCAGGAGATCAGTGACTGGCGGTTGACCTGTTTGTCTGCGGACCACTATGTTCGTGACCCTGTCCTGCCACGAAATGTTAGAATTCTGCTGAGGCGGACAGACAGATGTTTAGACGCAAAGAGTATTTTTTACTTCACCATACTGGTTTCAGTTTGCTGAATGCCGATGTTGCTTGTTCATTTCTTCTTTTTATCTTGTTGACTATTCCGCCATCATATTCGATCCAACTTCCAAGATGTTTGAACTCCTCGACTTGTTTGATCGTTTTTCCGTTGCATTTAAGGATCAAAGGTGAGTTGGATGTGGCCATGCTCTTTGATTTACCAACGTTTACTATTAGTCCCATTTTCTCAGCCTTGTCCGCTATGGTGTCAAATAGTACTTGACATTCTACTACTACATTCTACTACTGCTACTACAACTATTGCTTCTGCTCAAGGTAAGGGTATTAAGGTGAAGGTTTCAAGGAATATTTAGGTGAATGCTGAACTAATTCAAAAACAAACTATGACCATATACATTGTCAAAAGGGCGACACAGCAATATCTCAAGAACGGCTTACATTATTAATTTGTTTCCGACAGGGTAGGTTATGGCGGATTTTAAATGCAGTGCACCATGTGCATACTACTTGACTTGTACATACTACTACTGCTATTAAAACTGCTGCTACTGCTGTTGCTACTACCACTAATAAGACACTACTATGATTAACACGGCTCCTACTACTACCACTACTGCTATTATACTTGTGCTATTAATAGGGGAGCAGTTCCAGCATTTCATTTGGAGAGGAGGGGGAGGAGGCAAGACGGGTCCATATCTGGATTTTAAAGGGGCATGGGCTATATAATTGTTTTTTTTTCCAAATTTTTGGAGGGCCAACGTATTAAACGTTGCTTCGCCTCTTCTAGAAGTACTATGTCGTCTGTGATGTATAAGTCTGTGACCTGCTGACCACTTACTTTTACACCAAAGCCTGATGCTTGCCGTAGGAAATAATCCATTACTAAGAACAGGGATAACACACATCCTTGTTTCAGCCCAGAGAGAACTTGAAGAATCGTGTCTACCCCTATTCCGTTCTGACACAACATTCGCTCTCTTCATAGAGGGCCATTATTATTCGGTCTACTTTTTTAGGTACTCCATAAAATTTCAGTATCTTCCATAAAACATAAACATTACGATCAATGGAGTCCAATGCTTTTTCAAAATCAATGAAGAGCAGATAAAGCTTTATATTCCATTCTGTTGACGCTTCTACCAGAAGTCTGAGGATAAAAATAAGGTCAGAACATGATATATCTGGGCCGGAACCCATGTTGTTATTCCCTTAGATGCGAGTCAAGAGCTGCTCTCAAACGCTGCAATATAATTGTGGCCAAGAGCTTAGTTGTTACTGAAGTCAGGTTGATCCCCCTCCAGTTGTCACAATTAAGAGCATCTCCCTTCTTAAACAGTTTGACTAGAATACCTCTAGTCTATTCACGTGGGACCTTTTCCATGCTCCAAATTCCTACCAAATTGAGCAGTCCATACATTTAAGCAGGGTCAAAGGGATGTCTTCGGCACCTCTGCCGTTATCCCATCGACTCTCGATGCAAAGCCATTTTTTACTTTTTGACAGCTGCTTCTACCTCTACAGTGCTGGGAGGATCAGCACTTAAACCAATTTGTAAAAATGGGATGTCAGGTATAGTTTCTTGGTCATAGGGTGGCGGACGATTAAGTATATTTCCAAAATGGGACGCCCATCATCCGTCTATTTTATTGAGATCTGAAATTACGTTCCCGTTTTCATTTTTAACAAGTGATGAGCGGGTCACTTTTTGTCCAACTATCTCATTGGTCAGTCGGTAACCTTTCTTTGCAGCCTTTTCGGGAAGTGCTACTTTCTCTTCTATCTGGTTTCGTTTTTCTCTTCTTGCATTCTTTTTGACAGCTTTATTCTCTTTTTTTGTAGCGTAACTGCAGACAGTCTTTATCTTCAGGCCTTGACGCATTCAGTATATCTCTCTTCGTTTCCTTGCGCCGTTAAATGAATTTCCATGTTTCGTCCGATATTCATTCCTCTTCCTTTCTTTTCTTATATCCAAGACTGGCTTTGGTGACATCATTGCAGGTATTCTTGATTATCAATCAGATATCTTAGACACCATGATTGTCAGTTTCATCTGTTAAATTCAAGGCCTCAAATCTGTTTTAGAGAAATACAGAAATCCTTTCGTAAGTCTCGATTTTCAGTTTGTCGGTGTCAAACTGCCTATAGGTACTGATTACTTTCTTCTTTTGAGCTTTCAACTTAATTTATATTTCAGTCATTATCAATATATGATCTGAATTAACGTCAGCTCCTCGAAAACCACGTACGTCAAATAAGCTGCTCCTCCAATGTCTTGAAATTAGAAAGTGGTTAATTTGGTTTTTTGTCCGACCATCTGGGGACACCCAGGAGTAATTGTGGATTGACTTATGCTCAAAGATTGTTCCATCTATGATCAAGTCATTGCTCAGTGCCTAATCTTCAAGAAGCACTCCGTTTTCGTTGATAACTCCTATACTATGTGAAGCCATAGATTCTGGGCAATACCACTGGTCTGCTCCAACTTTGGCATTGAGGTCGCCCACAACTCAGAGAATGTCATGTCTGGGTGCATCTTTGGTAACCGCTTGTAACATTTCATAGAATTTTTATCTTCGTCGGCTTCATTTGTTGGAGCATAGCAGGCAATGATCGTCAGTTTGGTGTGGTTTGAGATATATCGGACCACCAATAAACAACACCGCGGCCCTTAGTAACTAAAAATTTAGAAATGAGTTTAAAATAAAACTGTGTAGTGGGACAAAATCGGCATTTGTAGCTGATTTAGGAATTGCAACTATTATCTTGATTAGTCTTGAAACAGTAAAACATTAGTCTTAAAACAATAAAAGCTTATTGCAAAAACAAATGTATGGGAATTTCGAAAAATAGCCTAAAACCCCAAAAAATGTCATTGGGTGGAAACAAAAAGTACATGCCAGTTACAGTAAAGTGTCCCAGTCAAAAATATAGTAAAAAATCAAATATTTACAAATATAATTAAATTCAAATTCAGAAATACACAAACATATAGACTGTTATTACTGAATTACTTTAACTTATAACATGATATAGACTATAGACTACTATAGTCTCTATCAACATGGTATAACGTGATATAGACTACTTTTTGACAACCAGCAGGTCCAATAACAATTTGTACATATTTCATTATGCCAGATATAATCTACTAAATAAAAAAGGAAACATTCTATGATAGTGAGACTAAAATTTTTATTGTGATCTTAAAGTAAAAGAAATCAATGGAATGTCGATGGTGCTGGGGATTTATGTGTGACCATTGATACAAAAAGGTACAAACCCTGAGGGAAGAGGCTATGCTAGAACTTTCTAATTTTTTTTTTTTTTTTTTTGGGGGGGGGGGTCTCTCTATACCTCTCACTCTTGAGCAATAAGTGATTCTACCTAAGAATCCTTGCCAAGCTAATAAATAACTCTTCTAAAAGCTAGTTCTTGAGTGTGATTGACTTTTTTCTTTAGAATTCTACATGGGGGATATTTGCAACCTTTGATAGAAGTTGTTTAGGTTACTAGAGCTTCCAGGGGTGAATGTGGAACCTCAATAATTGCCATGATGTTGTTTTGAACGCCCATGCTCTTTCACTGTTTCTAGGATTTAAAAGATTGCATTGAAGATAACTTGGTTTTGACTACTTCTTTCAACCTAAAACAAAATTTCTTGGATTTTGATTTGAGTCTACCTTTTTTTACTCTTGATTTCTAATACATAATTCCAGCGATTCTAATTCTGATGAGTCACAATACGATTTATTATTGCTAAAATTCAAAAAGTTAATTTTTAAATTCTTTAAAAACTTACAAATCAGGATTTCGCAATGGTGTCAGACTCGAGAAACTTTCCTATACTATTAATCTGCTTTTTAAAGTTTCACTTCAGTAACACGCAGTTTTCCTCAAGTTTATCAAAGGACAGTGATCTTTGCAAGAAGAAGAGGTGGAAATAGATTCTTTAAAACATCTGTTTCAGACTAAATTAAGGCTCTGGATATATTCCTTCAAGTTTCGCCAAACTCCCCTCAAATCTTATTCAAGTTTCATTTGATCATTGATCAAGCCCATCATTTGATGTTTACGAACTCCTTACTAAAAACGTTCTCAATGCTAACTGCTTTTTACCTTGTGATCAAGACAACAGCTTGATGTGACAAAGGCCTAGCGTGACCTTTTGTATTAAACTGTTACGACGTGCCTGCTATGTAAGTTACTATAAGAACACTTGAAGGTAAGTCCTGCATTGAGAGAGAGAGAAAGAGAGAGGAGATTTGAAAATGGACTGAAAAATGGCTTTCGTAAGCCGATATTGGGCAAAGTTGCACTTCAGTAAATACAGTCAATAAACAATTTGACTCAGTAAACACAGCTAAAAAAAATAATAATAAAAAAAGAACTAATATAATGATGAATTTGTTGATGAAACGAAAGGGATACATAACAAAATCTGTGGTTAGAAGACAAGGGAAAGTCAGAATCTTAACCAATCGCAAACAAAAACAATGCATAACGGAATATGCGCTTACAAGACATGCGAGAACTAGCATGATCAATGGAATAGGGAGTATTCGTAAAGTAATCAAAAGTTGAATGAAATGAAAAGCGTGTTGTTTTAGCACAAATAAAAAAAAAACAATTAAAATTAATGTTGAGGTTACCGATCACCTCCCAAGAGAATACAAATCAAAAAATTTTGTGATTTGGGAAGAAGGAATTGAATTCACGCCAGAATTCCCTAACTCAAATAAGATTGTGGATTTGCCATCTCATGATTCAGAACTAAAGACTAACATGAGAATTAACCTAATGTGCAATTCTAGAATCATATTATACAAGCCTGTCACGTATTAAGTGCCACAGACACCTTGTAGTGCCGTCAGGGTGGACCTTCCACGAGTTTGCCTAACCAGAACCGTGACAGTATACGGCGCTGCGGGGGTGACCTTCATGATTGACGCCGCTTGGAGAAATTACAGCCCAGTAAACGACAAAGCATTGCACTAAATTCTATTTAATAAATATTTCTTCTGAGTTTTGTTTGTTTTGGTGGGCTTTTTTGGCTGAAAAAGCTCTTCCTAGCTAAGTTATCTATTATGATCGGATAATAGTAATCTAATATTTGTAGGTATTGATATATTATGAGTCAGAGGCAATAGACTAGAGATTGATTGAGCAGGATTTCGACTCTTGTTGTAGAAGAACATCGCCAAATGTAGAAAGCCATGTCGTGACCAAAATGGGTCTAGGATTTCCCAAAGCGTCCATTCACTGGAGGTATCAAGGATTTCTTGCTCTCCGGTTTTAAGCAGACTTAAGCGCTTTTAGTGGATTGGAGAAGATGTAGCAGTCCCTGTTTGGCACTTTTTGGGACCCATGGACCCATTGCTAATTTCAGTGATTTAAATAATATGAATTGCAACTTGGAATGTTGCAGTGTTAAAAACTACTATGAAATTGACATTTTGACTGACAAATTCAGACGTTTTGAACTCCAGATTTCTAAATTGTTCTCTTAGGGGTCCTTCAGGGTCGGAATTTTTGGTGACAAAGTCTTCTGTATGAAAATCTTACATAAGGTATGGCTGTCTCCTCTTTTTGTGTCTTTTTCCGCTTCAGATGATTTCCAATCCAGGCGCTGCACTTTTCGAGTCTAGTGCTTTTCTTCGCTTCTTCATCAATGGTTATGTATTGTTGGCTCGTAGAGTGAGATTATAATAGGGATCTTCTTTAATTCTTTTCGTTGGTTGATCAGTGTCCACATTCTGTCGGAGAACAATCGGTCTTTGGAACTTTTTCTGAGTCAGAGTATTGAATGTGCTGCCTCATGGTTGCTCAGTTTGATAGTTTGCCAATGTTCTTGATTAGTTTCTTCCAAAGAGCCAAGAGCTTTAAATTAATTAGCCAATTTGGTGACGAAATTGAGCTTCATAGTTTCATCAGCAATCTTGGATGAATTAAATTATGGCTGAAAGGTTGACGGTCTGCGGAATGCCCAGAACTTGATCTATATTGTTGCTATTATTAAATTATGGTCTGAGTTGATATCTGCGCCACGGAAACCTCTGATATTTTTAAACCTATATCTCGATTTTTGGGTTCACGAGACAATGGTCGATTTGGTTAATAACAGTGCCATCTGGAGACGTCCAGAGATATCTCTCAATATTCTAGTGTGCAAATACGCTTTTTTTTATAAACTAGAAACAAATAGCGCCTTTAATTTGGTTAAACATACCCCTCAACATTACTTGAAGTTTTAACTTAATGCTAACATGCCCAGAATTGTACATTTCCACTTTTCCTAATGATTAATCCTACATGTAAACATTGGGACATTACAATCTTTATTTACAATCTTTGCCTCGAGGCTGTGGGAGACATAGAATCCCCTGAGGCGTGGCTATTAGAACTTTTAACTATTTTGAACAAAATCGCCTTTTCAAAGTTTCGATCAGTGTTGAGTTGAGAAGCATTTTAAAAGGGCGATGATAGTGGGGGGGGGTTGCCATCTGATCACTCTTCAATATCCCTTTGAATATATCCTGAAAGTTTCAACTTAAAGTTTCACCATAATGCTCTAAGGTTTTTGGAGACCCAGGCTCAACCTTGCCCCAGGGGCTCTGAGGGTTTCTGTCAATCCTGGAGGCATAGTTATTTGACCTCTGTACTATTTGTAATCAAGTGGCTATCTCAAAATTTTGATGGGATGTATTTGGGAAAATAAGTTTGAGAGTGGGGGGGGGAGAGGGGCTGTTTCCTTCCAATCTTTTTTTACTCTTAAAAAGGGCACACGAACTTCCAAAAGAATGAGCCTCCTCCGAAGCTCATACCACCACTCCTTCCATATTTGTTGGCCTAAAGGAAACAAAGAATAAGAATGCATTCAAGCCTTTTGACTCCTTACTATAGGCAACGTTAGAGTGTTGCTTTTGATTAGGAACAGCCAAAAAGGAGAACAAAGGAAACATCAGTGGTACAAAGGCTAAAATAGAATTTTTGTTCAGTTTTCGGGGGGAGGGGGCTTAGAAACTTTGTTTCAGGTTTTTCAACCATGGCGATATCATTTTTGTACTTCCATTGCTCTCTGTCGCCAATTTTTAGGGAGATTCGGAAATAAAATTAAAAATGACACCAAAAAAAGCTCATAGTTTTTCTATGCCACTACTGTAGTTCACGTTCTGAGATAATGAATCGAATCTAACTTGTTCTTGAATCACGCCTCAGATTAACTTTGCTTAGATGAAAGCTAAAGAGTCCTCCATCTGTGCAAAAATAACACAAGCTCATGCTGCATTGTTTTAAGTTTCCAAATGATACAAAAACTGTATTGCTTTCATCAAAACTAATGAGATAAGTACTTTTGACAGAATTTTATTGGTGTTGCTGCAATAGTTAAAATCAAAGGCAACCCTCTAGTGTATTCGATTGGAAATGAAAAATTTTAGTGTCCTTTGTAAGAGTCAAAAGATAACGGAGGTCATCCATCCCCACTCCCATGCCCTCTTTAGCTTCCCTCCCCCCAAAGGCATACGGTTAAAATTTGAGATGTGTTCGACTATTTAATTTGAGTATTTTCTTTAAAATAGTCAAAAGGTCAAATAAGTATGCATCCTGGCATGATATGACCCCTCCCCCCCGTATAGGCCCTGGGGCAAGGTTTGTAAGTTTTACTGATGGCACGTTGTTTTCATATGTGATTTGCCATTGGGTTAGGAGGGTAGGTCGGATCCCTGATCTCCAAAAGTACTTGAAGTATTAAGTAGAAACTTTCTGAAAATGTGAAAGGGGATGTTGAACTAACCAAAAGATACTATTTGCATAGCACAACTATGCAATGGTACTACTAGCATTATTACTACTTGCGACTACTACTGCTAATACTACTACTTAAGCTGAAACTTCAAGAGAAGGTTGCGGGGGATATTGAACTAAATCAAAAGACACTATATGTATATAGGCTGTGAGAAAAACGTACCTGCAATATCTCAAGAAGGACTATCGGTGTTAAGTTGAAACCTTCATAGAATATTGAGGGAACATTGAACTAAATCAATAAATACTATGCTCAAATAGGTTGTCGCAAGGGTATATCTCCGATGTCTCAGGAACAGCTAAGGGTATTACGATGAAAATGTTGAGGGGGATGTTCAATCAAATGAAAGGAAATGATGTACATCCAGGTTGTAAAAATGGCGCATCTGCAATATTTCAGAAAAGTAGGGATATTAAGTTGCAATTAATTCCTGGAAATTTCAGTTGTTCAAAATTTCACTGAACATATTATTTATTATTTTTTTTTTTAATGCTATAACTAACAAAGAGTTAAAATATATTTGGTTTTGAGCAAAGTGCAAATGAAATAATAAATTTTAGAAGATTTACAGCTGAGAGGGAGGGGAGTAGCCTAACTTCTGTTTCAGTTTGTTTTCAGTTTGATCTGATATTTCATTTGAATTTCTACTCGTTTTAGGGTTTAATTGTTCATCTCCACCAATATCCGTTATCTTTATGCTTGATGTGATTATTATTTTTTTTTCTGTTCATTTACTGCTACTGCTACTAAAAACTTACTGCAACACCAAGCCGCCTGAGGCTTACGCAGCTGCTCACGCTCCTACTCCAATCATATAATGAAAAATTCATTTTGAGTTTCAATTATTCTTTAACAGTAATTTCTTGTCATTTCAACTTCGAATTATTATAGGAATTTATTTCTGATTGCTTAACGTTTCAAGATGGTTCTTCACTTTTTTGGAACTTCTTCGGAACGCTGTTTAAAATTAATTTCTGTACGTTTTTCATTGCCAAACTTTTATTATTGGGTTATGTTTGTATGTTTTTTTCAGGTTTTCTACTTTAGAATCAAAATATCAAATGCTAATGTAAATTCATAAGTTACATAAGGTTATGTGAGCATTGATTTTATTGTGTTTAACATAATTATTGCTTAAATCTTATTCCATTTGAAATCAAGGTTAGGGACAGTTCTTGAATTAAACTTTTGATTCAGCAGCAATTTTTAGATAATAAACTCGACGTAATTTTCCTGGGGGAGTGTCCAAACGATTACATATGAATGAAAATGAAATAATAAATATATGTCTGTGGTCTGTTCCAGCTCCCTTTATGTCTGTCTCTTTAAACTCTCTTATTTTTGATTCGGACGTAAGCGTATGCTTGGTGTGGTGTGAAACATAATTTTGACAACCTTGATGCGGTAAATGCCCTTTGATTGAGTTCAACATTCCATGAAAGTATCATCCTTGTAACTATAGCCCTTGTAGTACTAGCAGTATTAGTATGTACACAATTCCTTTTTGGTTATTTCAACACCCCCACCCCCTCCAACTATCCTGAAAGTTGAAACTTAAATGCACTTATTGTGTCTTAATTTTTTTCAATATACCCCTCAACATTCACTGAAAGCTTCTTCTTAACACCCCTACCCTTTTTGGAGAAGGAGGATTAAATTTGGCCTCCCTCTCCCCATAACAAATCGTATATGTAAGCGATGGGTAAATTTCTTAAATGACAGCCCTGGCCCCTAGGACTGTTGGTAACTTTTATTTTTATTAATCTTTCTGTTAAAATGTTATTTTAAAAATAAATTTAAAGGAATTTTGAAAAACAGGCTGAAATCACTCGAAAATGGCCTTGGATCTTAATGAAAAGTACAGCAATGGAACTGGTTTTGTCGAAAATCCTATACAGGAAAATTGAAAATCACTTTTTGCATGGGTAGCACGGATTTGTCCTCTTTTTTCTTCTAAGCCTTTTTTCTCTGCAACTGATTTGAGTTCTCCTATAATGTTGAAGTCCTGAAGCAAAAATAATGAAAGTGTACTTTCTACACTCAAGAGTAACTTTCTCAAGAAAGAAAGTTGCTTTCTCAAGGTCGAACTTTTTGCAGGAATGCAGCAGAAAAATTGAAATAGTAATGATATGGATTTCTGTAAGTTATATTAACTGCACATCTAAACCAAAATCTCTTGTTTTCTTCATACTTTTTATTTGTCTTGATCTCCCTCGGGCTGCTCAATTTTACTCGTGGGGAGAATTTCCCATGGGGGATGTCCAGGGAAATTTTCTGGGGTGGGGATGTCCTTCGTGGGGTTATTATTGGTGGGATGAATTTTTGGGGGGATACGCTGGATCCCATGGCAGATAATAGTCATGATTTATAAAAATAGCCAAAGATAAGAAGAAATATTTTGATCTTTGAACTTGTAGTATCTCTTCAATATTTAAGCAGCGGCAACACTTTCTTTAAAATACTAAACGCAAAGTCTGTCCAGACGGCAGTTTGTTTACCTTAGGCGCATAAAAATATGTCAATAATTTTGGTTGCTATGGGTCTTGGGTCGTTCTTTTCTAGATTAATTTAAAAAGAAATCCCGAAAGGGAAGTTTAAAAAAAAAGAAAAAAAATAATAAATAAACAGCCATAGTAGTTGAACGTGTTGCCGGTTTGTGTTTCGTTTTTAATAATATATTTTGGATTTAAAAAATGTCAAGAAAATATGTGTCTTTTGAGAAACTCTCCTTTATTTAGTGACGATTTCTTCTTTTTTGTCTGTTTTTGCTTGCAAAAAATGTAAACTTTTCATAAATTTGCTTTTAGAGGTCAGACACCAGCAGAGGCTGACTTGAATCTACTGGAGACAGCAAGAAGATGTGAATTGTATGGAGTAAGAATGCACCCAGCAAAAGTAAGTGTTTGATGTAGCATCTTGTAAATTCTAACTCTCTACATCATTGTTATGGTTAGCAGATTGAACCTTTCGCTCTCAGTAGTGGTACCCCCTTTGAATGGCCAGTGAATCGTTCTTTGAATTCGGCATTTTCTCCCCTATGTACTTCGTTTACACGCTGTGGTCAAAAGTTTGGGCCTTTGGCTCTTATATAATTCTCATCTCAAGTTGAATCTCCTGGATTTTTTTTTCAATTAAATAAACAAATTTTGGAAAAGTAGTTTTTCAAAGAAAGGTCGTTTTTCAAAGAATCCCTGTAACAATTTAAACTTAAAACGACCAGAAATGACTATCATAGAATAAATGAAGCCAAGAATGAACAGAAATTAAAATTAGTGATGACATAATTACAATAATCACAAACATAAAAATGTCATATTTTCATATAGATATATAAATGAATTCTTAAAAAAGCAAATTAAAATGTATAATCCAGCCCAACTTTAAACGAGCATAATTTTATCATGGTTGTCCCAGTAGGGGAAGCCTAGTAAAAAATGAATCGAAAATATATTGTTTTAATTAATCCTAATGGTAAAAGTTTATAGTGAAAAGAAATTTGTAGGAATTTCGAATAAAAGCCAAAAACCCCACAAAATGGTGTTAGATCGAAACGAAATCTGCACCATTGGAATCTCTGTAGCCGAAAAACCCAAATAGGAGAATTACGGTCTCCCATCTTGAGTAACTAGGAAAACAACTTTTGTCCATTGGAGACAAAAGTGCTACAGGTGGCAACGATGATTGGGTAGAATTGGTGATTTGCAAATCCTACCGTTTCCCTTGACCCAGCTCATGGCTTCCTTTTTTCATTGGCTTTGGACAGGAACAGTATATTAATGCGCACCTGCCCTTAGGGAAGTGGAAAAGGGTAAAACTAACCAAGGAATATTGAAGGGTCATCTTGTCTTATATATATATATAGACACGTAGATTACACGGAAGAAAAATCGCATAATTTGGGATTAGAATCATAGTTTTCGAAGTAGCTTAGTCACCCAGTAGGTACAGCATTGCATGATCTGTAGCTTCGATCATGAGGGGGGGGGAGAAGGAGATCATGCGATATTTCCTGGGGGTAAGGGCTCAGACATGAATATAACACATTTGTCGACAGAAATCTTGAAATTTTTGGAGGTCTCCGTGTCGTAAGTGATGTGGAGAGGAAAAGTGATGTTTTTCCTTTGATATAATCCTCCTTCTTCTTCTTCTTTTTTGTTTTCTGTTGCCGCTAATGGGGCACTGAAACTTCATACAGAGATGCTTTAAGTGCTCATTTGAAAGGATATTGCCATATCAAATGCTTTTTCTTAGTAACAAAAGATAATTTTACTATAAAATGCAATTTTTGACCACGACTCCATCATCAAATACAAGATAATGTAACACACATATCTTTCGACAAGATAATATACCACTCGTATCTGTTGAAAAGTTTCTTCGCTGGGGTGTGATGTCATCATTGAGTGATTCCGGTAACTGATTTCTTGTGACTTGTTTGTTACTGTTTCAACTTAGAAAAAACAGTTAAAAGGCAGAAGGCTACTCTTCTGCAGAGAATTTTACTCTGTGATTTTATAAAGAATTTGTGATATTTTATTATAGATTGTTGATATTTCATCAAGGCTTAGCGATTTAAATAAGATTAGTTTTAGAAGGAAGAATTAGTGACAGTACTAAAAGGATTTAAAAATAATAAGGCCCCAGGTGTAGATATTGTGGTAAATGAGTTTCTTAAATATGGTGGTTATGAGGTTAGAAATATGCTACTGAAGACTATGAATATGATTTTTGAAAAAGGGGAAAGTACCTAGCGATTTTAGGAAAACTAATCAAACTCCTGTATACGAAAGGTGATAATAGTATCTGTGGGGACTATCGAGGCATTAGCCTGGTTTCTGTAGGTAGCAAATTACTTAATATAATGAAACTTGACTTAGATGTGCTGTAGATAAGTTTTAAGAAATGAAAAGTATGGTTTTAGGAAGCATAGAGGGCGTATCGTCCAAATTTTTACTCTTAGATTAATAATTGAGAAGTGCCTGAGTCCCCCAAACACCTTTGGTCTTCAGTTGTATGGATTATGAGCAAGTCTTTGATTCAGCTGATGGAAGAGCTTTTGCGAAGGCAAAAGCTCTTCCATCAAAAGGTCCGTCATTCTGATGGACTTTGTCTTAAGTAGACCCCGAAGCCGTGCCGAAAAGTCGGCGGCGCGCCGCCGAGCTTGCATCAGCGCGCTGACGCCGCCGCTGATTCTATCGGCGGGGGCGGCCAGAATACGCCGCCGTTTTTTTTTTTGTTTTTTTTTTCTCTCTTTTTTGCGTATCGATATCGACCTCCGGGCTTCAACCGTAATCCCGGATAATCTGTTTCTTAAAAATAAATACTGTCATCTTTGGCTCGCCATGTATATCGGTTCATCGGAAGGAGAAGAAGAAATTTTTCTTGAAACAAAAATTCTACCTTCCACTTTAAAATTCTGTTCATTTTTCTTTCTGATTTTTCGGATGAAAAGAGGTAGGTAAAAGAGCATTAGGCAATTCAGGATGTTGTAATAGGCAGCGCAATCGGGATTCCTAAGTAAATAACGATGTTGGCACAATGTATTATTTTTTTTTTTTTTTTTTTTCATACCAGGGCACATCTTAACGAATTATTTTTAGTTTAAAAATCAAAATTGTAAAATTCTATTGGAAACTGGAAAGGAAATTGCACCTTTTAACATTAAAAATATATTGTAAGGCCGGAAACACCCCTTCCACGCCCACCGTTTCCCCAAACACATCCAATCAAAATTTTAAGATAGCCATTTTGTTCAGAGTAACTGATTTCCAGAGAGAAAATATGTTTTTTGAGGAGGTTACTCGCTCACAACCCTTAGGGCAAGGGTTTTGTAGTTATGCCCTGGAGGTATATAAGAACGATGTTGACGCAATGTATTATGTTTCCTTTAGACCAGGGCACTTCATATCTAAGAAGTTGTCGTAGAAACTTCGAAAAGGGCTCATTCAATTAGAGATTGGAGGGGCTTAAGCCCTTTTTAATAGTCGAAAATGACTAGAAAGCAACTAACATCATTTCCACGCCCACCATTTCCCGAAACACATCCAATCAAAATTTTGAGATAGCCATTTTTTTTTAACGTAGTTGAAAGTTCTGGAAATTAGGTCTTAGAGGATGACAACCACCCTCACAGCCCTTAGGGTAAG
The DNA here is from genome assembly GCF_049724085.1 of Artemia sp. Qi Xiang Cuo. NCBI lineage: Eukaryota > Metazoa > Arthropoda > Branchiopoda > Anostraca > Artemiidae > Artemia > Artemia sp. Qi Xiang Cuo. The sequence continues at coordinate 93,494,277 of NC_142794.1, read as the reverse complement.
GGTTGTAATTTATGCCCTGGGGGCATATACGGTGTTTATAGAAAGCGTTGTCGTAGAAACTCAAAATGGGATCATTAGTTTGGAAATCGAAAAGCCTAGTGCCCTTTTTAATAATCGAAAGTGATTGGAAGGCTTGACATTTTTATAGTAGAGATCGATGTGGGTATAATGTATAATTTTTTTGTTGTTGTTGTTTAGACCAGGGCACTTCGTATCGAAGGAGTTGTCTTCGAAAAGGAATTTCGAAAAGGGCTCATTCGATTGAAAATAGAAAGGGCTGATGTCCTTTTTAATAGCCGAAAGTGATTGAAGGGAAACTAATCCCCCTCCCACGCCGATCCTCCCATTTGCCTTTATGTTTAAAAAGTAAATGTTGCCTTAAGTTTAAATCAAAATGCACTGTGTTTATGCTAATTCCCAATAAGGCATCTCAACAGTATCCCAAGAACGACTGAGGGTATTATGTTCAAACTTTCAGGGCTTCTTCTGCTCTTAAAATTTGACCAAATCAAAATAGCGTAAGTGTATCGAAGCTATCAAAGAAAGTAAACAAATTTTTTTGCGAATGTTATCAAGTTTTCCATTTCAGGTCAACTAGAGGAGGTATGAAACTAAATTAAACACTACTATTTAGGTCCAGATTTTTATAAGGGTCTATGTTGTTAAATTTTGCTGAAAATTGTTTTCCAGCATACAAATAGCAGGCCAAACTATAAATTCTTAAAAAAACGAAAAGATATGATTTTCTTTTTCCCTGAAAAGACTATGTCAATATAAAACGAACAGAAATTAATTAAAAAAACTGTTTCCAAAAAATAAGTTTTTTCAAAGAAAAGTAAAGAACTCCATTAAACCAAAAATGAGCAAAATAGAATCAAATAGTCTACCAAGCGTGAACCACTACCACAAATCAGCATCGATAAATAAAAGAAACCCAAAACGAACAGAAATTACAATAAATAACCGAGTCAAACTCAAAACGAGCAGAAATAACATAAATTGGGCTCAAAACCCCTATGTCTTCCCAAGGCCAGAACATAATTTGTACTTTACTGAAAAAAATACAAATGAATATGCATTGTCAGTTTAATATACATATACTGATATTTAGTAATCAAAATGTTAATATTATTTGATTTATTAAAGTTATAGAAGTAAAAAACATTTATATTTTTTCAGTAAAGTGAAAATTATGTTCTGGCCTTGGGAAGGCATAGGGGTTTTGAGCCCAACTTATGTTAATTTCTGCTCGTTTTGAGTTTGACTCAGTTATTTACTGTTATTTTTGTTCGTTTTGGATTTCATTTATTTATCGATGCTGATTTGCGGTAGTTTCCCGCTTGGTAGATACAAAGAAGAAGCCCATTTGCGGCATTCTGTGGGACCCCAAAGTCCAATACTAGTATCAGATCCCGCGAATGGCAGTTTACGCTCGTCAAGTTCTGGCTGTACCGACCACATGTGCCCCAGCTAAACGGCTTTTTAGCACGACAGGACTGGTAGTGACTGCAAAAAGATCAATGGCTCCAGGTAGAGTGAACAAACTCACTTTTGTTACATCAATTGTAACTGAAGTGATGTAACCACTGATTTAAAATTGTTGGTGTTGTTAAACCATGGTATCTGATTTGTATACAGTGTTTTTTCGATGTTGTTATTTTTTTTTTTTTTTTTTCCCAAATAATTAACAAGAAGGAAATGACTAAACACGGGATTTTATAGGAACAATGCGATGTTAGACATAAAAACAAAATAGGTTTCCCTGGGTCTAGTGGCTAAAAATGATAATTCTACTTGGTCTGATCGACGGTGAACATAAACACTTTCCGCACGGCCCAACAAATTCCTGTTTTGTCATATTGTTCTTGTATGTTTTTAGCCAACCATTTAAAAATCCTTACTAAAATCGAGGTTGAACGTGCTTGGTGAAGTGGAATTTTTATTATTATTGTTAATCAGAAAAATCGGCGCGCCATGGCGCGCCGCCGGTCAAAAATTGGCGGCGCGCCGCCAAAAAAATTTAGGTGCGTCGGGCGGCGCGCCGCCGCCGATACTGACTCACACATTCCCCTCCGTCCTTTCGGCGTGGCGCGGCTTCGGGGACTACTCTTAAGGACCACTGCAAAGGCAATGGGGGAACACAGAAGCAAGTAAGGAAGTGAAAGTCTCCTGGACTTTGGTTACGCTGATGATTTAAGCATCCTAGATTAAAGTGCTAACAAAATGAATGAACCTTTAGAGGTTTTGCGATTTCAGGGTGCAATAAAAGATTTCAAAATTAATGTTAAAAAGACTAAGTTAGTAAGGCTATGAATAAGTGAAGATGAAAAGGAGATGCTGGGTAACGAGAAAATCGACCAAGTGGACAGCTTCACTTACCTGGGTAGTAATATTAGTAAAAACGGTGGGTGCAGTGAAGATGTTAACATTATGATAGCCAAAGCCCAGGGTGTTTTTTCACAGTTCAAAAAAAGGTTTGGAAGAAAAGGAAGATAAGTCTGCGAACCAAGTTTCGAATACTGGTAGCTACAGTGATGAAAGTGGTCAAGTATGATTCTGAAGCGTGAGCACTCCGAAAAATAAAGGAAGATTTGCTAGATGTGTTTTAAAGAAATTGCCTACGGATTGTTTTGGGTACCTGACTGACTGGCCGTATCTCAGACAGTAGGCTGTACGAAAATTGGGGTTCAATCCTGCTTTCAAACGCTACATTGAGAGAAAGGCTGAGGTGGTTAGGACACGTTCTGCGGATGAATCATGACAGATTGCCAAAGTTTGTCGTTGTCGGCCAACCGTCTAGGGCCAAACGAAAAGCAGGTCGTCCCTGGTTGGGGTGGAAGGATGTCTTAAGGAAAAATTTCCCGGGAGTGTATAAAGAGAGTGGCTTTGAATGGATTGGGATGGAGGAGGAACTTGCGTAGCTCTGTTGGCCTCGGGTGGCTTGGTGCTGCAGTGAGTTGTTAGTAGTAGTAGTAGTAATAGCGATATTTTTTGAAGGACTCGCGTCATCCGGGTTGCAGCGATAGCTAGCAACCTAGTAAGAGACGATCATGTCCAATACTAAGAAATATAATACCCCATAAATCCTAAGCTCCTAAAATTGCACTTCCTGGCTGAAGGGCCAAGAAACGGAGATCAGCACCGCCGGTAGGGACTGTAAAGTTTAATACCATATTTTTTATCTTTTACCTTTTATAACTCCTAAAAATAGAGTCAGATCAAAACAAAAAGTACACTATTAGAACTGCCTGGTCCGATACCCCTATACAGGAAACTTATCGTCCCTTGGTTTTAACTATAAGGGAAATATATTAGATTGAAAATCAAGAAAAGTGGCTGCAATTTCTATGATAGAGCAATGGCATTTTATAATGGATTATGTATCAGTGGAGAGAAAATAAAAGATAGTAACAATTTTCAATTTCGTTTTCTGTTTTGTAGAACTTTTATAAATTTTATGAATAAATAATTAGCTATTAATATAGTAATTTTGTCTCTTAATCATAATTATCCAATTATTTCAATGATTTTTTAACAACTCTTATAAATCTAAATATTACAAAGAAACCCAATTAAAGCTTTTCCGTTTACCGAAAAAAAAGGAAGTTGATCTCTAAATGGGGTACAAATAGGTCATAACAAAGGATTTAGATGAAAATATAACTTCATAGAAGGGGTGTAGAGTGAAGCTTTGAAAAGGTCTGGGTGTAGGAATGCCGTTCCCAGCTGTGTTGGCCTCAGGTGGCTTTACTGTGCATTAGTAGTAGTAGCTGTAAATAAAGATTAGGTGACAAGTGCAAATTTGACAGAAGCAAATAGGGGAATTCAAAGCTGGATTTTCAGCAATAGCTCTGACCGAAGTTTTGAGGAGAAATGTGCATTTTATCCACAATCAGATAGCAGTCTCAGAGTATGCCCGAAAATACTAAAAAAAAGTGTTGTAAAAGAAGCAGGGCGAATAAAATTGATGTATAGTATTTTACAATCAATAATAATCTATTAAAGAGTCGCTTTTGGGTTTTATTTGTTGTCATATGCATTATTTTAAGACAAATAAATGAAAATAACCTTTTAATTGGGATGGGTAGCGTGTTTTACTTCAGGGATTCTAATTGAGAATAGAAAAAGGGAATAAAAGAGGGCTATCCTGCTCTTTTTCAACACTTTGCACTTAGTAAAACATAGTAAACAATTTCTTGCAGCAATAATCATAGGCAGCGCAATAGCGCTGGCTAAGTAAAGAACGATGTTGGCACAATGTATTATTATTTTACATATTTTTTTTTTTGGTCTTTGACCATGGCGCTTCGTATGGAAGGAGTTGTCGTAGAAACTTAGAAAAGGGCTCATTCGATTGGAAATTTGAAGGGCTAGTACCCTTTTCAACAGTCGAAAGTGATTGAAAGGCAACTAACACCCCTTCAACGCCCACCATTTCCCCAAACACATCCAATTAAAATTTTGAGATAGCCATTTTGTTCAGCGTAGTTGATTTACATATAGAAATTATGTTTTTGAGGAGTACACCCCCCACAACCCTCAGGGCAAGGGTTCTAAGTTATGCCCAGGGGCATATAAGGTTTTTATATATAGCAGTGATGTTGTAGAAACTTCAAAAAGGGCTCATTCGATTGGAAATTGGAAGGGCTTGTGCCTATTTTTTATAGTCGAAAATGATTTGAGGATAACTAACACCCCTCTGACACCCACCATTTCTCCAAACACATCCAATCTAAATTTTGTGAAAGATATTTTGTTTGACATAGTTAAAAAGTCCAGATATTAGGTTTTGAGGATGACCCTCTCCCGCAGCCCTCTGGGCAAGGGTTTTAAGTTATGCCCTGGGGGCATAAAAGGTCTTATTAACAAAAAGCGTTGTTTTAGAAACTTCAAAAAGGAATAATTTGATTGGAAATTGACAGAGCTAGTGCCCTTTTTAATAGTCGAAAGTGATTGGAGGGCAAGTGACCCCCCTCTCACGCCCACAATTTCCCAAAACACATCCCATCGAAATTTTGAGGTGGCCATTTTGTTCAACATAGTTGAAAGGTCTGGAAATTGTGTCTTTGAGGATGACAGCCCCCTCACAGCCCTCAAGGCAGGGGTTGTAAATTATGCCCTGGGGGCATATAAAGTTTTTATAGAAAGCGTTGTCGTATAATCTTCAGAAAGGGTTCACTCGACCGGATATTGAAAAAGCTAGTGCCCTTTTTAATAGTCGAAAGTGATTGGAGGGCACCTAACACCCCTCTCACGCCCACTATTTCCCCAAACACATCCAATCAAAATTTTGAAACAGCAATTTTGTTCAACGTAGTTGAAAGTTCTGGAAATTAGGTCTTTAAGGATGACAACCCCTCACAGCCCTCAGGACAAGGGTTGTAATTTACGCCATGGGGACATTTAAGGTGTTTATAGAAAGCGTTGTCCTAGAAACTCAAAAAGGGCTCATATGTTTGGAAATTGAAAGGGCTAGTGCCTTTTTTAATAGTCGAAAGTGATTGGAGGGCAACTAACCCCCTCTCACGCCCACCATTTTCCCAAACGCATACAATCAAAATTTTGCGAGCCATTTTTTTCAACGTTGATGAAAGTTCTGTAAATTATGTTTCTGAGGATGACAACCTCCCTGCAGCCCTCAGGGCAAGGATTAGCATTTATGCCCTGGGGGCATGTAAGGTTTTTTTTTAAAGAAAACGATGATGTAGAAACGTCAAAAAGGGCTCATTCGATTAGAAATTGAAAGGACTACTTCCCTTTTGAATAGTCGAAAGTGATTGAGGGGCAATTAACACCCTTCTCACGCCCACCATTTCCCAAAACACATCCAATCAAAATTGTGAGATAGCCATTTTGTTAAACACAGTTGATAGTTCTGGAAGTTAGGCCTTTGGGGATGATAACCTCCCCACAGGCCTCAGGACAAGGGTTGTAAGTTATGCCCTGGGGGCATATAAGGTTTTTATAGAAAGTTTTGTTGTAGAAACTTCAAAAAGGGCACATTTGATTGGAAATTGAAAGGGCTAGTGCCCTTTTTAATAGTAGAAAGTATTCGGAGGGAGAATCCCCCCAACTCCCATCATTTCCTCAAACATTTCCGATCAATATTTTGATATGGCCATTTCGTTCAAAGTAGTTGAAAGGTGTGGAAATTACGTATTTGAGGATGACAATCCTCCCACGTAGCCCTCAGGAAGAGGGTCGTAAGTTATGCCCTTGGGGCATTTAAGGTTTTTTATAGAAAGTTTTGTTGTAGAAGCTTCAAAAAGGGCTGATTTGATTGGAAATTGAGAAGACTAGTGCCTTTTTTATTAGTGGAAAGTGATCAGAGGGCAAATGCCCCCCCCCCACCCCCACATCCATAATTTCCCCAAACACGTCCAATCAAAATTTTGAGATAGTCATTTTGTTCAGTGTATCAGCAAGGTCTGGAAATTATGTCTTTGACGATAACAAAACCCCCAGCCCTCAGGGTAAGGGTTGTAAGTTATGGCTTTGGGACATATAAGGTTTATATAGACAGCGTGGTCATATAAACTTCGGAAGGGGCTCATTGGATTGGTGATCAGACGCTCTAGTGTTCTTTTTAAGAGTCAAAGGGATTGGAGGGCAGTTCCCCCTCCCCCCACACACACAAGTCGTATTGTCCCGAAATGCATCTAATAGAAATTTCGAGATAGCTATTCTATTCAAAATGGTCTAAATATCATATAACAAGCTTAGTAGATATCGTTGTTAGAAATCGGACTTGCTTTAATAGGCAAATATCTTTGAAAAGATTGCAGTATGAAAAGACAGCAAGTTGTCTGCGGTTAGAAGACAACCGACAGTGAGAATCCATATATAGAGCCTGCTGCGTGCCATGTGACGGGGCCAAGCAGCTGGTAAGTGGCTGCAGCCCACTATAACTTTCCAGCCTTTATAACTAAAGTTTGCTGTTGTTGTGATTAGTTTTTTTTACTTTCCATTTTTTTATTTCTTTTTACTTTTCACGTTGTCCGTTTTCGTCCTTTTGTTTTTATCCGATTCATTTTGCTCTTATTTTCGCTCAGAAAATGTGAACATGTTTCCTTTAAACTTCCTCAAGGATTTTCTCTTGAGAAAAATCATTTTTCCTTCTCAAGGAGACTTGTATTTTTCAACTCTTTTAATTTTGGTTTTTGTGTTTTTATTTTTGTCTAGTTTGTTTTGTTCGTATTTTCGCTCAGATAATGTGATGAGCTGTTTGATTCTATTCATTTACTTTTACTGAAAAAGGTATGTTAAATCTCATTAAAAAGGCAGATATCTGGTCCTTTTATTACCCCTTAGGACATCCGTTTGAAATTTCGAGGTTGGTCGACATCATAGCTTCTAAATTGCCTGTCTAGGTACCTGTCCAGGCAACCCAAGTTCAAATAAGCCGTTGTTATTTTGCACTTGCATATCTTAAATCTCGAATTATTTGTTATTTCCAACTCAAGCCTTGTAATGGCCTTTATAAAAAGTTATCTGTCTATCCTCGTCTTTTTGTTAAAATGCTTTTTATAAGTTATAAACAAGTTCGCAAATATAACTGCAACCTAGTAAAGAGTGAACCTCAGCTCGTAGTAGTCAAAAGTTTAAAAACACAAAAAAACACTGCTCCGTTAAAAAAGAATTGCCATTTGAAGTCAGTTGAGGAATTGTTCACTATTATTTCGAATAATCGAAATAATGCAACTTTATTGCAAAAATACATTTACCCTGAAACAGCCCGAAAATGTTGTCGAATCGGATCGGATAGGATGTTGTCGAATCGGAATTTCTGGCCGCTGGCTTGATTCCTACAGTACGCATATACAGGCTACCAAATATATGAAACGATGGGCTAGGCCAAACTGAAAATGCCTAATAGTCTATAACTTTCCAAATTGTTAGTTCTTGCAACAAACAGGTTGAAGATTAAGAGATGTAATTAAACCATAGTAGCAAGAATAAATTTTATAATCCCAAAATTATTTTATGGTTTTTCCGATAGCTGTAATGTAGTAAAGAACGAACTACGGCCCATAGTAACCAAAAGTTTTTTTTTGTAACTGCTTAGTGAGAAATATTTTTGCTGATTCAGGAAGGGTAACTATTATTTCCATTAATCGAATAATAAAATGTTACAGCAAATGTTTTGATAGTAAAGTAGTTATTTTGAAAATAAACTTACAGGAATTTGGAGTAAGAGCCCCTCGAAAATAGTTTCAGACCGAAACAAAAGTAGACCGTTGTAGTTTCACAATCCTCCATGTCGTATATTCTCCGTTTTGTCTTCCTAGTATATTTTATAAATTATGTTTTATAAATTATAATAAACGCTTTTTTTTAAGCTGTGCTCTCTGTTGTTATCTATTTATTTTTTTTTCATTTTCATATATAGGATCACGAGGGAGTGCCTTTAAGTTTGGCTGTTGCCCATCAAGGAGTATGCGTGTTTCAACAGACAACAAAAATAAACCTTTTTTCTTGGGCCAAAATCAGGAAGTTATCATTTAAAAGAAAGAAGTTCCTGATTAAACTTCATGCAGACGGAAGTCAGGTACCGTGTATTTCTGTGACAATTTTATTGCTAAAATTTTGAAGTATTTTTCCTCACATGTCTGTAATTCTTCCCTTTTTTGCTTTTTCTATAATTTTTGATCTACCTTTTATTTTGGCTAATATTTTTCAAATTTTAACCAGGCACGTACCAGGATAATGTTGAATTCCTCACATAAATCAAAAATTTTAAAATTCCTATAATCAAATTGGACTCTTATTGATCCCCCCACTTGATTCCTAGAATGTCGGACTATTATGAATTTTTTTTAGGATTGATATTATCTAACCCAGGATCTTAGAATCTTAGAAGTTGACTTATTCAGTCGAGAATTGTAAGTTCTAGTGCCCTCTTTTAGTAGAAAAAGAGATCATTCTGCAGTAACACAGTTTTGCTATTTTTGGCCTCAAAACAATGGTTTTGGCCTGAAGCAGGCCCAATTGCTATTGAACGAATTTGACGTTTGGTAAGCACCAGATCAATATAGACTAGGCAGGCCCGACACGCTAGACGTTTTCCCTCGTTTATTCGTACTACCCCGAGAAATTTAAGATAAACGGAGTAGCTAAACCCTTAAAAAGTGTCTGGAAAGCTAATCTAATGCCAGAATCTTGCCCTATGGTGTTTTAAACTCAAGAAAATGAGTTTTCTACTTTTCTTTAGTGAGTTATTTAGAAATTCAGTTTTTAGTTCGCCCGTCGACTCATCGTCAAATTTGGCCGATTTTAGGTAGCGGGTGGTCGCTAATTTTTTTTTCTTTCGAATCAGTTCCTACCGGGTCAAACCATAGATTGACTAGACTAATAACGCACGATGTGTACTAGTATCAGGAGAGACCACTATGGAGATTTTTTCGTTTCTACGAATATCCACCAGTTGCATTATTTTTATTGGAAGTTGTTATTTCAGTATGAGGTATATAAGTTTGTAACATTACAGAAAACTTGCGCTTTACTAAAGACACGAAAGCGAAGTATAAAAAATAGGAATGTTAATTTAGGAGTCAAGAGTAAATACGTAGCCTCAAAACAAAGATTTAATCTTTAATGTTTTGTATAGTTCTACAGAAGCTGCGACATCAGTAATTTTCAGTTTAGAATTAGGATCGTCTTAAAAACTTAGGCCGAAATACAACGAGTTCAAAGTTGTTGCATAGCTCGTCAAAAATGGTTTGGCTTACCAGGCAACAACTTAGTTTCACCTAGTATTACTCGAAATGAAGAACATATCAGCCATAATAGGGACTCTGGAAATCCAGTTATTTCTCTCTATACAACGGAGAATTTTAAGTTGTGATACTAATTCTGATGCGAGCTTGTAGTAACACCTTTAACGTGTTTACAAAAAAATCAAGAAATTTCCATTTCAGATCCAAACGATAGTCAATAAATGAACTGAGCTAATTGTGCAGAAGTAATGTCAAATTAAAGGAAAAATAAATAAAGCAACAATCTAAAAATGCTTTACTTTTATATTGTTAAAAGTGTCCTTAAAGGTTTACTTTTACCGTACCAAAACTCCTATATTGTTTTGTGTTTTCAGTAAAGCTAGGTGTCTGGAATGTTACAAACATAGGGAAATATTACCAGTTGATTTATTTGCATTAGTTTTATTGATATATGTTAGATAGGCTGTGAAGTAATAGAATTTGTTCGTTTTAAGTTTCAACTTCGCTCTTTGCTTCCCACGGAAAACCTTTTTTTTAATTAATATGCTCGTTTTTGATTAAAATTTAATTTAGAAATAACACTGCACACACTAATAACAATAATAACACTTTAATATTGGTCCTTAGTTTCAGTTGAAAGATTTTTTTTTATATAATTTCTAATCACCTCCAATATAGGGGATATAAGGAACCTCACCCCCTATTAAGGAGCAGAACTTTGAAGCCGTACATGAATTAAAGGAAAAAATAAGTTTTGAGTGAAAAAAAAATCGGTAAAGTTCTACCAAATCATATTATTGAGTTAGGAATAAAGTGAATACACCATTTTATGCCTTTTTTTATGCTGATTACGAATATAGCAATAATTTCTATCGGAAATTCATCTCAGCCCCCCCCCCCACTCTATATATACCTAACCCAACCTAACCTAACCCTGAATTGGCATATATAGGGGCGGGGGAAGTGAAATTCATTTCCGATAGAAATGATTATTATATTCGTAATCAGCATAAAAAAAGGCATCGAATGGTGTATTCACTTTTGTCCTAACTTAAGAATATGATTTGGTAGAACTTTACCAAAAAATCAAAACGTAGTGTCGTTTCTTTTTGAAAAAAAAAAAAAAAAAAAAAGAAATATATATTTAATTCCTTGTTTTAAAAAAATAAATTTAGTAGCACTTAAGAAAGTAGCTCTAGGTGATTAGCTACAACAGAAAAGGTTAACTGAGCGGACTGGTTTATGTATCGACATACTTGCGGAAAATTTTGCTAGCTCAACAGAAATATGCCTTTAGGCTTTGGGATTTATTGGTCCCTAAATAAAAAGTCACTCATTACTCAGAAAGAATGGAAATTTGAAAAAGAGATCATTTCTTGTGTAGGTACGATATATGGTATTACAAACTAAGTTTGTTTTCATTTCAAAAATTTTGGGAAGAATTACCTGAATTCTCTTAAAGAACTATTTTCATTCGTCTTTCTTCCTCTTTGGATGAACAATCTTACGTATGGAGAGAATATTGCGGTGGAATTGTCAAGAAAATAATTTAGAATTTTAATAAGTAAGTATAACAATAAGTAATCCTTCTTTTAATATACAACTTTGAGTGGTTCCAGAACCACATGCTTACACTTCTCCAACCACTAAGTGGTAGGGGGTTAGGGTCAGTTGCTTAATTTTTCTATGGGGCAAATGGGGCAACTTCCTCTCCCAGACCTCAGTTTTCCTCCAGACCCCAGTTTACCCCCCCCCCCCTCTCGCATCTGAAATTTAATTTATCCAAAAATGTTGTCAAAACTAAGGTAAACCTGCATAATTCAATCATCCACTGAAACAGGTCATTTTCTTTAGTACATCTTTACCTTTTTTATTACTATATGGCTCGTTTTCAGTTTTCTCTGTCATTTTCGCTTGATTTGGGAAACTGCCGCCAAAGTTGACCACGCCCCCACAGGATTTTTACAATATCACGCCACTCGTTAGGTTTTGGATTTAGTGATCTACTCAGAATGCCGTTGCAAAATATGGACTGGATGACCTCTATTCCCTTTTGAATCAAAATGCTTGATTGAATACCTTCATAGGACATACGTTAGAAAATGAGTGCATCACATTTACAAAAACAGTGAATTATCAGAAAATGATCGTATACAAGAGAGAAAACCATGATTAAAAAAACCAAGCAGGAGTCGAACGTAAGCCACTCTAATTCGAAGTCGATCGCTTTACCAACAGAACCAAACCTCTAATAATCTAATTTGGTATATTAGTAATTGTACCTTAATTGCGTAGCGTATTAAGGGGGATTGAAGGAGGAACATACGGGAGGTGTTCTTGAAAGCCTCCGTTTATGGGTTTTGGACCATAATTATTACAATGATGATATCGTTTTATACTTCCAAGTTTTTATACTTAAGAAGTGACATCAAAAGTGTTGTTTTTAGTGCTATATCACACTTACGGATGGTATAATTGATAAACATCACGTAGATATGATATGAAAAATAGCTTTCAAATGAGCCATTAAATGTAGTTCTAAAAAGTAATAGTAGCCTACTAACCTCAGCTTTTCCACTTGAGACATGGCAACAAATGTGCCGTTTTCAGTGCCATTTGGAACTTGCTGATGATGGAATTTATAGGAAGGACGTAGAAAGGGGCGTAATTTTATTATGGGGCAGGAGGCAACTGACTCCTCCAGACCCAAGGTTGCTTCCCCGACCTCATTTTGTCTCCCCCAGCAGAAATTTTGTTTCTGCAAATAATCTTATCAAAACGAAGATAAGCCTGCATAATTCAAGGATCCAGAGAAACAGGTCAGTTGTCTGGTATATCTTTGTCTCCATGGTAATATATGGCTCATTTTTCAATTTTCTCTATCATTTTCACTTGAACTGCGAAAATTGACTTCAACTTTGCCCCTCCCCCCGGGATTTTGACGAAATTACGCCACTGGACGTAGATATGAGAAATATCTTTTATATGAGCTATTAAAAATCTTTCTAGATACCTGTGATACCGATACGCCCAATAACAATACGCTCATACCGATACGCTTGATATAAATACGTCCGACACTGATACAGTGTGCAGCCGATTTCCCAGGGACTATTGAGGGCCATATCATCACCAAAACCAAAGATATTGGACAATTGAACTATTTTGAATAAAATGGCTATATCTAAATTGTGAATGGATTACTTTGGGGGGAGGAAGCAATTAGGGAGGGGTCTAGTTTGCCCTCCAATCTGTTTGGTCACTTAAAAAGGACAATAGAAAATTTAATTTTCGTTCGAATGAGCTATTACACATCTTTCTGTGATGTTCTGGTCACCCCCCTAGTCCTGCTATAAAAGAAAAACAAAACAAAATGGGAGACAGATTAGTGCTACCCATGCAAAAATGTGATGTTCCTTGTTGTTCAAGGAGGGGGTACTGTAATTTCTCTTTACAAGGTTTTCAACTATGCTGATTCCAATGGTACAATTTTCATTTTGATCTGACACCATTTTCGAGGGGCTTCAGGCTTTTTTGTGAAATCACCACAAATTTCTTTTCGCAATTTAACTTTTTTTTACTATGGGCCGTGGTTCGCTCTTTACTGGATTGCAGCTATCACTGCAACCATGATTAGCTACTGTTGTAATACTATTTAGCCGTTTTTTAGAGAGTGATCTAATAGAGATTATATTTTCCGGACTATAAACTTACTTGAAGAGTAGAAGGGTCTAATCAGATACAACTAAAACTGGATCTTTGTGAAATCTGCTATGTATCTATGTTTTCATTATCACTGGTAGTGAAATAAAGTTTATGATTATAAACTAACTTGTAAATTAGATTCGTGAATAGTTATAAAAAATTTGCTGAAGATGAGAATCTGTGCAAAATTTTTTGTAATTTTATTGTTTATTGGCTTTAGTTATGGAAAACATTTTTTGTATGAAAAGCTTTTTCAAATATTATGCCAAATTTTGCCGAAGATGAGTTTTTTTTTTTTTTTTTTTTTTTTTTTTTTTTTTTTTTTTTAGCCTTAATTTGGCAAAAATCTTCTATATGAATGAGGTCACAAATGTCCCAGACGTCCAATAGCCTAATGGTTTTACTCTCCACAGCGAATAGAATAAAATGAGATTTAAGTTGTTTTGTGAAAGAGGTTTAAAAAACTGTCTTTCTTTTCACCGGTACCGAATAACACACGGATACACGGATATCTATGTGTCTTCAGAACAAATAAAGCGGAGTAAATATAGGGTGATCCCCCAATAACTTAAATGCGTACAAAAAGTAAACTGAAACTTAAAAACAAGATTGATAACCATCGGAATAAAGCATGTTTCCGGTACAAGATCTGTAAACTGAAAGTGTCTAATCAAGGAAAGGATCTTAATAATATAAAAAAAGGGTACTTGTGCATTATCTAACCCACCGCTATACACAAAAGAAGTCACGTTTGGTTAATGCTAATGAAATAAAATAAAATAGAATGAAAATTTAGGGCTAGTCGACCCTTTTTGCACTTAAACTTCCTTAGAGTTCGAAAGATTATCTTTCCACTATTAATCTTAATCCATTTCTTTTGTAGATTACTTATCTTTTTAGTCATTGTGTTGCTGCCTTTATCCATCACTTCCGGTATATCTATTACTTGAATAGACGCCAGATAATATAGAAAAACAATTATAATATGGGAGCAATTATACTGCCAATAACCAGTAAGAATGCTGGCAACTATGGTGACAAATATTCGATCTAAAACAGTCTATCTTTTCTAAAAAAATATGACTAGAAACGTTTAGTACCGTTTCTAAAACAATATCCGAATAATTGTAGATCCGAAGCTATTTTTCATGCTATTATCATCGTCGCATCCCCCATTAAAAGGATAATTTCCCTTATTAACTGTTTTTCGAAGTGGGTACATTTAGTGTTAAGTTGGTAAGCCGTCTAAGAAACGGGCTTATTGAATAATGAACAGTTGAAACCAAACATTTTATTTTAAGATAAGTATATTTTTTTTGAAATGCTAAATTTGTTATCATAATTCCTTCATTTTCCTAATCATGGAAATGCAGGTCTACAAGGACAGCCCCAGGTGGCTGAGAGCCCCAATTAGCACTCGTAGATAATTTCGGAGACCACACTGCCTTTCTATGACGATAAATGAAAGTTCAAATAGGGATAACATCCTTTTAATAGACAGTGTTTCACAAACAGTGATAAAATTTCACAAACAATACCAGATATTTCGGTCACATATGCAGTGACCGTCATCAGTAGTAAAACTGATCAGTAGTAAAAGTTTTACTACTTATGACGTTCACTGCATGTGTGACCGAAATATCTGGTATTTTAGTGAATTTCTATCACTGTTTGTGCAACACTGTCTATTAAAAGGTTTTTATCTCTATTTGAACTTTTATTTATCATTTAGCACTCGTCAATTAGATCCTATTTTAGCCTATCCTATACTTGTCTTTCAGATACTTAAAAATTTAAGGGAGGGTGAATAAAGCAGAGTTTTTTTCACCCGTAGACCTACTAGCATAAAGTCAGCCAGCCTACTTAACCTTTGTAAGTGGGTACCTTTGGGATTTAGTTAACGAGCCGTCAAACACGAACAGAAACTGCATTAGTCTCTTAGAAATTAATAAGTATATGTTTACTTCTTATTTTGCAGCATGGTTTCCATAAAGACATGATTGAGTTTGCATTTGAAGGTAGAAATGAATGCAAAAGCTTCTGGAAGAAATGCGTTGAACATCATGCTTTCTTCAGATGTATCAATGTCAAGAACGTTCCTCGACAAAAAGCGAAGATTTTCAGTCGGGGCTCATCTTTCAGGTAAGCCATATTTTTGTGCATCTACAATTATTCTTTATTTTGATATAATAAATAAGTGGGTGTTCTAGGGTGCATTTACTTGAAACTAAGCAAACAAAGTCTTCTGCAGAATTTTATCTGTGTAGATGTCTGTAGAATTTTAAAAACTAGATTTTTACTGAAAACACATCATACCCCCCAAAAAAGCCAAATGCTCTCTTAGGAGCAGAAAATTCCATAAGTAGCCTCGAGGAAATAGAAGAATGATGTTTAAGGTCTTAGTAGTCTTTCACCGGCAATGTTATCGATAACTTATATTACACAGTTTTCAGCCAAGTGCTAGTTTTCAGAATTCTTCAGATATTATATCACAAGTCAGTTTCTTTGAGCTAGTTTTGTAGATATGTTACTGTGAATGTCTGAAATCTGGTCTTTCCCGAAGCGGCACAAAATGCACCATTTGTGGTGCCATATGACGCTTTGTATTTAGTTATTAAGACGTATTTATAAAAGGGAGTTAATTTTCATTGAGCCATTAACATCTCTATGCAAGATGCGGTATTTTGGTATACCTAAAAGTAGTAAAAATAGAAGTGAATTAAGAGATGCATGCTAATATAACTATACCTAACTAACTATATAATGATAACTATAGGCAGATTTTTTTTTCTTTAGAGTTCAGTACCACGAATTGTTTCCCGGATCTAAATATAACGAAAACAATGGTTTGGTCACCCGTTTCCAAACTCTGCTTATCAAGCTCAAAGTTCTTGCCTTTGAAGGGTCTTTTATTCAAATAATTGTAACATGTTTAGTAAAAAAAAAAGAACCTTGTTTCTTTGTCTTTCTAGATACGGGGCTCAAATCCTCCAGTTGATGGTTGTAGGCTGAAAAACCTGTTGGTAATCTTAGAATATCTCTTAGAATTTCTAATCTTAGAATTAATCTTAGAATTTGTATGCGTGGTATTTTGATCCTCTGTTTAATATCAACGTTTTCTGGCACAAAATGGAAGAAAGTGCCACTTTGTTGTGGCAAGATCTCTTTTGTTATGGTTGCAGCATTAATTCTAATCTAGTAAAAGCCAACCCCATCCCACAATAATTAATTCTGAATTAGAGTTACCATTCTCAGAATAGTGCCACATGGGAAGCAGTTGCCATTTGTCAGTTTCTTTAAGAACACGTTTGTTTGTTTTTTTCAATTCTAGGGACCGTAGTTCGCCTTTTGCTAGTTTGAAGCTATTGCTTCGACCATATTACTGTTTTCTTTCTGTAACTAGAATAGAAAATCTATTGTTTGTGTGAATTATGGCATTTTCAGCCCTCGAGGTATTAGTTTTGACAAAGAAAACCAATAAACGGCAAAAGAAATTAAAATACTAAACTACAGCTACGTGCGCTCCTCCTCCTTCCCAATCTATTTAAAGCCTCCCTCTTTTTACCCTCCCATGAAGTCTCCATATCCTTTAAATCTTATCTTTCGACATCCTCTCATTCCACTCGGGGACGACCTTCTTTTCGTTTGGCCGAAGGACTATAATTGACAATCATAAAGTAAAGATAGTATTTGAAGTTGTGTTAAAGCCTAAAGAGAGAATAAAAACGAGACTAGGGTTGATGATGCTGTATTGAACATCGATAAAGAAGCTACACAAGGTTCTATATTCCCAGTTTGGAAATTAAAGTTCTTCTTTTACAGATATAGCGGAAGAACTCAGAAGCAAATTATTGATTACGTCAGAGAAAACTATGTAAGAAGACAGTCGTTTCAAAGGTAAGCTACTTAATGATTAGATTCTGTGTTTGATGTAAGCACTGTTATTCTTAGGATTATTTTTTCACAAAAAGTATATAAAGTTACACAGATTGTATGCTCCTGTAGGGTATCACTGATACTCCATCATCTATGCTACATGTAACTGGTTTGTATGGGACTCACAAAGCATTTTATCTGTTGAGGGTGCCAGCCACTTGTAAACGCTGTCGAAGAAGCCGTTCTTCAAGAATTTTTTTTTCAAGATCCAGAAAATGTATTTAATTTTTACATGTTAACCCTCCCCCCCCCTCCGAATTCCTCCTCAAAATCCAAGTGCCTACGTAACAAACTCATGCTAAAGGGCTCTATTATATGTGCAATCAGTATTTACTCATGTTTGGGCTGGAGGATGATACTATAGTTGGTAACATTAGGGGCAACCAAATATCTACTCCAACTCGCAATATTAAGGCAGCATTGAAACTGTTCAACTCATCTTTCCCTTCTCACACACTAAGCTTAATTTAAGAATAGATTGATTGAAAATGAGCAATAACGAATTTGGAAAGATAGTAAGATCTAGATAGAAAGATAGAAAGATCTAGTTTGATTTCAGATATGGCGTAAAAAGAAATATTTTAATAATCGATTGCAATACATGTAATTTAACAAGCTATGTATAGTAACGCATTAAACTCTTAATATTCTCCTTATCTCCCAACAATATTCTTAATTTCTTCATCTTCTTAGTGTCAACTCCCTAGCATTATTATCTCCTTAGCATTAATATCTCCTTATTGGCAACACTTTATACAAAATCAAAGTTTCTGGAACTTCTTCAGATTATTGTAATAGATCCTAGGTAGCTTTGGGCATACCTTCAGCACAAAGTTGTATAGTCAGTATAAAATAAGTGTTGCCTGCCGATTTTTACTATTTCAATGGTTTTTTTTAGCAATCTTCCTCTAGCGAGATAGATTTTCTACCAGTAAGTTTGAATTTAATAAAAAAAAGTTTTTTTTGCTTGAATCCTAATGGGATTTCCAACAATTTTTATTTTCTCTCTCTCAGTCTCACTGTGTTTCTCTTTGATACTGAATATAAGGTTACGAATTTTTAGCTGCCTCTTGTTATAAGATAGAAATGTATTATGTGCCAATTTTCACCATTTGAATAATGTTCGACCGTCTTTTTCACTGTACTGATATAGATTTTATAGCAGTACTTTTGAATCAATAAACATTTTTTTTTTTTTTTGGAATAACTCTAATGGGATTTCTAATAATTCTTTCCTCTCTCTCTCTCTCTCTCTCTCTCTCTCTCTCTCTCTCTCTCTCTCTCTCTCTCTCTCTCTCTCTCTCTCTCTCTCTCTCTCTCTCTCTCTCTCTCTCTCTCTCTCTCTCTCACTCTCTCCCTCCCTGTCTCACTCTGATACCGTATGTAAGATTAGGACTTTTAGTCTCTTGTAATTGAGTAAAAATGCATTATTATGGTGGAATTTTACAACTATTTTCTTTACTTTCCCACTTTTTTTTGATGAAACTGAGAAATACTAATCTGACATTAAAAATATCGTCTATTATCCTAGACAATTCTATTGGATCGTAGGTAAACTTTAGTTGATATATTTCGTATGCAGTTTTGGTACGCGAACTGTTGAAAATAATTTTTCGCTGCGAATTTCATCATTTCAGGTCCCAGTCATTTAGGCATACTAGTCCTCAGTGTACCAGTTCCAACACCCTTGGAAACAGTAATTCTCTCCAGCCCCTTGTTCCAGTTTTAAATGAGACAGCTGGTAATTATAAATTTTTATTGTCCAATCGTTGCTTATACACCTATCTAGCAAAGTTTTTGTTGTGTAGGTTACATTTTTTAATATAAAATAGGTTACATATAAAATAATGTATTTTATAAAATATAAAATACAGATGTAACCAAATAGGTTATATTTGGGCCGTATAACAGCCCCGTTACATAAAGAAATAATCTCTGTTTATTTTAAGTTCTAACGATTTTGCTTTTCCTTAAACAAAAATCCTCTTTTTATAGTCCTCGAAAGACAATGGAACATGATACAAGCAAAACACTTTAAAAATGCTCAAAAAAGGCCATCAAGATGGTGATACCCTTGTCAATGTTAAGCACCAACAAAAAAAAG